>NC_139943.1:42525771-43080771 GCF_963454915.1 Gymnoscopelus microlampas
ATTATGAATAATGTTTAATTTCACAAGTTTTCAAATGTATACAAATCATTTGAAAATAACCGATCTACAAGCTCACAATGCATGGCATCATGACACATTGTGAGCTTGTAGATCGGCTATTTTTTTTCTCAAATAACTGTAGTGGAGTAAAAAGTACAATATTTGCCTCTGAGATGTAAAAGTACTGCAAATTGAAAATACTCCAGTAAAGTAAAGATTCCTCAAATGTGTGCTTAAGTATAGTACTTAGTAAATGTACTAAGTTACTTTACACCACTGTAAAAAAAAAAAAAAAACATTTTTCTTTTAAACTACATGTTTTTATTTGTATTTCCAGAAGTCTCCTCTGGCTTTGTCTGTACTGTAGCTTTAAAACCATATTAGGCAGTCACGTGACATGCTGAGGCGGAAGTAAATGATTTGTTTTGCTGTGTGAAACAAACTAGGCCGCTTAATGTCGTGATCATTTCTCTCCAAAACACACCGATAAACCCAGACGTTTTCCACATGGTCAGGTAAGACCATAGGATCTGTTTACAGTCAGGTACACATCTGATCTGACATGGTTTGACACAGAGAGGTCAGGTCCAATTATATCCTATTAAAGCTCTGTGCTTTATAGTGCTTTATAACGGGGGAACAGATTGCAGTCAGTGCAATGGGCTTTCGGCGTGGTTCTGTATCGTGGTTCATCCAACAGGTCCAAGCAGTGGTGGATAAAGTACTCACATTTTTTACTGTAGTAAAAGTAAAGTATCAATACCGCAATGTAGAAACACTCTGTTACAAGTAAAAGTCCTGTAATCAAAATTATTTTTCAAATAGCCAAAGTATATATAGGGCTGAAGTGGTTAATGTGTGTTTTGCAATATTAATCAGAATCTACAAAATAATTACTACATTTTCAAATAATTGTAGTGGAGTAAAAGTACAATGTTCGCCTCTGAGATGTAGTTGAGTAGAAGTAAAAGTATTGAAAATTGGAAATACTCCAGTAAAGTAAAAAATATGTCAAAATTGTACTAAATTGCAGTACTTGAGTAAATGTACTTAGTTACTTTCCACCACTGGGTTTAACGTTTTGACTTTCTTCGGCATGCCATTCATATAAGATAAATATACCAGGACACACAGTAAGAAGTGAAATAGCTTGTGGTAGGAGAGAAAGTTGTCATCATGTCATGTGAGAGTCAGATGTCAGCATGAAGTGCGTCTGTGCGTGTTTTCTGACTGTCAAAAATCCACTATGGCTGTACATCATTATTTAATACATATTTTGCGTTGCTTAGTCATAAAGTGTCTTAGAAAGTGCTATATAAATTCGAGATATTATTATTATTATTATTATTATAAAAAGGTAGTACAGAGAGAGAACCCTTCGATGTTGATTGTCCTTATTAACTCAAGGTTAGTTAAAATGTGTTACCTGGGATTTGGAACACCACTCCACAACATACAGATTCTGCAATGTGGAGTCTCTTTCTGCTGAGCTCAAACTGTGTCAGGAGGTAATCGCCATCCATCACTGTGTGTAATGTTGATGTTGTCCAGGATGACACAGAAGCATTGCCTGGAGGGCCAGGTCTACTCAGTGCCTCTCATCCAGCAAGACCTAAGGAGAGAGGAGGCTATTCACCAGATAGCAGATGCATTGCACTACCTTGAGACGATCTCTACAGACATATTCAGTAGGCAAGTCCAGCACACACACACACACACACACACACACACACACACACACACACACACACACACACACACACACACACACACACACACACACACACACACACTCACACACAGACCAGATTTAGGTACTCTGCTGTACTCAAGCTGCGGTAAAACAGGACAACTTCAGAGCAATCTGTAGTATGAGTGCATCGTGGTTAATACATGAGATGATGCTTAATATGACTACCAAGACATGTAATGGCTGTCTCATACATCATACATAGGCTAACACATTGCATGAGTTCTATTTATGCACACGGTCTCAGACACTGTGTGTGTGTGTGTGTGTGTGTGTGTGTGTGTGTGTGTGTGTGTGTGTGTGTGTGTGTGTGTGTGTGTGTGTGTGTGTGTGTGTGCGTGTGTCCAGGGTGTCTGAGAGTGTGGAGAAGAACCGCCGGCAGCTGCACGCAGTCACTGACCGGATCAGACTAGCTCAGGCACGGGTGAACAAGATCAAAGGCAGTAAGAAGGCCACCAAGGTAACGTCCACACTTTACTTTCAAAGGCAGTGCTGCTACATGTTGTCCCATCCATTGGGATGAGGGGGAAATTAGTTGACAAATAGCATCTTTCAGT
Organism: Gymnoscopelus microlampas; assembly: GCF_963454915.1. Lineage (NCBI taxonomy): Eukaryota > Metazoa > Chordata > Actinopteri > Myctophiformes > Myctophidae > Gymnoscopelus > Gymnoscopelus microlampas. The sequence continues at coordinate 42,528,079 of NC_139943.1, forward strand.
TTTGTGTTTGTGTGCATAGGTGTTCTCCAGTGCCAAGTACCCCGCCCCAGATCGGCTCCAAGACTATTCTTCTATCTTCAGTGGGGCCACAGACCCCTCCGCACACTCTCGTCCCCGCTACAAAATACAGAACAAGCTACGGCCCCTCGATGACAAGGCACTGCAGGTACAACAAACGCACATACACAAGAGTATTGATTCCATGCAGGTTTTAAAAGAGCCTATTGTAATATGATAGCCGAACTGTCTGCTACCCGTTAACTGTTGTTACGCAATGCCACGATTGAAACTCCAATCAAAGTACTTTTTTGGCTGCAGATGAAATGTTTTCAACTTTGAAGCACTGTGTTATACAACAATGGTTCCAATCACCAGATTCAAGCCACAGTGTTCAGAACAACAGGAAATGCTACTGTAGGACAATATGTGCTACTACTTTATTCATTGCACTCCTGTATCTTCCAAGGCCTCTGTACAAAGCTGACCCAGCTAAAAGTGTTGGTATAATATATCGGGTATAGATATATTTTCACTTGTTGCCATTGCATGGCCTGCCCTGAATTTAATCTTCACAGCTCTGGAGAGTCTCTAAGAGAATCAATGCACCTCCGTGCATTGCAAGTCTTTCTCCTGGACACCTGTAATTTTATTTAGGCTGGAGCTAATCTCACAGCATTGTTTATTCCGTTGCTGGTGTTACCTATCCTATACAAATATGTCTTGCTATATATATATTGTTTTATTTTTCTAGCAAAACCTTTTTTTATATGCAGTGGTTACAAAAACATTGTTATCACTAGGCAGCTGCAGTCTCATTGGTGTTGGTCTGAATATTTAACCCTGTAAATTAAACAACCAGCATGTATGTATGTACATGGCTGACTTATTGTTACATTGTTTATTATGGCATTTACTGTACATTGATAGTTTTCTTTTTGTTTTCTATTAAGACATTTCCCAGTTATACATTTCTTTAGGTAAAAAGTGCACATTTCTTGTTGTACAGTAGCTAATAAATTCCCCTGTTGAAAGCCTTTTCCCTAGTACATGTTGAAATGTTGCATGTAACGCAACTGTGTGTGTGTGTGTGTGTGTGTGTGTATGTATTCTTTTTTAAATATCTTTTATTTTATTGATAATTTGGTTGCCACAGCCCTAAGAAAGTTTTTGTTACCTAATGTTAGCATTGTGACGCATACAAATCAGTTATAACTTATAGATCTGTTACATTGTTGTATGTAACATAACAGACAGATCCAGTGTTTTGTGCACATAGAGATATCCTTTCCCTGGTAAATAGCCTTTGACAGTCACAGACGGTGTCCAGGGGAGCAGCTTTGGCTGCACTACAGTCAGATGCAGGTGGACCAGTTGCATACATTCACACTGTGCAATCATGGTGCGTGCTTGCACGCATGCCTTTGTGCATCGCACTAGATGTTCATACAAAGGCGGCACTGAAAACGTGTGTTTGCGTGTGTGCACACATCAGCTCAGCAGAAAGTTCCTGCATTATTTATGGTTAACACTGTCTTCCCCTTGAGTCTGAGGAAACTTTACAGGGACCAGCATATTTTCTGCTGCGTGTGCTCGGCACTGCAAGTGTGTTGTTTTAGTGTGCGCTGGAGAAAGAAAAAAAGGAAAACGCAGCTGGCAATTTTCACTGGTGCGGGAATGTATTATTCAGCTCGGTCCCCAATCATAATTCACAACGTGTGTGTGTGTGTGTGTGTGTGTGTGTGTGTGTGTGTGTGTGTGTGTCATTGATTGTATGGTTTGCAGAAATTACAGGTTAGGTGAAAATGTGATAGGTCTTCATCTCATAATGTGTCCGTCTATGTGCTATTGTTGTTTTTAGGAGAAGTTGCTGTATTTCCCAGTGTGTGTGAGCAATAAGAAGAGATCTGAGGATGAGACGGAGGAGGGACTGGGCAGTCTTCCCCGCAACATCTCTTCTATCAGCTCTCTGCTGCTCTTTAATACTACCGAGAACCTGTGAGTCCACACACACAAACACACACACACACACACACACACACACACACACACACACACACACACACTCTAGGGCAATGTTTCCCAGATCTAGGGTCGCAACCCATTTATTGGGTTGCAGATTAAACTTAGCTTCCAAGAAGAGCATTCTCTTTGCTACAGTACACTAGTCTGTTCAGCTCAGATACTGTTTACCCCGCTTCACACCCTCTTATCATCACAAACCTGAACTTGATACATGGACGTGACGTGAAAACGTGATTACGAAGTCTTGCACTCTCTGACAGAGGTAATCTGACTTCCCAGAAGCTCTGGGCTGCAGCGAGAATAGCAGAGGTGATGTTTGAAAGTGACCTTCACATGGTCTGTGACTGATGTCCTCACCATCGATTGCGTGCATGGTGTGAAACGAAAATACGAGGATGATTTTTATAAACATTGGCTTCACCGAAACCATTCAAAATGCAAATCAAATTGGACCGGACGGAAATTGCTGACGTTATCTTGCTCACTGCGATTGATATGAGCCGCTGAATCGGAGATGAAATGTCACAGGTGCGATATTTCAGACACAGGGGTCTATTTTGATTGCGCTAATTAACACCAGCCGCTAGGTCTTAATTAAGATCTGAGGCCGGTTCACAAATGCCTTCTAAACCAGTGCTTCTCAAACATGTTCATGCCAAAGACCCCCAAATTGATGTATATTTGGCAGCGGAACCTGTGCCAAAAAAAAAACAATTCAGAAATAGCCGATGTACAAGCTCGCAGTGCGGTACGAATTGACGACACTCTGTGAGCTTGTAGATCTGCTACTTTTGAATAGCCAACGCTAAAAACAAAAATTGCCAGCGTTGTTTTGCTATTTTCTTGATGGTAAAATGTCAAAAAGATGTGCTGGTTGAAAACATCAACCAACCACATGCCTCTTATCTCAAATATTATACCCCTTATAGTATCTCAGGTTAGTATAATTTAAAATGTTTAAAAGTGTCTTTAAAAATGAATCAATCTCAATGTTGAGGTTTAAAGTTGAGAGATTAGAAATATAAAGTTGAGGAAGCGTTGAGAAATATAAAGGAGAGTCGAACAGTGAGTTCTTTCATTTAAGTGTATTAAATGAATTATAATTCAGGAGGTGGTGAGAAACCTAAAAAATACACTCAACATTTCTATGTAATTTTGTAATTAAATAAATTCCAAATCCAAATTTCTTTTGGAACCCCTATGCTAGGACTATGCTAGGGTCCCCCCCTTTATTTTTTGTTTCCTACATTTAGTTCTTAATTATTATTCTTTCAAAAGATTTTCAAAAAATCCCAAAATATTCACAATTTTAAGTAAAAGAACAAATTCAAATGTTTTTTCTAACTAATTCCATGAATAAAAAATCTATTGTTTAGAGGGGAAAAAATACTTTTAAGAAGTAGTGAGTAAGCAGATCAACCAAATCAACCAGATCAAGCTCATAACACCTCGCATTGCGACGTGTTGTGAGCTTGTAGATCGGCTATGTTCACTAGTTTGGGTCCTGGGGAGACAAATTCCTCTTTTGGGTCTCGAGCTACAAAGTTTGGGAACCACTGTGCTAGAGGACAGGTTACATTTAAATTAATTAGATTTTCACCTTTTGTAGATATAAGAAGTACGTGTTCCTGGATCCTCTGGCAGGAGCTGTGACTAAAACACACAACACCCTGGAGACGGAGAAAGCAGAAAAACCATTTGATGCCCCCTTGTCCATCACAAAGAGAGAACAGCTGGAGAGACAGGTTCCTCAAGCACCCCACCCCCTCCCTCGCTCAACACATGTCTTAAACATAACTGAATACTGAATGAATTGCATTTTATATGAACAGAATTGTCCGTGCCAACTTGTGATTTTAATGATTTAACTGGTCATCTTCCTCTACCAATGACCCCCCCCCCCCCCCCCACCCTCACACCAATTACAGACGGCTGAGAGCTACTTTTACGTACCAGATCTGGGCCAAGTGCCAGAGATAGACGTACCATCCTACCTGCCCGACCTGCCGGGCATAGCAGACGACCTGTCCTACAGCGCTGATCTGGGGCCAGGCTTTGCCCCCTCAGGAACCGCACACAACATCCCTGAGCTGCCCTCCTTCTCCGGGGAGGAGAGCAACGGGCCTGGTATACGTTCACACACACACACACACACACACACACACACACACACACACACACACACACACACACACACACACACACACTTGTATATTTATGTTTCCTTCTCATTTGTGGTTTGTTCGTTGACATGGGAGACTCTGGCCTCTTCTTCCGTCTGCATTCTAGGATCTCGTTTCCAGGCCGAAGCTCCGCCCCCTCCCCCGCCTCCACCTCCTCCCCCTCCCCCCCCTGAACCCACCTTCACTCCCACGATCGCTCCCCCCGGGGTGCCCCCTCCACCGCCTCCTCCTCCTCCTCCTCCCCCCACGGCCGGCCCTGCTGAAGTCAGTCGAGTGCCAGGCTCAGGTATGACACACAAACACACACATTCTATGTGGTCATACATAATTCATGCTTTACACATAACGGAAGAATTCGCTTGACCTCAACAAAGCGTAAAGAGCAATTGTATGCATACATTACACACACACACACACACACAGTCAATATAACCCCGGGAACCTGTGTCTCTGCCTGTGAGATACAGATGCCTAGATCAAGTCAAGCCCGCATGTTCTCACTGCAAGGCTAACAATAATTGACCTTGAAGGGTGAGAACCCTTCACCGCCCTGTAGGCAGGCTTCTCATTTCTCTCTCCCCCTGACTGACCAACCGCAGGATCTGTCTCCGGAGCTCCCAGCGAGGTCAGCACGCCGTCGGATGGCCGCGCAGGTCTGCTGGAGTCCATCCGCAACGCCGGCGGAATCGGCAAGGCCCAGCTACGCAACGTCAAAGAACGCAAGCTGGAGAAGAAGAAGCAGAAGGAACAAGAGCAAGGTGACAGTGTTTTGAGTGTTTGCTAGCATGCGATTGAGCACGACTGCTTCCGGCACCCTGGACAAGCACGCTCAGATACAATTTGCAACTACTGCACATTGTGTTAATGTCACCTACTACCCAAGGATTGAGCTGTGAGCCTCATCATGTCTGTTATCTAGTTTAGTCTGTGTGAATGTATGTTCTGTTATGTCACATGATGCAAATGTGTTGTGTCTGTCTATGTACTTTTGTCGGTATTCCTGTGTTATGTTGGGTGAGGGGAGGTCATCATTGCGTGTCAAAGCGAATTCTTTGCTCTACCCCATACTTGGCAATTAATTGTCATCTGATAAAAATCCTGATGCTAAACAGACACAGGATACAGCGAGTTTTGATTACTCGTGTAATCAAAACAGTGTGTGAACAGTCCTAGTTTGCATTCACCTGTACTCAATACTGTGTACTACCGAGGCACGGCCTGTTGTTAAGTCACATCTCGGCACACCTCGCATTGATTCACATACAGTGTGCTTGGCATCATAGTCTTTAGAACAGCCCATATCTCCCTGATGATTTGTTTAATAAATACTCATATTTTTTACTGCAACTTAACTCTTTACAGTACACCGTCCTCATAATACTTTCTGGTGGGCTGGACAGGTCACGTCCTAACATTTCACTTTGGGGAGCGGAGCGCCGTTACACGCCAGGACTGACATCTTAATTAGCAAAACATAACAGGAGCTGTAATTAACGCACTCCACTGCAAAGCACAGGTCTCAGGAGGTCTCTGGAACGGGAGTTGGAGGTAATACAACCTGATTGCATGTTTTATAATTTACAAGTGACAGTCTCTCTCTCTCAGCAGTGGGAGCAGCAGCCAGTGGTGGAGACTTTATGTCCGATCTCTTCAATAAGCTGGCCATGCGTAGGAAAGGTGAGCATCCCCCTTTAAAATAGGTATTCAGATACTGCTGAGTCAGAGAACAGTACACATTTTCTGTATTAACATCCTTTCTATTCTTACGATGCATAGAGCATACAGTATACTCTAGTGTATAACATCCTCTATATTCTTACTGTGCATAATATTGTAGCAGATAACATACTCTCTACTCTTATCATGCTTAAGCAATATAACATCCTCTGTACTCTTTCCAGGTATCTCTGGCAAGGGTCCAGCAGGCGGGGAGTCGGCCGAACCCAGTGGCACCGGCAGTGCGTTTGCCCGCATGTCAGACGTCATCCCACCCCTCCCTGCCCCACAGCCGATCGGTGCAGAGGATGAGGCAGACTGGGACGCTTAAGCCAGTGATCGATTTTGATGCTGAAGGGGACTGGTATTTCCTCAGAACAGTGAAAAAAAGAACTAACACTTGTATACATTAAACATGAACACTGCCCCGAGTACCAGCAGACTATTGGTGGTCAAATATAGGCAAGATCAGGCCAGATGATGCCTTGAATCAACTTTGTGTACAGAAAATCCTGATACTAGACTTGAGCGTAAGTGCAGTGTCAAGTGTCCACCTACCAAGTATTGTTAAAAGGTAAACAGTTTCAATAAATTAAGAGCAAGAAACCATTGGGTTATGTTTTCATGTACAGCATATGGAATGTTTACATTGGTATGTGCCGTGGAAATGTTTAAAACAACACTTGACTCTGGCATTGTCTGAATTGGTTTTAAACCTACTACAAATTATGTAATTTCTTTGCAAATTGTCTAATTTCTTAAATGGGTAGGTTGGTTTTGTCTCCTCAACTTGTGCCAAACAGATCAGCAGTGGCTTAGGAGGTAGAGCGGCCATCTGAGAACCAGAAAGTCTCCGGTTCGAAAGTGTCCTGCTCGGTAGTTGCCCACTTGCTCTTAATAGTTAGGATGGGTACTTGCAGTGGACAAATTACAGTGCAAATGTACTTGGCAAAAACACAACTAAAAAGGTACGGTGACATTTTATTACTTTAAACGGAACTGAAAGACGGTACAGAAATTGCACAATGGGATGAGACCACTTTCTTGTGAATGGTTGAACTTCAGCCTCTTTGATATCTGCTATCCAGCAAATGCAGCCCTAAAGCATCGTATTTCACCTTTGAAGGGATTTCTGTGATGCTCAACATAAATCAAGCCTCAGGGAGCCAGTCATTGAACTGCAAAATACTCTTCTAAACCCATCATTAAACCTGTGTGCTGTTGAGTGCTGCCATCCCTAGTAGGTAGAAGTTAATGGCAGCACTAGTGGAGAACAGGACACAGGTTGCCTAAATGGTGGCTTTAAAGACTTATTTTGCACTTCACTACCTACGACTTTTTAGTCCCTCCGGCTTATTTTCTGATATATTAAACAGGTGAGTCTTTTACAGTAGGACCACTTATTTCTCAACCAGGTACACCCTGTCCCACACAATTTCAAAAGGTCTCATGCAGAACTGAACATCAAAGTGTGTATATAAAATAAATACATTTAAGTATAATTGTTATATTTTTTCTTTAAAGTTTCACAAATGCAAACAGATGAACAATTATATCCTTGGAATATAACAGCTTCAAATGGAGTGGCACAATCTTGACAGAACCCACACAGATACTCTAATCATTTCACCATTTATTATATCATTACTGTCAGCCAGAAAACCTTGTATCTTCGTATAGTTTTCTTCAATTGATTACCTACTTTGTCGTGCAAGAGTGTCATACTGAAAGAGCCAATCTACAAGCTCACAATGCATCACGATCTGATGCCTTGTAGATCTATTTGATCTAAAGTATTAACTCATTCACTGCCAGAATTATTTCTGGCCGCGTTTGAACACTGCCATATTTTTCATTGAAAAAAAAAAAGTACTCAGGAGCCGAGATACAGAATTTTTAAGTTTTAAGTTAACAAGGAAGTGGATGGGAGTCTATATCTTCGAAAAATCATATCTCCTTGGTCTTTGGGTAAAAAAAAAAAAAAAAATCTAAAAAAAATAAATAAAAAAAAAATGTTTTAATTTTTTTTAAAAGTCGTTTTAGTCGTTCTTGGCAGGCATGGCTTATGGACAGAAGTCGTTTTAGTCGTTCTAGGCAGTATATGAGTTAACAAGGGCTTGTGACTAATGTTGGATCACAGGTTCTTTTTTTCCGTTTACTGGAAAGTAACGGTTTTGGACATACAAGGTTTCCACCTGACTGTGACAATATGCAGCAATTTTTTTATTATGCATTCCCAGACTTTATCCTCACATGGTCCTAAATGTTCTGTTGGATTGCTGATATTGCGCGGCTTCTGTGCCACTGAAGTTTCTTCCTCACTCGAAGCTTAAACTCGTTGAAACTGAGTTGAAATTCAATGGGTCTCCAACTATGTCTGCTGCTGTTTTCTCTTGTCCATGAAGAACTGAGCAAAGGAACATAAAAGAAAGAAGAAACGTCACATTAACCCCCCATCTGTCCTAAGTAATGATTTGTTTGCCGTGTACATGAGTGCTTATGATTCTCACCTTTCGCAAATTGGCAAAAGCGGGTCCGAATGTTGTGTGCGTTCTGACTTGAGCTCTGATCCAGTTGGGCAGTTTGGAGACTGTTGCAGGTCGAGAGTAACGCCTGTCACACAACACGATGGCGGCGTAGTCACCGCGGTGACGGATCGCTCTCCCTGTGGAAACCAGGAAGTGAAGTGTGCGTTAAGTAATAAATTACATTTATGGTTTATGCAATAGTGCAAGTGAAAAAGCAATTATCGGCAAAAAATGATATCGTTTTGAGAGATTTTGGACTTATAAAATAAGGCTTAAGTGATTAAAACAAGGAAAAGACCTTACTTAATACAATGTCCAAAATCCCAGATATCTTGTCTCATATCATTAATATAATATTGATATATTGCAATTATGTAATAGCAGTTATCAATTGTCTGCCTAGAGAAGGTGAGTACATGGTTATTGACTAGTAATCTAGATTACATCATTAATATTCCAATGTTTCGGTTACCTATGGATTGATTGACTGCCTTCATGCAAAGGTTTTCTATTAGGGATTGGCCGGGGCTCCTCCCACCAGTGTGAGGCTGAAATACAAGAACACAAAGTCGACAACGTCGTCTAAATATGGAATCGGCAGAGATTCAAGCAGTAACAGTCAGATGAGCTTGAAGGAAGACAGACTGTTTTACCAGGTGCTTGTCCAGATAGGACATCTTCTCCTGTAGTTCTGGAGATTTTATGTTGGGATACGGCATTCCCACCATCACAATACACCTGCCATTATGTGGGAACACATACAGAGGTTATTAGATCCTTTGGAGGGGGGGGGGGGGGTACCATACGATACTACTTGTCTTGCGAGTAGCCTTGTATGCAAGACAAAAACGAATGAATTGCATACATAAAAACATGAAGACAAGAGCGATGATGTCCACTGTTCAGCTTATCCTTGGCCAGATTCTTAATTTAGCCTCAAAATCGACTGATGAACAAAGGACTTCTGTGGTCTGACTCTGACCTTATTGAATTTTAGAACTTTGTATCTCCTTTTTGAAGGTAGCAACTTATATTCCCCATTCAAAACATGGCTGGTGTTGAAGTGATATTCCTTCTGTTATTATATGTAGATGCACTATCAAACATAGAATCATGTACAAATGTCTTAAATTATTTTGCGGTTATGAAACTACATGTTTGTTGGCTAAAATGGATTGACTTCAAAATGCGTGTTCCAGTAGGAGTGTGAAGATTCAATCCAATATCCATCAATGATTCGATTCCTATTGATTCAGCAAAATTCAATCAATCTTCCCACAATTTGATAATTTTCAATACTTCCAAATTAAAAGTCAACTGATTCTGTTAGATTCTCGAGACAAACAGGCTGAATGCAAGTTGAACAATTCTTTATCTTAGCATGTCTACCCATGTACTATGTGTTCAATTTGCAACACTGATTGATAAGCAACAGTGTAGTAGGGCATGTTACACATACAGTACCTGCCAAGGTCATCTGAGAAATTGATTCCCTCGCTCATCTTTCCTCCAACCACAGAAAACAGCAATGCTCCTGAGAGTCCACTGCCATCCACAGCACACCTCTAACCAAACATGGGATGGCGGGGAAGCAAGGTGAGGATATCATCACTTGTGTACGTACAGGTGATAGATACTGTAGTAGATACATAGAAGCTAATGTAAGTCTATTGAGTGTTATTTTCACCTGGATGCAGCGGGAGAACTCGCTCAGCACCTGTTCCACCTGACTGGCCTTCTTTGGCTCCTGAAATATCTGAACAGACACGCAAACTGATCTCAATCCAGTCATACTGGCTACAGTTCATACCTGTTACAGTTAAGTCAGTGACAAGTTAACCACTTAAACTCTATTCTTACTAAACTAATACTTAACTAATGCTGTACTGAAACTCGACATTAGTTGCCCAGTGTCGGCTCTGTACTTGGTTCGCGCGTTTCCCCCTCTACACCAAATCTCTGTGATGAACATAGCCGACCTGCCAGCTCACACGACACATTGTGAGCTTTTAGATCTGTATTTTTGGCAAATGTTCCCCGCAGAATAGGGATGCTAGGGTTCAAGTGGTTAAGTCTCAATTTCAGTCTAATTTCAGTTTATTCAGTTATTCAGTTTGCGTCTTGTACCTTCTTCTTGCCGGCCAGGCGGGCGAGGACTCCGCTGGTCTCCCAGTGGGTTGTAATCTTCCTGGAGTACTCGTAAGAGGGGAAAAAGCACACCACGCCGCCCGGAACCACGTTACACAAGTTGGAGAGGACACGACCTGTCTCGTCCATCTGTCAAACAAACACAGATGCTAGAGCATTTAGCAATACTGTCTGTTTGGAAGGAAAGCAGGCTGTCCAGCCCCTCTTTGCATTTTGATACGGATAGTAGAAATGGGAGATGAGGTCATGAGGATAGTAGGGGAGGCGCAGGAGGAAAGATCCAAACCCGGCTGACTATGTTTGGCTCTTAAGGCAAGTGTCCACTATGGCATCAAACATTTATTATAAATGGTTCACAGAAAATGCAATACTAAAGAAAAACATAAGTGAAGGTTTCAATTATGAGATAATGCAAAGTGTTTATGTACAAAGTGTAAATGTGTTCTTAGTTATAGGCTCACACTTGTCAGTTTTGTATTCAACTGGAAGTATTGTATGGATCCCACTCGTATTTTTATTTTTTTACCCCTTTTTCTCCCCAATTTAGTCGTTATACCAATTGATTCCTCCCCACAAACATTTATGTGTGATCACTGCTGTTGTGTTTGTGTAGATGCTCGACAAAAAAAGATGTACCACAGTGGATTCGAACCCACAACCTCTGCGGTGATGGGCGGGCAGACACTTTACCACTGCGCCACCCGAGTGCATGAATCCCACTTGTGAAAGCAAATATTTAAACTACGTTAAACTCCAACTGAGTGACAAAATGTTGTCCTCTCTCTGACCTTATTTATCTGAGTGAGTGAGTGTTACCATCCGTGGCGTATCTCTAGTCTGGTAGGTAAACTCCAGCTCCTGGCCAGATGGACCACTACACAGCACCAGGGGTAGAATGTTCTCAGGAGGGATTACATGGCCTACAGGCAAAGCAAAAGATGAGTACAGCCTGCAGGGGCTACAGATCAAGAAAAAGGCTGTGCCAAGCCATTAAACATTTTGTAAATGAATAAATCATACAGAACTAATACAATTTTAACAATTGTCAAAATATGCATTTTGAACACTCAATTAACATAAAATTAACTAATTTTTTAGCGCTCAGCTACCGCTCAATTTCAGCGTTTTCCAGATGGCCACTCACCACAGGAAAACTCAGCGATGCGCTCCTCTCCCACCCCAGCTGACAACAGCAGCTCTTGTTTGAAGTCTGACACCTGTGCAAGCATTTATTTATTTTACATTTACAAACTGACACACCGTGAAGAGCTGTTTATCTGCCGTAGAGGAATCCAATTTACTCACCGGCTGCATGGTCCCTCCAGCGACGATGACCGCTCTGCATTCTTTAAGCACTTGGGCAAAATAGACAGCTGGATTCAACAGCAGGAACTTGATGCTGCTCTCCGACAAAGTGCCTAAGAGAAAACATAAATGGTAAATAGTGCATTTATATAGCACTTTTATCCAAAGCGCTTTACATGGATTGTACATTACATTCACCCCTAAGAATGTAGCCTATATTGTAAAACTTGCAGTGTCAGATGTTTACAGTAGTTTGGTTCTTATAAAGTTGAGGGAGAGAGTACCTTGTTTGTGCACCACCACTCTGCCATCAGTGTTGCTGTTGGTGAGAGCCATGAGGAAGCCCTCCACCTGCATCATAGGAGAGGCTGACACCACCTTCTCTGTTTCTAATGACCCCTGCTGGTCTGCTGGAGGAACTGCACACAAGAGTAATGTAAAGACTAGTCACGGTAAGGGAGCTGAGTTAGATCAGGAATAACAGTCTAATTTGAGTCCTGCTACCAACAGGGCTAAGGATGGAAATGTTGGTGTGACTGTCCAACACTTTGGACATTTTACAACAAAAACAAAAAGTCAAACTGCCAGTTGGTCTAGCGCCACCCTTACACATGATATCTAAAACTAAAGGGTAGATTGCCATGAAACTAGCTGAGTGCATTCATCCTCTACAGAGGATGAACCCTAAACATCTGAGTGACCCCCCATGGCCTCTCCTCTACCTCAGGTCAAAATATCGACTTTGATTCTTTCTTTAAGCTTCACTAAAAGAGCAGGTCGCCACTTTGGTGTGGTTGGGTGTCTGGAGAAGCAAGGCCGCTAGGCGCTGGTATTGGGGATTTTAGACTCTTATTTATATTTTCAATTCTTTGCGTATTATTTTAGACGATAATAGGATATCAAAATCAATTAACTCATTGAGTGCTATTCACGTGTTTCACCGCTATGGTGCAATGTGCCAATCACGTGTTTTTGAAAAAATAGTAAAAAACTAAAACAAAAAAAAAGATTTTCAGAACCCAAGAAGATCATTATCTGAAGATTTGCAGCTCCATCCACTCCTTGTTTAACTTATAGCTGTATCTCGCTTCCTAAGCACTTTTTTTTTTACTTTGAAAAAATCTCTGGCACTGGGACAACATAGCCAGAAATAATTCTGGCACTCAGTGAGTTAAGTACAAAATGATAGTAATGTTCTAACATCTGAATCCAAACATCTTGAAATATAAGTTCACACAACAGTCAAAACCATAGGTTTTCATTTGATAATATGGAACAAAGACCCTAAGTCACAATTTGGTGAAGTTGTAAATGGCATACAATAGAAATTTCTGCATGATGCATCACAAACTAAAATGAATTAAATGCATTTTCTGCCGATTGATTCATTAATTGATTATTTAACAGTATATCATATCCTCCAAATGTATTGTCTACGTGCAACATGCCCTAGATAAATGCACAGACCTGTAGAGCTCTGGTTGCTCTGTAGAGTTTGGAGGTATCGGCCGAGACCCTCAGTGCGTCGGTTCTCTTTGCTGGAGCTGGATACAGGAGAAGGGGTGTGGGTGTGCACGGTCACGCCCGTCCCTGCGTACTTTTCCACGAAACCACACAACTACAGAGACAAGTACGCATGAGTGACGCAACATTTAATCTTAAGGCATAATCACACATATTTAAAGGCCTACTAGATATGTCACGTTGCCAACCTGAGAAACAAATGCAGAAACGTTCTCCACTTAACTTTTCTGCTGACCATGCTCTTCTCAAAGTATCTCTGCAGCTTTAGTGGGAATAAGAATCGATAGAGAAGGAGACAAGACAAAAGACGTGATTTATGTGGCTGTCCTGTGGCATGGAACTACAGTTATAGTCATTGTTATATTGTTGCTGGCTACCTTGAACATGTTGATATTGTCGATTTGGGCTTTGAAGAGGAAGTCGTTAATAGTAAGCATCTCTGCTCCTGTAGGGACAGAGAGAGGACTTGTTAACACTTTCAACTGGATGTGTGTGTGCGTGCGTGCGTGCGTGCGTGCGTGTGTGTGCAGACCTGGTTGTGTTGTCTGGCGCTGTGGATTCTGCCTCACCGTACCTGTATAATTAGTATGTGACCAGAAATGTCACACGGTCAACAATTACCAGTCTGAACTATGAGCAGACAAGCTGTAACCAACACAACAACTCAAGCTGTAACCCAAACACACTCACCTCCCAGTACACGGACGAAGCCCTCAAGCACAAACACAATCTGTTTAATGTACATCAGGTTCTTGGCCTTCAACCTGCTCCTGATTGCGCATACACACACAGCATTAACATCCAGTGTAGGGTGAGAGTACGTTTACCATTTGAATGCATGTGTTTCTGTCCCTACTCACTTGTAGCGTTCTTGATATTGAGTGAGCTGAGAATGGGCACGGCAAAGCTGCAGAAAAGACAATCTTTTAGCATAGTATCCTACTTTTAGCTTAGTATCCTAATTTTACATCTTACACAAGGTGTGTGTGTGTGTGTGTGTGTGTGTGTGTGTGTGTGTGTGTGATGTATACACACCTGTGCTCCTGTGAGCTCTGTGCTGTGTATACAAGAAAGAGTGTCACTGAGGTTGTGCGCTTCATCTATGATCAACACCTGTTAAACAAGACATTTATTATTGACCAATAAGACCAGAAGCATTCGACACACAGCCCTCAACTCAAATATTAACTACAAAATAGTACACATCTTACACGTCTGTAAAATAAAGTATAGAAATAAATTCCAATACGTTCTATAATAAGAGAGCAATGCAATTGGATTGATAAAAGGAACATCTGAATGAACAGTGGACTCAATTTGGAATGTTCCCTTATGTATCCAGTGTTTATGTAATTATGACTTTGTTCAGTAATATAAATGTGTTAATATACAGACTCTTTTAAGTGTTGATGCAAAGCTAAGGATAGAATACTGAGATTTGAGGGGGGGAAATACAGCTACACTGAACCAAACACATCATTTAGTGCAAAATGACTCAATCAATCACTTTGTAGACTTGCTGTAGAAACCAATCTTTAATCAAAATCACAAGGGATTAAATCCAAACTACAGACAAACATTCACACCTGTCCCTTCAGCTGAATTCCTGATGCCCGCCTTGTAGCTTCATGAAGAACCATCTGGTAAGGCAACACCACCAGCTACAAACACGAACACGTACAGACACACACAGACACACACCACACCGAATATGCTTAACAGCACACATGAAAAGGTGTGTACACCGTCATATGTATTTCATGGAATAATTCAAGTTGAATTTTTTGTCACAGTTATTAGAAGTGGTACATATGTACACCACGTGTGTGTACAGCACTGGAAATTCAAGCATATTACTCACTTAAAAAATAAGGCACCTGATTTCAATACAATCTCGTGCCTGGTGTTACAGTACCTGTGCAGGGGGGATGGCAAGGCGTGAAGCATAGTAAGGACATGCGTGGTTTTGCCTGCCCAGAGTGGACAGATGCTCTATGTCATGGACTGCCCCCAGTATTTCGTCCCTCAGGTGCTGAAGTGCTGTGGCCCCGACGTAGGGACACACACTCTTCGCAGTCCCACGCTTACGCTTCGCACCCTCCTCCTGATGTTTCTGCTTCTCTGTGGGATAGAAGAATAAAGTCTGCTTGGATTCCGGCAAAACACCTGATAAGCTGTTTGGCGGCTGGGGAACTCACTTCAGTAACATTAGTATCTGTTTGTGAGCAGATATTACATTATTGTGCTCTTGCCAAATTTAAGACACCAGGTAGAGTAGCTCTGGGAGAGGAGGTGTGTTATCTGTAAAAGTGAGACACTTCAAAAAGGGGACTCCATGAACAACTCAACCTGTCCTTGACCCATTACACTTTTACTCTAGCTGTGTGGTACACTGTTTAATTGTGGGACTTTGATGCTTGAATGTCGCAGTATATTTTAAGCCCGTTTATCACACAGCACTAAACCAAAGCAGACGAAGCAACGTCATAATTCTCCATCTTCTGGACTCTCACCATGTTTGTTCTTCTGCATCTCCATGCAGCGGTCATTAATGCGCTGAGCACTGCCCAGGCTAAGCACTTCCTCGTTGATGCACAGATTCTGCAAAAGACACAAGACAAAAGAAAGTGGTTAACTGTTGGGACATCAGTCCATTCCATTTATCGATTATCTTATTAAAATCTTTTATTTTTTAAGAGTGGAAAGGTAGAATCTGTTTGTCTGTGTGTGCAGCCACTGCCAGTAACATATACTGTACCTGCCGTGAGCCCAGTGTGACAAGACTTATGTCCTTGCTGAAGGGGCTCTTTTGAACCTCATGGACAAACTGGGCCAGCTGGGAGTGAGTGCGACTGCAGTAGTAGATCTGCCAACATGCACACACACAGTTTTTATACACAACGCTCATTGCCTTTGGGCCTATATTTGAGAGTAAGTGACAAACCAATCTTGCGCAGCCAGAAGATCAGAAATCTCTCTAAATTCAATGAATGGGCTAAAACTGGGTGGAAACAAGTTGGTGGAAGAAAAGAAAAAACAGCTTCACAGAACCAATGACTTCAGGGGCGTTCCTTCATATGGGATGGTGGTATCAGGATTGTTTTTCAAAGCAGTGGGCGTGGGTTTGTTATTTACCGCTGGTTTTCTTGGCATTTTCTTCAATGAATTTATGCATTGAATGGTTTCCCCAGACATATCAGTGGGCGGAGAACTCTGATCGTCTGGCTACGCGAGACTAGTGACAGATGCGAGCTCACTTTTGTGACGTGTTCTTCAACCAGGTCTTCATCATCATCATTTTCACCAGCATAAAATCTGTTGGTGTGGGAAAAATAAATGCTAAAAAAATCCTAATCCAAAATAAATTATAATAAATGCTGTCATATAAAATGTTCATAAAAGTTCTCATAGCCTGCACTTTAGTACATTATAATTCTTACTCTGCTTGTAGCTTAACTGACACTTATTACTGGCCTCTCCTTACTTGCTCTTGGTTTTTGTTTTTGACTCATCGTCGCTCTCGTAGTCTGCAATGATAAACTCCTCCTCCTCTGGGTCTCCTGTCGCCTCCGCCGGACCTTGTTTACTGAGCTGGAGCAACTTGAAAGCCTCATCCTCTTCACAGCTCTACACACAAACGCACACGCAAACATGCACAAACCCACGGTCAGTCGCTGTAGTGTAGGGCTTTATAAATCAGCAGTACTGTGCGGGACACCTCACCTTTCTTTTCCCTGCATACTTGAGTTGAACATTGTTTCGGATCAGTTCTAAACGTTCCTCCCGCTTCTGCCTTTTAATTTCATCCTCCTAATGCATACACACACACACACACACACACACACACACACACACACACACACACAGATTGATGCACAAAATGTCTGGGCTATAATACAGTGAGGCATAATTCTCAGAGATACAAATGGGGGTCACATCACATCTGAAACTCCCTGGTGCTAAACACTGACTCTACCTTTAGTTTGGACACCAAGTCCCGCTCTGCCTTCTTCTCCACAAAGTCTGTGATCCAGTCGGGCTCTGCAGAGGGGGTCTGAGAGGGAACTGTGGAAGATAAAGTGGGGAGGAGGGCTGTTTCTTCTCTCTGTAGCAGAGCAGCTGCCTCCTGTCTCCTCCTCTCCTCATAATCCCTTAGCCAGCTCAGCGCTCCACATATCAGACTCAGAGACTTGCCCTGGAATTACATGCAGGTTGTACGGAGATCAATACATGTTATTTAATCATCGTAATTGGAATCCATCTATCAAAACATGCCAAATTCCCCCACGGGGATCAATGATATAATGTAATGAAATGTAATGATATATGTATATTCATTGTTATTACACACCGTTCCAGTAGGACTCTCAAAGATGCCAACTTTGCCCTGTTCAAGTGTGCCATACAGGGCTTTCATGAACTCTTCCTGGATGGAATAGGGTTGGAAGGGAAATGGAAACTGGGGGCTGTCATTGCCATTCTCCATCCCAATGAGCGTACCTATAGTGGAGATGAGATGATACAACATTGGAGTGAGATCGAACTTAAAATCTAACACACATCTACGATTGCATTTAACTTCAGGTCAGACCTGCGCAGTCTTCATTAGAATGGTAATGTTACGCTGACTGTACAACAATACTTGACTGGCTGCTATAAATGAGCCTTCGCTTCAAGTCGAGCTAACCTGGCTAGCGTTCCACTAATAACGTCATCTCAATGCTAATGCTAAAACCAACGGTATTCCATGATGACAGTTCCCTGTTCAAACAAGGCCGTATGGCAATGAACAACAACTATACGTATCTATATACTCACTCAGATATTTCAGACAGACACTTTATTTGTGTAGTATTGTTATGTTTTAACCCCCGGGTGATGATCGTTCAGTCAGTGTTCATCGAGCGCGCCAACACAAATCAACAAACCCCGACACTGTCCAATGAGAAGCCACACAACTCATAGAGCAGCTGTTTTAGCACAGCGAACCGCCCTCCGTGGAGGTGGAGGAGCTACGTGCCTGTACGACCATAATAGAAGAACTCTAGCTATGGTCCATAGCGTGAGACCGTGAGTTCCCCTGAACTGCGCCCCCTACAGCAAACCGTAAACAGTTCGAGGGTGGGGGATTTGAGTTTTTACTGGGGTCAGTTCCAAATTGCAGCCACCTGGTTGTAGTAGTGCTCTTTTAGAGCGGTTTTAAAGGAAGGATTGACGTTTTTATAACTGTTGGTAGGGCATTCCACATTTTTGTAGCATAGCAGTAGAACGAAAGCATCGAATTTAATTCCTCGTTAGAAAGGCAAATCTGGCTTGAACGTGATTTGTGGAGCTCCCTCCTCTGGTGTTGTGATTGTGGACGTCATTGACGTTTTTGAAGTAGTTTGACATGTACATGGGTGTCTTTGTGGTGTAGTGTATCTTGTAGACAATTAGCCTGGGTGCCAGCCTGCTTCGCTACGTTCGGCGGATTTTTTTTTCTCTCTGCGCTTCGGAGAGAGAAAAAAAGTCCGCCGAACGCAGCGAAGCAGGCTGGCACCCAGGCTAGTAGACAATGTCCATTGCAAGTTGCTGTACTCTGTCCTCTACCCTGAGCCATCCCACCCTAGCAAACTTCAAAGTGAGCAGGGGTTAAATGAGTTGAATATGTAAGGCCAAGCAGTAGCCTGACCAGTTTATTTTGGGATGGCCTTGTTTTTAAGGCCTTTGTGGTGCTATGGCATCATGAGGTGCATGCATAGTCGAAGTGACTTTGGATGAGTGCTCCTGTTAATGTATTCTTACTGACCAGTGAGGAGATCCTGTACAAAACATCTATTCTTTGGTTGACATTTCTGATTACATTTGTTGACATTTTGACCTCTTCTCCTCATCCTGTGGTCTAAATATCCGTCCACGCTGAATTAAATCTCACGTAGTAATTAATTATATATATATAAAAAAGTGGTTTAATAATGGTTTCACACCACATCACATGAGCGCCGCCCGCCCGGGGTGCATGTGAGTCGGCATACTAACGCACCCACGTTCGGCTCATCCCTGTGGATCCTCCCCCCATGTCTGGAAAGTTCTGTGCCCTTCCTTCAAGCAGCAGCAGGCGGATGGATTTAGAAGTCCCTTAATCAGCAAGCAGAGCAACGTGGATCCGATCTCTGTCAGCCTCATCCTGCTAGAAGACACTAGAAGGCTGTGACTGACTGGAGCATGTGCTGATTTAAGCGTGTGTGTGCATTCATTCACTAGTAACAGTGGAGTAACTAACTGTTGATCGGCAAGCTAACCAGTTAGCCACCATATAGCTGAGGGCTGCTTTACACTTATAGGCGTACTGATCAGTGCAGAAGTAGGTTGCCGATCAGTAACGTTAACAAGCGTTTAGTTTCATTTAGATCTCACAGATCAGAACCAGAGAGGATCGAGGGGGTTCGATCCACCACAATGACTGCAGAGGAACAGACAAGTGAAGGACAACACAGCATCCCTATGGAGGGAGAGGATATCACGCCGAAGAAGGATGGGGGTGTTTTGAAGGTAAATTAACCTCATCATTCACTCAGCCAATTGCTCTTTAATCGCCACCTAGCTGAGTGCTCTCATGTTAGCATGGCTGTTCACTCACTGGCCTATTGTGGCTAAGCTAACGCTAGCACCGCCTGGCTAAAGCTCCCAAAGCTGTACATGCATTGCACAGCAGCTACCGGGTTAGCACGATCGCTAGCACACTTCAATCATGAACACACACGTGTTCATTCTCAGTTTCGCTACCTTATTTCCTTAGCAAAATGTCTCAGTGCAAGTCATACTTGTCTAGTTTGCAATTTGACATTAGATGTATGTGCCCAGGACACTATCCAATGCCTATGTGATCACTATCAGTTACCCATCTTCCTCATTATTGTAGAAGGCTGAGGAATGAACCGTGCAGCACACACACACACACACACACACACACACACACACACACACACACACACACAGCTCCTCACCCCTAGCCGCAAGCAACTCTTAGATCCTATTTTTAATATATGGAATCTAGAGTTGCAATACCAACCCTTGACAGCCCATACATCCTAACAGAACAGTCCTATCTGATTGTATTAAACGACAAAACTCGCCAACATTGCAGCTGTACGGAAAGCTTGAATTGTCTTCTTTTCATCTGCAAAGTTTTTGTTTAATAACAATTCAGAGTAGACAGGTTATGAGCTACTTTCTGTCAATACATTCCGTGCAGGTGATAATGTGCAAGTGTTGGAGTTTGGAAGCGCTCGTTGGAAATCACTCAATGGTCCAGCGTACCACCTGTTCCGAAAATGCACATAATGAGACATGCAAAAGTGTCACTTTTCAGCTACAGTCACCTTTTTGAACCCAAATAGGGCAATTGTGTGACACCTGACCCGAAAGAAAACAACCTTTTTCACCTCGGGGCTGTTTGCATGCCTGCATAATGCAGGAGGAGGCAGGACGGTGCCTTATGGAAAACGAGCGCTTCCAAACTCCAACACTTGAACATAATCACCTGCACATAATTTATTGACAGATAGTAGCTCATAACATGTCTACTATGTCTTGTGTACAGCTGCTGTTTGGATGTATGGGCTGTCAAGGGTTGGTAATGGGTATTGCAACTCTAGATTCCAGATATTAAAAATAGGATCTAAAGGCCAAACTGCACCAATGCAACTCCTTGCAACTGTCATTGGTGATAATGGTTGCATGGTGAGACATTGGTGTGGAGTGGGCTTTAGAGTTGCTTGCGACTACCTCACCCCCGTCTTGATCTCCCTTGAACACGCCATGGAGTTGAACAAAAAACAATAACCCTAACATTAATCTGGATAATGGATATTATTATTATGCTAGTTGTTAATGAGTGAATTAAAGCGTGTCATATTATACTGTAGAAAAGAGTCATCATCATTGTTTGTTTGCTCCCTTCCTTCCTCTTTTCTGTCTTTCTCCAGCTGGTGAAAAGGGAAGGCACAGGCACAGAGCTGCCTATGACGGGTGACAAAGTTTTTGTGCACTATGTGGGCACGCTTCTCGACGGAACTCCCTTCGACTCGAGCAGGGACAGGGGGGAGAAGTTCTCTTTTGAGTTGGGCAAAGGTTAGTTCATACCGTTGACACAAACATGGAAAACCACCTAATTAAAAACATGGAAAACCACCTAATTAAGAACATGGAAAACCAAATCACCTAATTGTATGCAATGTGTGTTCACGCCTATATTCTTCTTTGTGTTTGCACTGCAGGCCAAGTAATAAAAGCATGGGATATTGGTGTAGCCACGATGAAAGTGGGCGAGCTGAGTCAACTTATCTGTAAGCCAGAGTATGCTTATGGATCTGCGGGCAGTCCGCCCAAGATACCTCCCAACGCCACACTCGTGTTCCAGGTAAGACCGATTGGTTTACTACAGGGGTGGGCAACTTTGATGATGGAGAGGGCTATATATTTCCACACTCACTCCAGGGGGCCACATTGCATATACTGTCGGGCAGACACCTCTTATCTCCGTATTTTAACTTTTTGCGTAAATTAATGCCGTACTTCACCATTCTATGTCACAGAAAAGTAGCAAAAATAGCCGATCTACAAGCTCAAAACATGTCGCAGCGAGACGTGTTTTGAGCTTGTAGATCTGCTTGTAGAGCTTGTAGATCTGCTATTAACCTGTGGGCCGCATTAAGTGAAGGTGGGGGCCGCATGTGGCCCTCGGGCCGCCAGTTGCCCATGTATGTGCTACAGCTTCTCGCTTGCATGAGTTGTGCTAAACCACATGAACCCTGGCGTATCTATTTTGGCCTTGTCACTATAGGTGGAAAAATAGCAGACGTACAAGCTCACAAGGTGTCGCATCATCACAACACGTTATGAGCTTGTAGATGTGCTATTTTCATTGTATGACCGTGTCAGGCTTAAGTAGCTAATGTATGGATTCATTTTTTTCCTCATGCCCATGCGTATGACAGGTAGAGCTGTTTGATACATGGGCCGCCAGTTGCCCATGTATGTGCTACAGCTTCTCGCTTGCATGAGTTGTGCTAAACCACATGAACCCTGGCGTATCTATTTTGGCCTTGTCACTATAGGTGGAAAAATAGCAGACGTACAAGCTCACAAGGTGTCGCATCATCACAACACGTTATGAGCTTGTAGATGTGCTATTTTCATTGTATGACCGTGTCAGGCTTAAGTAGCTAATGTATGGATTCATTTTTTTCCTCATGCCCATGCGTATGACAGGTAGAGCTGTTTGACTTCCATGGGGAAGATATTACTGAGGAAGAGGATGGTGGAATCATTCGTCGTATCATCACCAAAGGCCAGGGCTACACCAAGCCCAATGAAGGAGCTTCTGTTGACGGTAGCCATCCACGCAACTATCCATTATATTGTTAACCATTATTCTGTTGCTATTTCATTTATTGAATAATCTAATATTTTTTATTTTACATATCAACAAATTGATTAAGTGTTATTTTACGACTGTTGTGCTAAAAGAAAATGGCACATGTAGTGCTTGGCAACGTGCGTGGTGCGTGGCATAGTAGCTGCAGACATACTGGTGGGGGTCAATGTTAAGTCAACCTGTTTATGCCCCACCAAGATGTCCGTGCTACCAAATGACACTTGTTGACGCCCCCTTCAGGATTTTTTGCTACGCACTATACACAAGCTCGTCATGTGTTGGTGACGAGACACGTGATGACAGACACGTAAGGCTGTTTTCTTTTTTAAGCCGTTTCGCTATAGTAGGCTGCAGCCACTGGCTGTGGCTATTTAGGGGTCCTTGTTGGCATGGAAATGTTAGGGAACCCCTGGCATAGTTGACATTGGAACCGATTGAATAATGTAAGACCAGACATAAATGGAAAGCGGCTTTACTTATTTTCAGACATAGAGACATGACTAGAATCATATTTGAAATCAGGTCCTCGTGACTCACAAGGAGCTTATAGTCTGTCGCTCTAACTGGCTGTGTCACCAGGCATCCCCATTAAAATCTTATTGGATAATTCAATGTACTCACTGTATCTCCCAGCACTAGGAGACATATCACCTGCTTACAGCAGTAGCATGTATCTTGACCAGACCTATAAAAAAAAATGCCTTTTTGAATACAAAGCCTGCTATCCACATAAATCACAATCATCATAGAGAGAGAAAGAGAAAGCATGTGGTATAAAGCTTTGTATTCCTAATTTATCATCTGTACATCAGAAGAACAGATCTACAAGCTAATAGTGTCCAAGGTTTATGGGTTTCAAGTATCCTCTTTATTATTTATAAACAATAACTTAATACTTGAGCGGCAGAATAACCTCTCTGTTTATTCTGTTTCACACAGAGCATAACAACTGTCCCCTCTTAATACATCACCACTAGCTTGTGCTCTTCTCCACTGGGTATTGCTAATCGAATCCAGTGTCTATAAGCTGACTGGACATCGGTTCAGTTGAACTAAACTGAAGCCTAAAGCCCATTTATACTTTAACGTATGACGCATGTTGTCGCATGCTGAAAATAACCGATGTGCAGTGCACGCTCATAACATGTTGCATCACGCTGCGGTGTGAGTTTGTAGATCTGCTATTTTCAGAGCATGACACCGTCATACAACGGAGTATACACCAAACCCAAGCTGAACCTAGTGGGGACATTGTGATAACAGCGCCTGGGGGAAAAACATGGTCATTCATCCGTGCAATCGCCAATGCGCTATCCCATCGCCAGTCGGCACAACCCTAACTACAAACAATGTTACAAAAATACAGGCAACTGATGCGTGGCCAAACACAGGTGGGCTTAAGGTGGTGGCCAAAAGTGAGGTCAGGTGAAGGGAATCCAGTACAGGTTCCCATTGTCACACTGACACTATTTAAAGATTTCTTTTGGCAAAACGTGGCATGCAAAGTCAAGCCAGCACCCCTCACTGGCCTCCAGGACAGTACAAACTACATACACAAGTGAGTGCATTTGTGGTTACCCTCAATGTGAGTTCACTTGATATCTAATCAAAACAATAAGAACAGTAATTCATGTATTTATACAAGCGCAGTGCATATGTTTATGCTACTACACTGTACATTTTCAGCTAGTGCAATGTTTGTGTAATACTACTAATATTTATCTATACCCACATTGCTTTTCCAGCAGCTATATTGTATATCGTCACTGTCGGTCGGAAACCTTGTATTATGCTATTTAGTCACAAGCTCTTGTTAATAGTTTTCTTTGGTTAAATAATTATAAAACCCACTGAAATACTTCACCACTTTCAAGCTGGCCTGCTATTTTGGGCATGTTATAGGCGAGTATTTCCAAAGACCTACACAATTCATAAGAAATGGCAGATCTACAAGCTAACAACACACTGCCACACGAAGTGAACGATCGGCTATTTTTTTATCAAATGTGCAAATAATTTATTCAAAAAATGATACTGTTAAATTCAGTAAGTTGTTTGTCATATCTGTCCGGACAATAAAGTCATTCTGATGTGGGCTCTCTCTTGTCTTTTGGTCACACTGCCAGACAGAGATGCACAGACAAACCCTTACAGGTTTTTGGTTCAGAAACATGTCACTCTTTTCACCCACACACGTTTGTTGGGTAACCGGAACGCTCGCCCCATACCTGGTGGTGACCGTTCCGACGTCGCCGGATTTGACCCGGGGCGAGCGAGTTTTGGAGCGAGCTTGCTTGTATTCGTTTGTTGGGCTCAGAATTTGTTCTGTTTCAGTGCCTAACTTCTGTTGCTTATCTATGTTTCCTTTTTTATAGTGACTATTCAGGGGTCTTACGAGGGCCGGGTGTTTGACGAGAGAGAGATGAAGTTTGAGATTGGAGACGGAGAGGGCCTGGGTTTGCCAACCGGAGTTGAGAAAGCTATCATGGCCATGGAACAGGAAGAGGAGTCCCTATTCAGTATTAAGCCCAAGTATGCTAATTACTAGAAATACAACTTTCTCCTAACTTTGGGTGTGTCTCATGGCCCCAAGATATATGCATTTTCACAAAATCCTGTAAACATTTTGTAGTTGTAGAACTATGCTGTAACATGTTAAAATTATTTTATGGGAATTTAATTTAGGTTTTAAGTGAAATGCTATTCTTAATAAATATGTAATTATAATCAGTGTTGCATTGGTGAATCTATCTCTGGTGGGGCGCTATTTTAAAGACGTCACGCACACGTCGCGTAACACCTACACTACAGATCACGCAATGGACAATTGATATGCATCTAAGCTCATTCCTTTGTTAATTCACCTGGTGTGACACCTGGCATTTGGCAGCCTTTGTAAACTTTGTTGAGGTGTGAACTTAAGGGTTGTTTTTAATCGATGCATGTGCGTGCTCCTGCTCAAAAGACTGGTGGGATGGCGTGTTACCACATGCAATGACCAATGCAACACTGATTATAATTAACATTATTGTACTTAATAACAGTGTTATCAAATTCCAGGATTCTCTTACTGTCAGCAGATACCGTCACTTATTTTATTTTCTATTTTGTGCTTCACAGGTACGGCTTTGGAAAAGCAGGACATGCGAAGTACAAGATTCCTGGTGACGCTATGTTGCAGTACAAGGTCCTGCTGACTGCCTTTGAGAAGGTGCGTGCGTTGCAATTACAGAGGCAAACACATCTCAGCTTCAGTCAACTGATGAACACAAACTAAATTATTTTCTGTCCTTTAGGCCAAGGAATCATGGGAGATGAACACGCTAGAGAAACTAGAACAGAGTGCCATTGTCAAAGAGAAGGGAACTCAATACTTTAAGGTATGTGGTTGTGTGTTTAAAAGATGCACACCGTAATAAATAATGAGCAATTTCAAGACCACGTGGTTTTATGTGTGTTTAGGATGGGAAGTACAAGCAGGCATCAGTGGCGTACAAGAGGATTGTGTCATGGCTGGAACACGAGTCTGGTTTGTTGCCAGAGGATGAGCCGAAAGCCAAATCGCTGCGACTGGCCGCGCATCTGAACCTGGCCATGTGCTACCTCAAAATGCTGGAGCCAAGTCATGCTCTGGAGAACTGCGACAAGGTATCACCTGAGAGCTAAATTTGGGGAAATATTGTAAAACATCACACACGTTTAAGGATATTAGAAAATGCATTTAGAATTTATGTTGGCCTACAAAACCTGGACTTCCATCATTCCACCCTCTTAAACAGATACAATTCAGAACGTATTTACTTTTTTAAATGGTATTTTAACTAATCTGTAAGGCGGAGTATGCTAATACAATATTCTAGCATATTTTCAGTGGTTGGAGGTGGTCCCCCCCCCCCCCTACTCTTCCATTCAAAAATGTAGACCCTGGTGTCAGGTAGGACACCTTATTGGTTGACAATGTCAGTACATTTATTTGAAGCTGTTGTATTTCAGACATTGTTGCAATTGTGCTGTCGAGGGAGGGAGACAATTAAGGCTTATGTTTCAGCCTTGATAAGCTATGCACAGATGGTTCACCAATGTGCTCATACATGTTAATAGGACTGCTAGCTTGTGTGAATATTACAGCGTAAGAAATACAGAGATTAGGGGCGCCGCTGGCCTAGTGGTTAAGGCGCATTCCACATATAGGCTCTAATTCAGCCTGACAGTGCGTTGCGGGTTCTATTCCCGAGCCCGACAACCTTTTCTGCGTGTCACTCCCCGTCTCTCTGTCCTAGTTTCCTATCTCTCTCTATTGTGTACTATAAATAAAGGCAGAAAAGCCAAAAATAATAATAAAAAGAAGGAAAAAAATAAAAAGGAGATTATCACACTTTGTACCAACTGTAGGCTCTGGAGTTGGAAGAATCCAACGAGAAGGCTCTATTCCGAAGGGGAGAGGCGCGGTTTGCCATGAAAGAGTTTGAAAAAGCAAGAGGTGACTTCCAGCGAGTCATTCAGCTGTATCCGGCCAACAAGGCAGCCAAGAGTCAGGTGAAACACTATGAGCCTTTAAATACGATCATCTGGGAATGTTGAGTGAAAACTGAATTTTCTGAAGAATGTCATAACGTGTAGCTGTAGACAAGCAGCAAAACTCATGACATGATGTCATATATCCCGCCAGGTTGCTCTTTGTCAGAAACAAATCAAGGAGCAGCACGAGAAGGATAAGCGCCTCTACGCCAACATGTTCCAGAAGTTTGCTGATGCAGATGCCAAGGTGAGACTTGACTGTCCTTTTAGTTCTCTACAGCAACCATAAGGGGGCAGGATAACCATCAGTATTGGCAAGGCAGAGAAAAGGAACTGCAAGGTGTCAACTGCTAATGTGTGACTTCCCTTCTCTTGATGGACAGAAACAGGATGGCAAGGATGAGGTGAAAGAAAACAGCGGCGGCATGGAGGTTGAGAACGGCGGAGCACAGGAGTAGATGTTTCAGATGCTGATCTGACTGTGTTACAGTCCGTATTTACTTCAGACTTTATAACTTCGGCCATTTGTGTTTTTAAGGTTTGATTGTCTGTGTGAGAATGAGTGTACCAATGAGAGCAATGACTATGTTCGTGTGTTCGCTGGCTTTCTATGTCTCTCTGCTTTCGCCATAGCAGCTGGCTGGCTGGGCGGGACTTCTCTAACTGGTGGCTACCCTAAGGGGGGTGGTCGTGGTACAGTGTGCTCGCCAACCCTGTATCCATCCAATCCACAGCTTGGAGCTGTGCATGTGTTTTCACTGCTTGTCTGTTAGAAGATGTGTATAAAATTTGTCAACCCTCACCCGTCAAGGGCTAGACCATTCACCTTGCACTCCCCTCTGCCCCCCGTCCCCCCGTCTGTGTTCTCTCTCCCCCTCCACAGTCACCGTTTTGTGGACAAGCTGATAAACCTATTGAGCACCAATTCAGATGGCTTTACGTGCGTTATGTGTTGAGTTTTGAATGCTAGGGTGCCTGTGTCTTAAAAGTATGTAAGTAGCAGCACTGCAGACAGAAAAAGGCATAATGAGATGTTGGCCTGGTAAAACCCTCGGAGTTCAAGCTGCTTTCTTCGACCTAAAGTTGCAACTCCACTATAGCAGCCAGGATAACAAGACTGTTCTTCACTTTTATAATTACCTTGTTTTTTTGTTTTTTCATATTTGTTTTGTGCTTGTAATTTCTGTATTAATTGTTAATGTTATGAATACAACAATGAATTACTTAACTGGAAAATGTGCGTGAAAGCAGCTAGTTGTCAGTTAGTAGCTTCTCCTGGGCATACTCAAAAAGTAAGGCTCAGTTTTAGTCTTACTTTACTGTAAAGAATATATTATAATAATGTGCACATAAAGATTATCGGACCCACATGCTAAGCTTTAAACTAGAAGGAAATAAGAGCCCATTTTTTTGTCACCAAGACAACTGGAGGGCTGGTTCACCTGTGTTAACTTCAACATTAATTACACAATTCACATTATTGGTGAGCATTATTGGAGCTTTTTAGCAGAGTTTCAGGAGCAGGACCACACCTCCAATCAAGTCACTTACATTCACCTATAAATGCTCACCTAACCCTCTTCCCTCTTTGGTCTCACATTAATTAATTTTTTTTTTTTCAATAAATCTGTTGACCACATTCTGATTGACGGTGTGGTCCTTGCTAGTGAATTTGTAGTTATAGTTAAACTTAAGATTTGATTATGTTGGCTTTAGCAGCTTAGAGGAAGTGTGTTTGGGGACTATAATTTGGAACAGGCCAGGCAGTGGGGTGGATTTGTAGTGTGTACTAGTTCTTTGTTGGAATGGTCACTCCTTGTCCTGCCCTGACTGAAGGATCCAAAATAACTAATAAACTGCATCAAGTTGACTTAATTTGTTTGTTTGGCCTTTTCTTGACATTAGTCAGTTGTGTTCCTTAGTTTCTGGCTGTCATGCTTCTGTGGCTCTCTGTAATTCGCAAACCGTAACAGTCATTTTTGTCAACAGACAGCACTCATATTTTACTGAAAAATGTACTTTGCCTCTTTTTTTAGATGAGTAGTTGCGTTTGTGGTCGTCTTCTTTTTTTGGGGGGGCGGGCTTGTATGCCTTTATTTAAAAGGCAGTAAACTGACAGGAAACGGGGAGAGAGAAGGGGAGTGACACGCAGCAAAGGTCGTCGGGATCGGGACTCGAACCGGTGACACGCAGCATTGCCGCCTAGGGTGCCTGGACCGCCACGCTGCGGCCCAGGCCTAGTTCATACATTTGAAGTGTATTTATTTGTCTTACTTGTTGGAACAAAATGTGCCAATGCAAAGATTAAATTGGAAAGTTGGACCCATGGCAGAGGTAACTGGGGTTTGCCCAAAAAGAGACGTGACCCCCGTTAGACTGGGCTTTTTCATAACCTCTCAGGTTGCCTGTCAAGAAACTAGTCTATTGTGCCGGTACTGTCCCTCCTGGATATGTGATCTAGTCAATGTGTTGTATCCCAGGGCCATCGGTGTCAGTTTACGGATGAGAGCTCTTCACTTTAATTAGGGTGTCATGCTGCACTGTTTAACTGTAATGAGTGTGGTAAAACTTGTACAAAAAACTATTATTCACAGTTTAGGAATGGTATTTTGTTTTTAAATATCTGTCTCCCAAATTCCTTAAAAGTATTTACAGTAAAGTTTAAAGATTACACGGAACAAAACAAATATTTCATTAGGAATCTAGTCCTTGAATATACATTTCTACTGTCGTCTTATCTCTTTTATCTTATTACTTCTACAGAGAAATGCAAAGTATTTTGATAAAAATTAAATAAGTGCCTGTCCTGAGTGGCTTGGAAAGCAGATGCTTTCCAAGCCACCATCCAGTCCTTACCTAGGGAGGGTAATTGAGCTATTGTCGTCTTATTGTTTGGCTATTCAAAACATATAAATTCCAACTTATTCAATGTAATTTATATGATACACAGTACAGCCTTTTAACAAATGACCCCTTGACCCTCGACTGGACACAGAAAAACATATCAGAACCTCGCTAGGCAGCAATTCATTGTCTAACCTGAAGTACAGGAAGTATAGGGCTACATGTTGTCCAGCCTATCGGAACCTCCTGTACTTGTACACCTGGTTAAACTAGTTGAGTCTGCCCACATATCCTGAGGGAGCAGTGTTCAAGATGTGGCTCATCCAAAGGAAGCTATATCTACATCCAGGGTGGCAATGCACATGTCCACACCTTGATGAATCTCCCCCAACATATGAGAGAATTTTCCTCCAGGTACTAGATCTGATGCAGGCAAAGAAGAATTTGTACTTCTTAACTGATTTGTACCATGCTGACTCCATCATCAAGGCCCTATCCTCCCCCATTCCCTTATTGATTTATTTATTGTGCTGTGGCTTCTCCCAGCACTAGTATATCTGCAACATGGAAGCCGAGTGACTTCAAACTATTCCTGGCAAATGAGGAGAATAAGACAAAACTGTCAACTACCATTACAGGTGTAGGGGAGCAAGGCATTAGGTATCTCAGCTGGAGAAATGTGGAACAGTGGTGGAGGGCAAAGCGTTTCTGTAGTTGGACTCATCTGATGGCATTTGTGTGTATATTGAAATATGTATGATGCACTTGTGAGCCTCTCTCACCATGTGCTTTTTAATGTAACAATTTGTAGGGTAGGGGAACAATGTTTGTCTGAGGTTGGTCAGACAAACATGAGAAACTGACAATACAAATTGTGCACTATATTACAACTGACACAGGTGACCACATGTGAGATCCATGAGCCGCTGTCAAACCAGGAGGAGACAGTCACTGGGTTGTTCTCTACCTCAGGTATACTGCCAAGCTGAGGTACACTTCAGCTCTGGTGAGCTCTGGTGAGGTCGCTTGCACAGTTATTTTCTTTATGCTCCTGCACCATGCCTAATCCATTTCACTTACCATCTACCTCAATATCGGGACTGGAAAAGCATTGTGAACATCATGTGGTTTTGTAAGCTCTTTTTTTCCAAGTTTCAATGTGACATAGCTCTGTTTACACATTGCTGTAATTGTGCATACATTTCTTAGTTTTTAATTGTTTTTATTTTGACACTTGCTTCGGCAATGGAAACATATGTTTTCCCATGCAAGGTGCATTGAATGGAATTGAATAGACACTAATAGACACTTCGACATGCAGCCAGGAGTAGCTGGGGATCGAACCGGAAACCTATGATTCAAAGACAGCCACTCTACCTCCTGAGCCACTGCTGCCCAGATTTACTATGGAGAGGTTGTTTTTTTTAATAGAAAGGTATGACAATAATGTATTCAAATAGAGTTGGACAAACTGGAATGTTAAAAATGAAAGGCATACAATACAAAGAAAACAAAAAACAACAACAAAACAATAACATAAAGAAGGAAGGGCAGCACACTACAATGACCATGAAACTATACACATACAGTCAAACATTCATAAAAGAAAATACTCCACACACATGGGCACATCAGAAGGCAAATTGTAAGAGTACAACCAGGGCTTTCCAATCCAATGAATCACTTCCTTTATAAATCATAGTAGATAGATCCTTGGCGAAGTAATCTATCAGCGGCTGCCATATATTCATAAAGTTGTTTTCCCTCTCTTTTAATTTGGCACTGAGTCTTTCTATTGGAAGTATTCTATATTCCTCTATACCACCGAGTCACAAAATGCATTTTCTAGCCACACAGAGAAGCTTATTAAGTAGTTTAGCTCTTCTAAGGTCTAGTACAACTAATTAAATGCCAGCCCTAATAAAAACTGCATAATTGAACTAAATTATTTTGCCACAAAGACCAGAACCTGGCAATCTTGGGACATTACCAGAAACAGTGTATATGGGTACCAACCGCATTATTGCATTTAATACACAATGGGGACCTACTGGGATCGATTTTGTTTAGGATTTGAGGTGTTCTGTGTTGTCTATGAAGTATCCTATTCTGCGTCTCTTTGAACCTATTGCTTATTAAAGTAGAGTGAGAAGATTGAATGTATTCAGTCCAACATTCCTTGTCGTACTCGGTTTGAAAGTCCTTTTCCCATCTCCCCACTACATTATGTATATTTTGTGTGTTGAAACTCAGACAAGTATCATAGAAATATGAAATCAAACCTTTCTTCCTAGTATAATGCATAAGAGTCCTCCGAAG
The DNA here is from genome assembly GCF_963454915.1 of Gymnoscopelus microlampas. Taxonomy (NCBI): domain Eukaryota; kingdom Metazoa; phylum Chordata; class Actinopteri; order Myctophiformes; family Myctophidae; genus Gymnoscopelus; species Gymnoscopelus microlampas. The sequence goes on from NC_139943.1 coordinate 42,560,604, forward strand.
TTCCGAGAAGAGGCTTCCTTAAGGAAACTTAGTGTTAGTATTGATAAAGTGGCGAGCCTGAAGATAAGCAAAAAAGTCCTTACGTGGAACTCCGAATGAGTTCTTAACCATTTCGAACGACATGAGAACACCATTGACATCAAACGGGTGTCCTATAACGCTAATACCTCTATCGTATCAAGACTGAAAAACTGCACTCTTGACTCCCAGGGCAAAATGTCTATTACCTATGAGTGGTGTCAAGTATGAGGACATATTCTTCCTACCCGTAAAGGTTATAATGTTTTTCAATATCTTTATTGAAATTGAGAATATTGGACTATCAGAAGATATAAAATGTATTTTTTTAAATATTTGTGAGTTCTGCTAATAGTACATGGGGGCATTGAGTTGGGAACATCAAAATGTGTTTACCAGACACCTTGTGGATTACAAAAATGTAAGTGAAAAATATATCCATGGGGACCCCATCTTCCACCAGACTATGTTGGAATGCATTATGCAACCATTCTGTGAACTCTCGAAGGTAGCTGTCTTCTACTCTGTTTTGTTTCCTTTTTGTGCCTGTATAATTTTTTCGCCAGTGCCAATTATTATTATTACCCATTATCCCTAAACTTCTTTGGCATTTTTCAAATAGTTACTAGCCGATCTACATCGACACGTTGTGAGCTTGTAGGTTGGCTATTTGAACTATTTGAAAATGTTTTTAGAAATAGTTAAAAAAAAAAAAAAAAAAAGGCAAAGACGTTTAGGGATATGGGTAAGGCACTGGCGAAAATAGGGCCATGGGAGTACATTCCCAAATCTCAAGGGGTTCTAGTTATGGAGAGATTCTTAATGATGATGACTAAATATACAGCAGCATAATGAAAAGAATAACATTGCTTACGGCTTATGTAGCTTGTTCCTGCTAGATTAATATAGTAGAACTTTCCATATAGTAGAACTTTCCTTTCCTTGTTATTTTCTCTTCTCATTATGAGTTAATTTTCCCTAATCACTGCTGTTTTAATTGATTCCAGAGAATGTATGGATCATAGTAGTTTGTAGACAGATATTTTGCAAGTGTAATTATAATTTTTTTTCCGAATTTTAATCGTTAAAATCGTGACAATAACCCTCTGAATCAATTCCTCGTGCCAAAATTACTCATAGAAATGGGGTAATTTGATGATGTCTAGTTCAAAAGCTAATTTTAAATTTTATTGGACAATATTTTTAGTTGGGAACATCAAAATGTGTTTACTAGACACCTTGTGGATTACAAAAATGTAAGTGTATTTAAAAAAAATAGAATACAAATGATACTAATTATAATGATGATGATAATCATTTATAATAATAATTGTAATAATGGTAGTCTGAATATCAGCATTTTTCTGTTCTTCTTTAATATCAACTTGGGTTTCGTAATGACTAATGAGAAAATGTTTCATTGGAAGTTTATCGTATATGGATGCCAACCGGTTCTTCCACTGCCAGTGTTCCTACTTTGATGACACTGATAAAACGTATACAGTGCATGTTACGCATGCCAGTGGTTCTCAACCTGTGGGCCGGGATCCCCAGGGGGGCCCCCACATGTTTTTTGGGGGGTCCCCAGATGACAGTAAGACCTTTTTAATACCCCCCAACCCCCCCAAAAAAAAAGAAAGAAAGAAAATTAAATAGATAAATTAATAATAAAAAAGACCATTACAAACTATACTATAAAAACTGGTCAAACATTGGCCAAATTCTTTTTTCCGAATTTTAATCGTTAAAATCGTGACAATAACCCTCTGAATCAATTCCTCGTGCCAAAATTACTCATAGAAATGGGGTAATTTGATGATGTCTAGTTCAAAAGCTAATTTTAAATTTTATTGGACAATATTTTTAGTTGGGAACATCAAAATGTGTTTACTAGACACCTTGTGGATTACAAAAATGTAAGTGAAAAATATATCCATGGGGACCCCATCTTCCACCAGACTATGTTGGAATGCATTATGCAACCATTCTGTGAACTCTCGAAGGTAGCTGTCTTCTACTCTGTTTTGGTTCCTTTTTGTGCCTGTATAAATGTCAGTGTCTCCTCAGTCGTGGATTGTACCACACCATCCACAGAAACTGTGGTTGGCATAGCCATCACACAGTATAGCTTGTACTAATTGGTCAGCTGCTGTATAAGCCCTAGGGTAGATGAGAGTTATGGTTTATCACCCTCTCTGCGCCACCAGGGCTAATACACAGATATCACTATACACAGATGTTGTTAGCATTTATAACAGAGGTATAACATGAGCGCATTGTCTGCTTCCAGACTAAATTCAAATAAAACTGAATGGACATGGGGACTAATGTCTGATGATATTAATGCGATTGTACCAGGGCAGGAATTTTAGGGAGGCCATGAAGGTTATGGCCGCCGTTGCCACACAGTTTGGCCTTCTACCCTTAAAAAAAGTTATCTGCCCTGAGGCTACAGTGGCCTTGATGCTCCATCCACACTGCCCCCCAGCTGATTTAACAGTTTTATCCTCTTGTCTCTTTCCTGTAGTCTTCACAGACATGAACCGTTCAGGACATGAACCGCTTGTGGTCAGAGAAGGACGTATGCAACTGAACCAGGACCTTGCAAGAGCGTAGATGCCATAAAAGGGTGACAAAAAGGATGACCAAAAATAGTTACATTAAGGTCCTCTGCCAGGTGCAAAGACAACTCAGATAGTCTATGTGACTTCTGAGACACTGAGTACGTGACAAACAGAACATAACCTCACATGCACTAATCATTCACACTCTATTTGGGCCAGTGGCGTTTGGTGGATTCTAACGTTGACCGGGCCAGAACCGGGCCAGGGGGGGGGGGGGACCGGTTTGACGGCTAAACTGGTGTCCTAATGGCCACTCATTAACAATTCGGCCGAATGCAAATGAGCCCCATTTGAAAACAAAGGCGACTTTCTGTTGTCGGCTATAACAGAATAGGGTGAGGCCGCTGCTTATGTTGATTTTTAGCCCCTACACAGGGGCAAGCTGGGTCTACAGACCGGGCCATGGCCTTGTTGGCCCCAATGACGATACGCGCCTGATTTGGGCCAACAGTTACAGGACATAAGGTTTTCAGACAGAGTACAGAATTACAGTTATCTATTTCACTGTCAAGATTCTAAATTCTTAACTCCTCCTCAGTTCTCATCCCCATCCTCAAACCAGTCCATTGACTCTTACTATGAACTTCTTAACTCCTTTTCAGGAGTTTGTACAAAAATGTATTTATTTCACTGAGTTAGTTATACTTCATATTTAATACAAATTATGTCTTAAACCTTAAATTAAATGTAGTATTTCAGTGGACTTAATGTCAGTGTTTTATTTGATGACCTTTCTGTCCTTGCATTTGGCCTTTGTGCCTCAAAATATTTACAAGGCCAAAGGCCAAGTGGCCTTGCCCCTAAAAAGATGAAATTTCAGGCCTTGATTGTACAGTTGATAGTCGACAATGGTGTCACTATGGTGTGTGGAGCTGCTGCTTACAGTATATTGCAAAATGCACATGGGTATCTAAACAATGAGATAGGCCTATATAGTTCGATCTGAGTTATTATGACTTATAGCCTATTAGTCAATGTCATAACAAGTGCCGTTAACAGGTTTACTTAGGCTATTTTAATTTAATCCAAAGGCGGTTTTGTGAAAATCAAGACAGCTTGTCTATTAATAATGAAGATTATCCAACAGACCATAATAAAAATGTTTATTTATGACAACTAGTTATCATAATTTGTACTGAGTCATAGTAGTAGGCTAGCCTATAATATGACTCACAAGTTGATGCTTTGCAAGCATCATCTGAAATGAATCTAGCCCTTTACTGTAAGCATTGCTTACAGTCAGTAGAAGGTTAAAAGGCTAGATTTATGTCAGACTTCCTCCAACCTACAAGTTCCCACATCACCACCACCACCACCACCATGGCTCTCTCTGTCTTGTGTATGAGTCACTGATTCCATACTGTCATACAGTATGACAAGTGTGAAAATAAACCAGCTGTATCAAGTGACTGGCAAATAGGGGGTGAAGTGGGGCTGCGGCTGCTATTGTGATATTGAATAACAACAACAATGAGCCAGATGGCTCGGAAAGACCAAGCTCTCTTGTACCTGTTACAAGGTAAATCCGTTGTAATGGCTGGTAATGGGTGCGGCCATGTCTAACCCCTCCTCTAGTCTAAAGCTGCTCAGTCCCTCGACACAGGGAGAGAGAAGGGTGAGTGACAGTGTTGCCATGTCCGTTTATTAAGCGACTTTGGGCTTCTTTTTCTGTAAAGTTGCTTCTAAAATATTGGTGGGGTTGCGGTTTTTTAGGCTTGTTTCCAAAGTGTAATTGGCTAATTGCTTATTTGGTCTTGCTTCCAATTTTTTTTTTGGTGTTCTCAAATATGTTGATGTCATGGACCCCCAAATTAATTTTGTCCCTAATCCCCATCTGAAAATGTTTTGTGCCAGAGCCCCATACCAGATTTGAGTTGTTTAGAATGTTTAACAAATATTAAGGATGTGAGCTTGTAGTTAGGCTATTTTCACAATATTTATCTAATCTAGATGTAATGCCTCCTACAATTCCAAGTGCTTGTTAGGGTGGGGGGGTCCCCATTTCAAATAGGCCTATGATTATTTTGAAGGGTCATGGCCTTGAGAACCAAAGGTTGAGAACCACTGACTTATGCCAATGACTCAGTCAGGATTGACTCAAAAGGAGACAGTTTCTCACCTTCCTTTTCTATTCAATTCTATTAATTCTTATATATAATAATAATATTGATAATCATATACATGTAATGAATATCATATATTCTATTAGTAATAATCACAATAAAATAATAATAATCCTAAAAAACAACATGAAAAATAAATTGTGATAAGATTGTGGATTGTGATTATGCCTGAAAATATCCATATATGGGAATAAAAGGGCAAATACAGAGATCTCCATATATGGGCATAAATGGGGACAAAGACTGACAGACACAGAGATCTCCATATATGGGCATATCAGTCAGGTCATGGTGCCAGTGCCACATAGGTGTGAGGGCTGCCTAGCGGCCCAACTCTAGATGCAGGACTGCTACAGGTGCTCATGTGCCCCCCTGAACCATTTACTGTACATATTTTTCTTTTTGATTACTACTCGTTTATATGATGTTTTTGCATAGTATTGTATATTTGTCTGTCACTAAATGTTTCGAATACATAAATGAATGAATTGAATACACAGGACCCCAATGGAAACAAGCCATAGCACTTTCTTTGGGTTCAATCCTTTTAGTTTTATCATTGTATTTGTATTAAATTGTACTCTCTGTACTTTTTTTGCAAACTGTTAATAAAGTATTCAATCAACCAATCAATGGCTTCTTTAGGGCTTGTTTTCATTGACCTGGTTGCTTGTTTCTCTCACTAATCTGGCAACACCGGAGAGAAGGGTGAGTGATTCCTCTGGGCACTGCGGCTCATTCACTTGTTTGTGCCGCCTGTGTGGTGAGGCGAGACGAGTGCATGGGTCAGCGCGGTGGCAGGACAAGAAGGCTCCTTCTGGCAAACAGGCGGAACCCTGTTCAAAGTTTTAGATGATCGGAGGAGGGTGTTTCGTTTGGATTACCACTTTTTGTTCATGATGGAGGGATTACTTGCGCTGCGAGCTACAGGTTTTGCGCCCACAGAGTAGCGGGATACGGGCTCCTGGCTGGTGGCGACTCGTCGGTCCGTCCTGACACAAAGCGGCCACCCGATCAATGAACGCGCCCGGAGATCTCTCGCTGCTGCAGAACCAAAATGATCTCCTCGTTTTTCCCCCTGAAGAAACTACGACGCAATGGCAAATGGCTCGTCTTTGTGGCGATTCTGGTGTTCGGGGCTTTCGCCGTGTACCAGGAGTTTGCACGGAGCACTACTACACACACCCGTAAGTTGTGGGGTGGCCACGGCCAGCCGCTGACCGACCAGCAAGCAACAGCTTATATTTATTTATGCTTTATTCAATAGACACACACCATGCATTGCTTTATCATCACGATGTTAAGAATGTTTGACGTGAATAACCGTGCTGTTACATGATATCAAAGTGGATGCAGCGCAGGCACCCTCGGTGGAAAACGTGATAGCCTCTTAACAGGTGAAGCAACAGGTTGGTTGCTTATCCGGAAGCCTTGGGGATACGTGTGTGTGTGTGTGTGTGTGTGTGTGTGTGTGTGTGTGTGTGTGTGTGTGTGTGTGTGTGTGTGTGTGTGTGTGTGTGTGTGTGTGTGTGTGCGCGTGAGAGAGAGAGAGAGAGTTACAGTTACTTTGAAGGGGGAAGGGGCCATGGGGTCAGATCACACGTTTTTTACACTGAGAAGGATGTGTAGATTCACACTGGCTCTCCAAACTTCCTGTCCTCACCAATCCCTCTGCCAGGACTGACTGCCACATCTACACCTCCTACCATTCCCCTCACACCCCAGGAAATTTGAGAACAGCAAAATGACACCACACTGCCATTAAACAAAGGGACAACAAATTGTCAGGACTCAGGAGTGTGTGTGTGTGTGTGTGTGTGTGTGTGTGTGTGTGTGTGTGTGTGTGTGTGTGTGTGTGTGTGTGTGTGTGTGTGTGTGTGTGTGTGTGTGTGTGTGTGTGTGTGTGTGTGTGTGTGTGTGTGTGATTGAGTGTGCGATTGAGTGTAAACAACAAAAATATTATGTGTGTGGACACACACACACACACACACACACACACACACACACACACACACACACACACATTGTATTACATTGAGAACAAAGCCTGACGTGTAAACACATGCCATGGTTTGTTAAGGGCCTACATTACAGGCCTAGCCTATTTACACACAATCCATACACACACACACACACACACACACACACACACACACACACACACACACACACACACACACACACACACACACACATTCCTGGCCTATAGCCCCCTCATCACAATGAAGCTTTTCTCAAGACTCTACATACCCCAGAAAAGGAAAGAGGAGAGGTGTGTGTGTGTGTGTGTGTCTGTGTGCGTGTGTGCGTGTGTGTGTGCGTGTGTGCGTGTGTGCGTGTGTGCGTGTGTGCGTGTGTGTGTGTGTGTGTGTAAGCGCGTGCAGGTATAAGAGTTTGTAAAAGAAGTGTGACTAGTCTATACTTTCCAGGACAGGGTCCCCACGGTCATGAAATTCCTGGAAATATTTTGAAATAAAATTAAAAAAAATCCAGTACTGGAAAAGGTTTGAAATTGATCAAACATCATCAAAGGTCCTGGAATTTATCAAGGGTCCTGGAAAAATATTTGGCTCTGCATTGTTTTTGGCTATTGATTTTGTTAAAACAAAACATTTTCATAAACATGAATAATATTACACGAAATATGTAACATAAGTAGTTTTTCGCCGAACGGGCTGTGTGACGGCAGCCTAATGTATGTCTCAAACTTTATTTTTGCTACACTGCCTATCTTTGGGCATTAGTAAGAGACACATTATTGCGCCGAATGATTGTTATATAGGCCTGGAAATTGGGCTAAATATTCTGGAAAAGTTTTGGAAAAGTTTTGGAAATTCATTGCTAAAAATGTGTGGGGACCCTGCCAGGAATGCCACCAGAATTGTTATTTAAAAAAAATAGAATACAAATGATACTAATTATAATGATGATGATAATCATTTATAATAATAATTGTAATAATGGTAGTCTGAATATCAGCATTTTTCTGTTCTTCTTTAATATCAACTTGGGTTTCGTAATGACTAATGAGAAAATGTTTCATTGGAAGTTTATCGTATATGGATGCCAACCGGTTCTTCCACTGCCAGTGTTCCTACTTTGATGACACTGATAAAACGTATACAGTGCATGTTACGCATGCCAGTGGTTCTCAACCTGTGGGCCGGGATCCCCAGGGGGGCCCCCACATGTTTTTTGGGGGGTCCCCAGATGACAGTAAGACCTTTTTAATACCCCCCAACCCCCCCAAAAAAAAAGAAAGAAAGAAAATTAAATAGATAAATTAATAATAAAAAAGACCATTACAAACTATACTATAAAAACTGGTCAAACATTGGCCAAATTCTCAAATAATATAAGAAAGCGGCAAAACAAATTAAGACGTGAGCTTGTAGATCGGCTATTTTCACAATGTTTACCTGTGGAACAAACTAGATGTAATGCCTCCACTCCTACAATTCCAAGTGCTTGTCAGGGTGGGCGGTCCCCAGTTCAAATATGATTATTTTGAGGGGTCACGGTCTGAAAAGGTTGAGAACCACTGACGTACGCCAATGACTCAGGATTGACACAAAAGGAGACGGTGGCCTTTCCAGCCTTCCTTTTCATGTTTCTATTCAATTCTATTAATTCTATCAATTGCTATTTAGCCACTTAAGCCTTGAACCCTATATACTTCATGATATGTCAAATAGAGAGTAAAGCTGATCTACAAGCTCACAACGTGGTGCATTACAACGCGTTGTGAACCACTCGATTGGCTATTTTTGCACAATTTGAATTCATCTATTTTGTCTAATGTTCGCCTATTTTTTGCAGAATTATTGCCTCTTGTGCCCAGAATAGGGACGCTAGCGTTCATTCATGTGGTTAAAAAAAGAACAAGCTACAGTACACCGTAAAATTGTCTGTTGATTTAACAGTGTACACATTTTGAACTAAACACCCAGGTTTTGGCTGTGTGAGCCAAGCTGCATGCACTGTCTGTCAGTGTCAGCACCACATAGTGTTGCATGAAGCGGGTGAAGAAGTAGAGGAAAGAAGCAGGGCAGGGAAGGCAGGCTGTGTGAGCGGGAGATGAATCCTCTCAGTTAAAAATATCTCCCTTTTTCCTTTTCTCAACCACCGCTCTAGAATTACTGTGTGTTTCCAAAATTGGCCCTGTGTCACAAGGGAGTATACATTTGTGGATCTCCACCCTTTTGATAATGACAGACTTCCAGACCACCAGTACTTTGGTGTTTTAACCCCAGCACACACACTCTCATATACACACACACACACACACACACACACACACACACACACACACACACACACACACACACACACACACACACACACACACACACACACACACACACACACACACACACACACACACACACACAGAGCCAGGTGCTTTGAAAATGCATTGCAGTGTGTAATTTAAAAAATGACAGAAGGGAATCGAAAAACTAAACTTCTGTATCTCCTGTGCCTGTGTGTCTGTGTGTGGTTTAGGATCTGCCAGGCTATGTCTCTGCCAATACCATTTCAAGAAGGGCAGAAACTTTCCAGCCGTACAGACTAAGCCCAGGCTAGGTAGCCGACTAGTCGTGGCTGAGTGAGTTGGGTTACATCTTGCTGACAGCAGCACAGAGGCTTAGAACAGTGCAGAGTTTCCTGTCGCGCTTTAGAGCCAAAGCCAAGGCTGATAAATTCCTGCAAAGTTAATATTTGATTGTCTTCGTGAATTACGTTTGAACCAAAGCGTTCAAAACTGGATCGTAATTATACACATTTTCTTTCCCCCTTTCTTGTTATCCATTTTAGATAGGATAAGATCAGATAGGATCAGATTGGATAAGTGATCCATGCATTTGTCACCCCATAGCGACGCGACGGCCACCTAAATTATGGATTTTCCTGTGGGAAATAATGCAGTGAGTGTGTGTGGAACATTAAAAATAAATGTATGCTTTGGCAAAAATGTGTCCCACGTCACGTCACTTGATAAAAATGACATATTATTTTCTAAAATTACATTTCTGTCGCACGAAGGGACATGGATGGATGGTAAGCAGATGAACAAAATATATTGCATGTGGAGTTGGACCACTGATTACTTCTGTAGCTAGTACGCCTGACGCTGCTGAACATGCAATCATTGTTGAGTTGATGACTGCATCTGTGACAATGTAGGAGGTCTCAGTATAGACACATGATGTGAAGGAAATTGATTTCAGTAGGACCATTATCATTCATTGAAGGCTTTAGGTCTGCATTACGGTATTTACAATTTACTAGATGTGTAGCAGAAGGGTGGCCAACCTTTTTGTGGTAGCATTTTGGGTTTGTCATTACTCATTACCAGCCAGGCTGTCATTATGTTTGTGCAGGACTATGCCTCTCCCTTCTTTTAAACCCTTTATTTTACTATGTTCACCTACCATGCCATCAGAAACAAATCAGAATGCAAAGGCAGACATGGGACTAGGTACAACAACAGTGGTTCACTTCCCACTGCAGGAAAATTCTATGTAAATATAGATTATTAGACATGCATTCGTTTTCTTTCGCGATCTTGAGGGCAACGACGAATGCTTACATATCCATAGCCTTATTTATTCACAAGAAAATAGCATCGGATCAGCATTTTAAGGTAACAGATTAACATTACTGTCAATGAGAAACCCCCAGCGAACAAAATTGTATAGTCCCGCCGGGATTCTCCAACAGTGTGGGGAGAGAGTTGCCTCAGAAGAACACAGGTGTGTTACCGGCTTGCCTTGCCATTGAACTGTTGAAGTTTGCCATTTTCAGCTCTGTGTTTTGGTTCCTCAGCTGTGAATTTATTTCAAAATGTAACTAATAAACCCCTTGAGATGCATCATCTCATGTTCAAGGGGTCCTCGGGCACAACACACAAACAGCAATGACACTAAATAAAACAATCCAACAACACAAAACAATCAACATATAGTAGTTACACCAACAAAGACATACACATAAGGAATTCTACCAAACTTTCCACATTTTATCACTCCCCTCAACCATTACATATAAAGCCTGACTTTATCTCTGCACTGTCACTGCATTCAGGGATTTCAGATTCAGTTCTGAGTGTTTTCTCTGTCATCCTAAGGTGTGAATCCTGCACGTGAAGGGAGCATCTGGAGAAGGCCTGCATCAGAACAAGTGGTAAGGATAGACAGAGAAAGAATTAGATCACATTAGATCAGATAGAAATATACTGTACATGTCAGGAATCCTTTTTCTTATGTATGCTGGAAATAATTAATAAAAGAAAGTTAAGTAAATGGATCAGTATCAGAGCAGATGCATACAACATACACACATAGCACACATACTGTACATTAAGTATGAACAGTAAGTTTAATGTTTATTGTCATATGCATTAAAAAACAGTGCATTCCAATGCAATGAAATGCATGAGTTTAGCTTGTGTGTTTTCCAGGCTGGAGGGGACTACCAACCTGATTCAGGGGAGGATTCAGCTTCTTGGCGTTCCAGCTATACTCCACAAGCTTGGAAACCAGAGGTGTGTGTGTGTGTGTGTGTGTGTGTGTGTGTGTGTGTGTGTGTGTGTGTGTGTGTGTGTGTGTGTGTGTGTGTGTGTGTGTGTGTGTGTGTGTGTGTGTGTGTGTGTGTGTGTGTGTGTGTGTGTGTGTGTGTGTGTGTGTGTGTGTGTGTGTGTGTGTGTGTGTGTGTGTGTGTGTGTGTCTGTGTCTCTCTATATTAAATGTGCCATAAAAAGCTCAGCTCTTCTCACCTCTGCTGAACTCTAAATAACCTGTTTGGGCTTGCCCAGTTCCCTTCTGTGTCTGTGTGTATCCTTAGTATGTGCTGGAGCCTAGAGCGGCATTTATTTCTCTGCATTGGAGTCCTCATGTTTCCACTATATTAAGAGGGCCTGCTTAGGGCTCATGTTAGTTGCTAGCTCCTCTCGTTTCATGTCTAGGGTGGTTGTCACAAGTGTGTCTCTGTCCTCAAAGAGCCAGTCTAGCTAATCCTGTTCCCAGCATTATGAATGATTGTGATGCAAGGAGCAAAGCCTTAAAAAGAACAACAACATACATTTAAGTTATATGCTCTTGATATGCAACTAGGTCAAGCGTCACATAAAAACTCGCCTATTTCTTTCTGTCAGAGCTTTTGATTCAATTACTGCTATTATGTAACCGTATGAGACATTATGTGTGATAGATGCACATTTTATACGCGGGCGATGCCAGGCTAGTAAAATACATCCCTATTTTGAATTGTGTTGTTGACAAAATGAATGATACAATTCTGCTCAGAGATCCAGCTTATAGCTCCCCTGGACTGCATATAGTAAAAGATTCAATACTAAGGACTCAGTACAAGACCTGGCACCAAACGGTGCTCCTCATCTTGTTACACAAGCGCCCTTTGAGCCACCCTCAGAAAGCTTCGGATGCATAGTGACGCGAAAGGCTTGTTAAATAATTACAGCTGCACTTCTCAGTGCCTGTGAAGATTTCTAAGTCATCATTTACAGCCCTCCCCTTCACCCCCCAGTTTTGGACTGGAGCCATGGTTTACCTAATGCTTAACTGGCTTGTGATGACAACAGTTAATTGAAGGCACTCCACAACTCTGGTTATACCAAAACTTTGGCTCTCACCTACTCTGCTCTGGGTCTCTCCTACAATCAACACACGCATGCATGCGCACACACGCATGCGCACGCACGTACGCACACACACAGTCAATTCACTGAGGTGTAGATTTACAGGGCATCTGGGGCTGGGCTTCTCCTGAAATTCAAGTGTTTGTTTGTTTTGGTTTGTGTGCATGGTCCAGTGTTTCCTCGAGACCTTCTTTAAGGAGAGCGGTGTGGATGGCAACTGGGTAGTGGGGTCCAGTTTCACCCCAGATTGTGTTTCTGTCAATTTATTCACGACTTTAAAGTACCTTTTTATTCTGTTGTTTATTATTTTGAAGTTTTCGAATTTTGTTCGATGTGAGCCTCACTTCACTATTACATTTCCCTTTATATCGCAAAACAACTAATTTCTTACATTTCATAAGCTCTTTGAAATCATTTTCTATTTTGTGCCATTCGGAACGCGTGGGCTTTTAGAGCAGGGCCGCTCATCCGATTGACTTCCCTGGGTCCTCAGCAATATTACACCCACCAAGTGTGAAGACGATTGGACGAACGGTTCTTGAGACATGAGAAGGATAGACAGACATAAAGAAATTCCTGGAATGTATAGATAGATATAATGATCCAGCACTTGTTATTGTAATACATTTTCTCTCGTCTCCTGTCCTGCAGTTCAAGGGACAGGCCAACCTGCACGTGTTTGAGGACTGGTGTGGCAGCTCTACGGCTCAGCTTCGCAACAACCTGCACTACCCACTGTATCCCCATGTGAGTCAGACCAAACACAGACACACCACAGTTTGCATTAGAAGACAATAGACATTTTTCCACATTTCAACACGTTATTGAAGTCATACGCCTGACATTTGTGTCTGTCATGAACAACTCACATTCAGAGATAAGAAAACCAGTTGTCGGGGGAAATGCTAAATACGATTGGTTTCTGCTGCGGAAAATAGCTTACTGTGAACTCTGACCGGCCCCACCTCTTGCACACGCTCACGCTCACACAAACAGACTGTTGTGTTGGCTGAGACCTGCATTCTGCACCCACATGCTAGATCCTGATGTCCCTTGAGATACATTTTCACTCAGAGCAGACCTCATGCTAAAATGTTGTCTGTTTTTCCTGTCTGTCTGTCCATCCTCCAGTCCAGAACAACGGTGCAGAAGTTGGCGGTCTCTCCTCAGTGGACTAACTACGGCTTGAGGATCTTTGGCTACCTGCATCCGTACACCGATGGTACTTCAGTTCCTTGCTGCTCTTTTGTTTGCTTTTTTCCTGCCCTACTCGTCATACACCACATGTTTCATTCCCATTCTCTCTCATCTATGTTTCTTTCAGTTCAATTCAAAGATGCTTTGTTGGCATGGCTGATAAAACTATACATTTAAATTATTGAAAAAAATCCTCCATGTTTTACAATTTCCCCCGTGGGATCAATAAAGGTCTTATCTCAATATGTGGAAACATTACAGAGAAATTGGTTCCTCAAATCTATATGCAGAAGTGGCAGATCTACCGGAATTCATTGCGTTGACACAAACAGGGGTTTGTTTCAACACTAATCACCTCGCATATCCCTTATGATTGCTTCAGTCCCTCAAATTGCCCCCTTACTATCTCTCTTACAATCTCCCTCTCTGTCTGTAGGAGAGTTTGTTTTTGCAGTGAGCTCGGATGACAACTCAGAGTTCTGGCTCAGCCGAGACGATTCCCCCCTCAACTTGCAACTCTTGTCCTGGGTGGGCAAGGTACATGCATTTCTTCCAAGTTTAACCATATACTGCTACACTGGTACACTACCAGACACCACTGATTATACTTGTATTTGGATCAACACTTTATCTGCAGGGTGTGGCATAGTTATATTTATCTGTCTATCCCTTAACTAGCTGCCAGGACATTGGGCACCATTAACGTGTGTGTGTGTGTGTGTGTGTGTGTGTGTGTGTGTGTGTGTGTGTGTGTGTGTGTGTGTGTGTGTGTGTGTGTGTGTGTGTGTGTGTGTGTGTGTGCGTGTGTGTGTGTGTCTTCCTAGGCTGGCACGGAATGGACAGCCCCTGGCGAGTTTGAGAAGTATGCCAGTCAAACCTCTACACCAGTTTGGTGAGTTTGCAGTTCATGTCATATTATAGATTATTGTATGTATTCCACTTTGTATATCTGTATTCTCACAAGACAAATGTTCTATTTGTATATATATATATATATATATATATATATATATATATATATATATATATATATTATTAATGTATTATTATTATGCAAATATGTACTTTGAAATGCAGGACAAGTGGCAGCATGAATGTGGCAGATTGTTATACCTTGCTGATGTTCAGATTTTGGCACAGAGCCATGACGTGCGCGCGCGCACGCACACACACACACACACACACACACACACACACACACACACACACACACACACACACACACACACACACACACACACACACACACACACACACACACAGGCACACACAACCACAGACACACTCGTTGCGCTAATTTGATGAAGATAAATGCTTGTACAAGATGTTGGCTTGAGTCTGACGAAGGAAGCCTGTCACAACTACCATGATCAAACACCAGCCACTGGCCAAATGAAGAGAGAGAGGGTAAAAATAGAAATGAAGAGAGTTGAGGTGAAACCAGGCAACAGTGACAGGAAAGTTGGACAAGGTGTTGGAGAGAAAGTGGTAGAGAGAGGGAAGGCAGGTTTCAGGGAGAAGTTAGTGGCATCAGCTGGCAGATTGGTAACACAGCCAGGGGGATCATGTGTTAGTGTTGCATGAGAATGTGCTCAACACATAAGATTCCTGGTTAATTAACAGAGTTAAATTAACACTGAGGATTTGTACTGTTACCAATGTTTTGAATACCAACAGTATATACCAAAGTAATAAGGGTAGCTGTAAATATCCTGTCTATGTTTGTTATTGTGTAAGTATATGTTACTGTGCCTGCACTGCCAAGAATTGATACTGTAGTAGCAGGTCAATGTGTCGGTTTGTGTGTGTGCGTGTGTGCGTGTGCGTGCGTGTGTGTGTGTGTGTCATGTACAACTGGGAAGAAGGAATACAACTTTGAGGATGGTTATATACTTATTTTTTCTACAAACAAGCATTTTGAAATGAAATCCTTTAAATCCCATGGCCATATGACTTACCATTTGGGACAGTGATCAACATTATGGTAGGGGAAAAGGGTAGTGCCACAAATGGCTCATGGCATAACATGCATTACTCAAAAATGTAGCAAGTACATGATTACCCAGAGAGTGAGTCATAAGAGACAGGGCAAACGATTTTTTTTTTAGCAGTTGTTCCATCGACTACTTTTTCAATGAATGGAATAAAAAATATGTTTTATTAACTATTTAAGCCGTATTTAATACTTCATATTACAACAGTGTCACACAAAAATAGCCAATATACAAGCTGACAACGTGTTGTCAGCTTGTAGATCTGCTATTTTTGCTATTTATAAAAGGGAAATTTCACCCCCCCCCCCATAAAAAAAAAAAAATAACATTGATTATTGATAATTGTTTATAATCGATTAAATCGATTAGTTCGATTAACTGTTGCACCCCTACAGGGCATATATTTGCCTTTCTTTTCTCAAAAAGGAGCTTGGCCAGGCCATTCCCGACGGTATGTTGTCTTTATTGAGATACAACAAAGAAGAATAAAGTCCGCACACTGGGTCATGCTCCAAAGCTTAAAAAAATATAATATTATATATAAACGAGACGTTTCGAGTCGGCTCGAAACGTCTCGTTCAATGGTGTAAAAAGGAACCAAAATAAATGTTAAGCTTTGGAGCATGACTCAGTGTGCGGTCTTTATTCTTCTTTGTGGATTCTGACCTCAGCCCAGCGCCTGGTTTTTAGTGAGTGAGAGTTTTAACAAGTAGAGTTAAATAAGTAGGATGACCGACCGCTGTATTAATAAAATCATGGCCCTGTGCAGAGAGCAGTGTAATATCCAAGCAATTAAAATGGTGTTTGTTGTGGATATTTGTTGATTTGCATTCTGGCAGATATCAGTGGTATGTTAGGATAGCCAAAGATGCGATGCTCACCCCATGAAGTCTTGAATTCATGGAGATTTGTTTTGTTTTTGTCGCATTCCTGATAATATTCAAATGTTTAATTAATTGAAGTAAATAGGAGGCCAATCTTAACAAGAGCATAACTATATTTAAAAGGACCACTTACAAGCAGGACAGTAGTAGGCCTCCCAGTGATTACACTGAGATGTATTTATACATTTATATAAGTCGTATTTGGGGTGAACTACCCCTTTAATGTTTTCTATGCTCTGGTGAGAAAGTGTTGGGAGAAGAGAGGGAAAAAAACGGCCCCCTACAATCACAGCCACTGGCATGTGATTGTCAATAGTCGTAAAGTTGAGCGTAGGCCCGTTGAGTGCAGCAGAAGCAAACCTTTGTGCCTACGCCTTCTGTCTGCCAACCATGTGTCAACTGGTTTAAACAGGCTTAGAATAAGAATTGTATTTGCATGTACAAGAGAATTCACACACACACACACACGCACACGCACACGCACACGCACACGCACACGCACACGCACACGCACACGCACACACACACACACACACACACACACACACACACACACAGAGTGTAGAACAGACTACTACTAATTTAAATAAATGCACCTATTTTTCTCTCCCTTTCTCTACCCCTCCCTCTCTCACCGGCGCTCGTCTCCGTGCAAAGACAATGGGCACTCACCTAATGCAATATATTGAAAATCTGGATCAGATCGTTAAGTTTTTAACCTCAAAGCGGAGTCCTGCTTTAGAAATGTCATCTACCCTTTTGGTAGATGACATTTTTTACCAGAGCTGTTGTGTTGAATTCGATTGAAACTTGATTGAAACGGGTGGACCAGGTGGCGCCTTCCTCCTGTAGCCTAATATTGTCTCATGAGACATCTGTGATATCTTGACATATATAAACGTAATAATCACATGCCTCATTTTCAGTTAGGTTGTTATTTAAACCACTTGCACGAGGGAAGGCAGCCTGCTCCGTGCGTCAGGAGCCTAGAATTTGATGGTGACCTAGCTGTTGAGCATTGCACTTGTCTAAATACAGAAGTAAGGAAATATCTGCACCATCACTGCGCCAGCAGGTTAAGAGCAACATGGAGCTTGTCGAAGCGCAAAAGCTTTTTGACTATTCTCTCTGTGTGTTAGATAGCATTTCGCCATGACCATACCTAATTTTAAGTAATACATAGAATTGTTAAATTTGCATCTCGGGATTCACGTGGGAACGTTGTGGCTCCTATGTGGATCTCAGACTTCATGTGGCCACCCTATCGTCTATGTATGACATATTTATGTATGTATCTATGTATGTATTTACGACGTATATGATGATATTTCGGCAAGGATTCAGTCTGATCTGAGCCACATTGGCTTCCGTTATTATGAAATGAAAGTTAATTATTATTGAAGTATAAAACACCCTTGAAAAGTCTTAATCTGGCGCTAGAGCAAAGGCCATGTGGTCACCAAAACCAGTAGGGTTCATCCTGCAATCTACCTATTAGATTATGAGATATCTTGTGTGAAAAGTTAACATTTTGGCCTGAGGGCGGAAATAGAGGAAAGTTAATGGGTGTCACGCATATCTTGTGTGCAAATGAAACGTTTGAGCCAAGGGTGGCGCTAGCGGAAAGGCCATGGGGAAAGCAAAACTAGTAGCCTTCATCCTTCACCCCAACGGAAACAAGCCTGCAAGGACTTTTTTGGCCGGACCTTTTAGACAAAAGCATTATAAATGTAACTGTGTTGTTTTACATTCTTTTGCCTAATAAAAATGTCAATCAATCAATCAAAATCATCTGGGGAGCAAGAAGGTGCAGTCATCTGTTTGTGTTGGATGGATGGACTGACCGACCGGTCTGACTAGCAGGGCTTTAACTTTAACAATTGAGAAAAGCAGCAAACAAAAGGTGTGTTGTCGTGGCAACCACTTCTTAGTCCAATTAACAACTGCTACAGTTTGCTATGGAGACATGCAGTTTAATATATCATGAGCATTGGTTTAGAACAGTGATTAAACTGTTGACTGGGACCATGTTTAAGGTATCCTGATATCCGACATTAAAGGAGTAGTTCACCCAAAACATGAGTTATTTTCTATCAATTACACACCCCATGAAGCCTTGAATTTATGGACATTTTTTTTTTTGTCGCATTACTGAGCCAATACTTTGACGACGGGGTGGCTGGTAAGTAGGAGACTGAGTAGCAAACTCAATTGAGTCTCCTACAGTACCAGAGGCAGAGACTCCGCTGGTCATCAAATTATTGACTTTGGCGACAAAAACGAAAAATGTAAGGCTTCATGGGGTGTGTAATTGATTGAAAATAAGCAAGTGTCCTTTAACAGACACCTGCCAGCCAAATTAGCACTTTCAGTGGCCATGTTATAATAAAACATGTCTGTTATTTACAGAGCTCATATTAACTCAAGCTAATATTGCCCACCATAACCATGTTGTCCCATCTAACAGGCTGTCTGCCCAGAAGAGGTACTTCTTTGAAGTGGTCCACAAGCAGAACGACAGAGGGACGGACCACGTGGCAGTAGCTGTGAGTATTTCAGCCAACTGTGTCATATTCCTTGCTTCCCCTCATCGTGCAATTAACTTGCACTGTAAAATGTTAATTTAACTGTGAGAGTGTACAAGTGTAACCGCTGTATTTGTTCTTACACAGTGGCATCTCAAACATGATGGTCTGAGGTTCGTGGTTATTGAATCCAAGCACATCTCTCTCTACACTAGTAAGTACACACACATGCAAGGTTCAAGGTTGTGCTGGTTTCAACTGAGCCCAGTATGTCAAACTTTGATTTCCTTACATCAGTTATTACTACAGTATGTGTTCAATGTTGCATTGTCACAACATGATAAGCCAAAGTGGTTTACCCATATTAACCGCAAAATTTGTGAGAAATATCGTGTTTTCCATTCTGACACACCCACAATTGTTCCTATTTGAAATGTGATCACCCATGTGTTTCCTGGAAATCTAGAGCGTTCGTTCCTGTTAATCGAAATCAGGTCACCCATATGTATCTCCCTTGAAATCTAGAGTGTTGATACCTGCTATAAGTAATCAGATCGCCGATGGCCGATGCATATCTCACTTGAACTTCAGAGTGATTTGTAGCATTTATTGTTTTACGTGAATGTATAACTGCAGATACAGTTACTGCTATTCTGGAGGAGGTGTATGCTTGTAAAGTTCTGAAGTATCCGAAGTCGGGTATCAGCCTTCACTATTGCCAATGTTTCAGTACCAGAGGCATGCCAATGGTTGGTTTCGTGGCTCAGTCTGTGCCAAGTCACTTGGGCCTCTCATGATAACCCTGTGGCTTCTTCCCACAGACGAGACTGCCTTGCTGATGAGCGACGTGGCTCACATACCTCAGACAGCTGCCAGTCACACGTCTACTCTGGGCGGGCCGCTCGGCGTCGAGGCTGACATGCTGAAGGATGACCCTCGGGATACCTTCTACCACGGTAAAGCCCGATTCTAAAGTGTTGCTCTGCTATGTCTACTACAACTACCACGCTTTACAGTGACAGATTGGCCGGCAGTGAGTTTAGGCATACGTGTAGTGTGTAGGAACCAATTCAGTCAAATGATTAGGTTTTCTTTGAGAGCCCTTGGGGTGATGTTGCACTATAAAAATAAAAATAAAAGAAACTGAACTGAACTGGTACAGTACCACAGTAGCAGTGCATTTTTGACCCAGGACAAAAGCCAAAGTTGTTGTCAGTTGCTCACCACAAGAGAGCCAGTCGAGAGAGTGACAGACAGATAGTAGACAGGAAGAGAAAATAAACCAGAAGGAGTGTAAAAGAGGTATACACACAGACAAACACTTTGTGGTTAAAGCATACCACTTGCAACTTATGCTCGCTCAAATGCATGCACTCATCTCTTCTCTGTTTGTGTTTTGTTGTGTGTGCAGTTCCCTTCATCAAAAACAAGTACCTACAAGGCGTGTTGCCTGACTGCTCCTACAAACCCAGTTACATCATCAAAGGCTTCCCTCTTATGCGGTACCAGGGATTGCAGTTCGTAAGTACTCCTTCATAAATCACTGTTCAACTCACCCCTGCCCTTAACATTCTCGGACAAAAGTAATCCTAACCTTAACCGCTCGCCCTAACCCTAAACATAAACCTTACATTTCTAAACATAACCCATATGAATCTTTGAATACAGTAATTTGAAGCTGGTTTCAATAACCTTATGAGAATACCACACCCTGCTGCCTGTCTTTTACCTGTACCCAGAATGTTTACATCCTGGGCCTTTGTTCCCTTTTGTTGTCACAGGCTAATCCTTGTGAACAGAACACCCAGCTCGTATTACACGGCCACTTAGGGCTCAGCACTTTGCATTATCTAATAGTGTCATGTATCAATTATGTATTATAGTGTGTTGTTTTTTTACCCAGGTCCACATGTCCTACATTTACCCAAACGACTACACCCGACTCACGCATATGGAGACGGAGAATAGCTGCTTCTACCATGAGAGCCCTTACTACCTGGAGAGGTGATTCCTCGGGGGGAGGGGGGGGGTTGGATCGTGCAAGGATAAAAATGTCATAAGAGTTATTATGATAAACTCTTGTACGTTTGAGAGAGCACAGTCAATGTTTATTAGCCATGGTTGTGACTCAAGGGGTGGTGGGGAGGTGGTTCATCATATTCTGGGGAAGAGGAATGTGTGATTTAATATGTTGGTTCCTGTTTTCGTAGTCAAAATGAAATTTGAATCCTGGCTGGGAACCAGTTGAGAGCACTGACATACAATACTGTACAGGGCAAAGATGGCTTTGCACTGTGTGCAGTTATGCCCAGTATGGCCAATAGAGGGTGCTGCTTGATCACATGTACAGAGGTTCTGCTGTGCAAAAGGCTGGTTTAGTTAAGATTTCCCTTAAAAGATGCACTTAACTCATTCACTGCCTGAATTATTGCTGGCCGCGCTTGCCCACTGCCAGAGATTTTTCATTGAAAAAAAAAAAATACTCAGGAGCCGAGATACAGAATTTTTAAGTTTTAAGTTAACAAGGAAGTGGATGGGAGTCTAGATCTTCGAAAAATCATATCTAAAAAAAATATATATATTTTGAAAGAGAAAAAAAATACGTTTTTTACGTCAGTGGCAGAATTGGTAAACGGGAATAATTACGTTTATTACGTCAGTGGCAGTGAATGAGTTAAGATATCCTTACAAGAATTATCTAGCGTTATTGATTTGCTTTATAATGATATATATATTTTCTAACCCCAGGCATATAGAACTGCTCCAATGTGTTGTATTTCATTTTTGCAAAGTCAAATATACCAGTTTACTCTTTCTTTAGGTATGGATTCTCTAGATACATAAGACTGGACCACCAAGACAATCTGGAGAGAGAGGACAGAGTTATGGGTAGGCAGCACACACAGCCAGCACATACAGTATAGGCTTCTCTTCCATAGTCCATACTTCCATAGTTTTAGAAGGTTCATTAAATTGTCTCAAGTGCAGAAATATTAACCAACATGTTGGTTATTTTTTGGTTAATAGAAAATGATTACATCATTTCTACATTTCATGTAGACATGACATAGAAATGTCTACTGTTTTGAATGTGGTGCAAACTACAAAAAGTTGTAGTTTGCATACGGCAGTTATTCAGCATTTCTCTGCCAAAATATGTTGTAGTTATGATTGCAATAACCACAAAAACTCGAATATATCACAACCGCTCTCGCTCTCGCTCTCTCTCTCTCCGTCTCTCTCTCTGTCTCTCTCTCTCTCTCTCTCTCTCTCTCTCTCTCTCTCTCTCTCTCTCTCTCTCTCTCTCTCTCTCTCTTCCCTCACACACTTCCTCCCTCCCTCCCTTCCTCTCCCTCTATCTCGCTTGAAATTTAGATTTTGGTTTCCAGCACAATGACATGCTGGAAGAAGAGGAAGAGGGGGAAGTGCGTGGTGACGCAGCCAAACCACGGTCGAAGTTGGACGATGGCATTCTGCAAGACTATGGCGACGACTATGATGACTATATCCAGAAACGCAGGCGCAAACTCTTCTCTTTAGACGAACAGGGAGCCGGAGGTGCACTCAAGAACACTTCTGATACACACTCACGTGTATACAAGAGGAAGAAGGGACGAGGCATAAGCCTGAAGAGAGGAGATGTCTCAGATCTCCGACTAGAAACAAAGGCATCCGCAGTGGTAACCACAGTACCCAACAGGCTCCGGGAACAGAATGGGAGAGACCTGGCACTAGAGAAGCGGGTTTTGCCAGTGGTACAGGTCAAACAACCGGCAGCACGTAGACCGGTCAAGAGGCGAAAGGTCAGGCAAGCAGTGACAGAGGCTAGACCAAAACAGAGAAATTCAGGGCTACCAGTGAAGAAGGGGCGACCCAGACCAGAAGTGGGAGGGCAGGCCAGGGCAAAAGAAAGCCCCACAGACCCATCACAGCAGCCCCAGGCGCACTCTGAATGGAGTCACACCCAGAAGCCTGTACAAGGAAGTGAAGACAACCAAGTGCAGAGGCCGAAATACGTACAATCCAAAGTGCAAGACCAGATTGATTCTTTCCCCGACAAGGCCACAGTCAACCAGCGACGGAGTTACGTGAACCGTACTGTAGCACTCCGGCCAGCCGTCACCAGGAACTCCACCTCTCCACCGAAACTGCAGCTGAACCAGCAGGAGGAAGTGAACCAGATGGACCTCAGGGAGCTGGAGATGAAGCTGAATGTGCCTTTACCGCTGGAGAGGGACAGTACCATCCACAAAGCTAGAATGACTACCAAGGACAGAGTTGTGGCCAGAGAATGGCTGGACGGCGGAGGAGAGGAAGAGGAGTCGGAAAGGAAGGGAGAGGCGAGAAAAGAGAATGGCAAGGAGGACGAGAAAGACACGTTGTGGGACGCAGGAAGAGAGACTGAGGGAGGCGAAGAGGAGGAGATGATCTATGAGATTTCACCCCCTCCAGTGTTTGACCCCACGGTAAACTGGAGGCAGACCTTCCAGGTCAACCACCTGGACCTTCAGTCGCTGCGATCCGATTGGATAGACCTCCGTTGCAATGTCTCTGGCAACCTCATACTTTCCTCCAGTGAAGCTCAATCCCTTGTCAATGCCTTCATGGAGAAACTCAACCTCAAGCACCAAGGGTACATGCTTTCTTCCGTCGCTGCAAATTAAATATTTCTTTATGAAACATCATTTAGGTCATTATTATTTGTGGGCAGCATGTCTTTTCTATGGAATTCGCAACCGACAGCCAATTGTGTTCCTCTCCTTCCAGGCGGTTCTCTCTTGTTCGGGTCATTAATGTGGAGAAGAGAGCCGATGCGGTCCAGGGCAACCGGTACCTCCTGGAGCTGGAGCTGAAGGACCTGAATGGCCAGCTGCTCCGTCTGTCACGCTACATCTATGTTCTGATTCGCCGCAAAAGGCAGCGCGCCAGGGAGTTCATGGTTAAGCGTTCCGTCCCCGAAACTCTACTCTGTAACCCGGTGGGCCTTCATTGGAACTCTCTTGCTACTGTGCATTTCATTGTGCCAGGTACTACACACACTTGTGCACACACCAAAGGGGACGTTTTGCCATTTCAGTGGCTAATGTATAGATAGAAAGCAGGTATACAAGTAAAAAACATAGAACAAAAACATTTTGAGACGATGTGCATAATTCAATACAATGGGAAAACACTCAATAAAAACAAAGAAAACACTACTATTATTATTATTAGCTATGTTGTGATTGACAAGTCACTACCATCGCAATAAGGACATATGCGTAGCAATGCATATCCCCAACCCCACCCTTTCATCCAAATATGGTCACTTCTGGCTGCAAACGTCCATGATGACTATGGTCAAATCCAAGATGGCGATGGTCAAGTTGCCGAACTCTAAGGCTTCGAAACGGGACTCCACAAACCAATGGGTGACATCACCCACTACGTGCACTACGTCCATTATTTATTACAGTTTATTTCCATTACTGAGCAAATAAAGATGGGGTGCTAAAGGAATTGAGGAGAGAGGGAAAATAATACAAAGGAAGCACTCGGTTCAACCTCTGTCCTCACTCAGTCACTGAACTACCCAGTCTGTATCTCTGTTAAGATTCAGAGATGTTTTTGTGTCTTTCTCTTCCGTCTGTCAGTCTGTCTGCCTTCACTGACTTATCATCAGGCTTTAACATAAGGATGCTTTTATCCCATCTGTCTCAGTGAAGAACCAGGCCCGCTGGGTGAAGCAGCTAATCGTAGACATGGAGACGTTGTACAGAGAGACGGGAGACTCCAACTTTAACCTCATCATAACCGACTACAACAGCACAGATATGGACGTGGAGAAAGCTCTGCAAGCCTCCACGCTCCCTAAGTACGTTGGTTGGATTTGTCTTTGAATCAGTTTAGCTTAGCTTACATGCATCATCTATCCATATGACTAAGAGAGCTTTTGTGCGTGTGTGTGTGTGTGTGTGTGTGTGTGTGTGTGTGTGTGTGTGTGTGTGTGTGTGTGTGTGTGTGTGTGTGTGTGTGTGTGTGTGTGTGTTCTACCAGGCACCAGTACGTGAAGCTGAGTGGGAACTTTGAGCGCTCTGCTGGGCTACAGGCAGGCATCAACCTCATCACTGTGAGTGTCACATCATTACAGGCATTGAACCTGCGCCTTTTATCAAGTGCTGACATGAGATACATTGCATTTCATCCCTACCTACCCTCCCTCTCTGTCTCATAGGAAGACCACAGCATTGTGTTTCTGTGCGACCTG
This sequence comes from Gymnoscopelus microlampas, assembly GCF_963454915.1. Lineage (NCBI taxonomy): Eukaryota > Metazoa > Chordata > Actinopteri > Myctophiformes > Myctophidae > Gymnoscopelus > Gymnoscopelus microlampas. The sequence goes on from NC_139943.1 coordinate 42,585,873, forward strand.
CACATCCATTTCCCTCCCTCTATCATAGACACCATCAGGAAACACTGTGTGGAGGGCCGCATGGCCTTTGCCCCCATAGTGATGAGACTGGACTGTGGTGCTACACCGAGGCAGCCCCGAGGTACTGACAGATGCTATGAGAATACTTGCTTTTTTGTTTTCTGATGCCTTGCGTGCAGTAATTCACTATATCAGTGGTTCTCAAAGTGGGGTCCGGGGACCCCATTGAAGGGGTTCCAGGGTGTCCCCAGCAAAATCACTTTAACTACTTTTTTTGTTTTGTTCAAGGTTTCTTTATTTTATATTTCCACATACAGGTCAATAACAAAAGGCATACAAAAACAGTGAATGTATGTCCCCTCCCACCCCCCAAAGTTCCCGCTCCGAAAGAGCCACAACCCTGGTATCTTATTGTACCATTAACACAAAGGACAATACAAACAAATAAGACACAATTGCAATGAAAAATGAAAACAAGTCAAAAAAATATTTAAAAAATAAAGTATACACAGTAGAGTATGTATTATTAAAGAAAGATTTAAAATGAATAAAAAAAAATACACAAAAAATGTAATACAAAAACAAATTCAGTGGGGTCAATGTATGGGTCATTAATGTCAGCAGCATTCAGTCTCTCTATGAAAAAAGAGCACACCCCCTTGTGGAGTAGCGAATTTTCTCCAAAGTCAAATGATGCATAACATCATTAACCCATGATTTGAAAGTTCGCCTAGCCAAAAGGGATGCAAAGGCTATCATAATCCTTTTTGGCGACTAAGTTGTACATCATCTCTTTCTTGTGGAACAACTCCATAAAATCACTTTAACTACTTTAAAGGGGAATACATTTTCAACATTGAACTATGTCTTTAATATTTTTGAAACACAACACAAATCTTGTATGGGGCTCCTTGAAAATATTTTCAGATGACTGTGGCCAAATACATATTAATTTGGGAACAAGTCTGAGAAAAGTTTGAGAACCACTGCACTACATAAGTACACGCACTTAAAAAAGCATCATGTCCACCGTGTTGCAGGTTACTGGGAGGTCAATGGCTTTGGCCTGCTGGGGCTCTACAAGACCGATTTGGATGCCGCCGGAGGCATGAACACCAGGGAGTTCACGGACCGCTGGGGAGGAGAGGACTGGGAGCTACTGGACAGGTAAAGGCCTGTCTATCTGAATGCAACACACCGGATATAGTTTTGAGCTTGTCATTCCATTAGTTGTTCATTAGTTCATTAGGTGTTGCCTGTATTAGTTCGTTTTTGAAAGGGGATTGAGCATTGACAGGAGGAAAGATGGGAGCGAGACAACTTAGGGAAGGCACGGTACAGAACGCTCTGGGTGTGATGCAGCCCTTCATTAGCAGCAGGTGTGCATGTGATCCACAACTAATGATGAAGTGGATTGACTGTTGGATCGGAACTAGGCCTGTCACAATGTTTACATAATCGCCTAATCTCAATTATTTGAGATAATCGCAATTATTTTCTATGTTGAGTCCACTCTCTGAGTCTCTTTATTTCACCACGTCACTTTTTGCACTTTTGTAAGTAAAAGACTATATTTTTGCATCCACAAGAGCCTCAATGTTCATTTGTCAGTGTGCAAGCCTACTTAGTTGTTTATGGACTTTCATGTTGAAAAGTATTCACAGATTTTCAAATATTTTCAGATCTACAAGCTCACTGTGATAAGTTGAGCTTGTGCGTTTAAAAAAATGTTCCAATGTTCAATGCCAAAAACACATTTAAATCGTTAATCGCAATTATTTGTATGACAATTAATCGGCAAGTAAAATGTCATGACCGGGCCCTAATCAAAAGCAGCTGATCAGAACTCTCTCTCTCGCTCTAGGCTCCTCCAGTCGGGTTTGGAGGTAGAGCGGATCTTCCTGAGGAACTTCTTTCACCACTACCACTCCAAACGTGGAATGTGGAACCGGCGCACACAGTCCGACTCCAGGTAACCCTGCATTCGCGTCTACCTTGACCTTTGCCACGGCCACGGTGAACAGAGCACTTTAAGAAAAAGAAAACATTCTAATTGACGGTAGGACCGACTGAGAATGCGGGATCGGATGTTTTCTCCAGTCAGTTCTCTGAGATGGCGGCTCCAGTCTAACCTGACACCGTCAAATGGAAGAAGCTTGCGACACACATTTGTTTCACACCCTACTTCCATCTGAGACTCCGTAAGCAGAATCGATGACAGAGAGGTTTTTCTTTTTTTCAAGCTACTAACCGCTGATTGGTTCGAATACGCAGCGTTGCGGGCAGCTTTACTCCCTGCGCGATCCCAGACCTCCTTCCTGAAATCAAATGCAAATGAGATTTCCGGAGGGAGGGGGGTTTACCAGGCTAGCTCCAGTCTTAAGTGGTGAAAAAAATTGTGTGAATGCATAGAAGATACTACTGACTTGTCCCTGCTATACTGAGAACTGAATTTTGCGCAAGATGTTACCGATGTAACTCTGGATGTACTACTGAGTACTATTAAAGTACTGGCAGATATTTGCCATCGACTACACAGTGCTGTGTCTGAAGATACTACTGCGAACTCTTGCTGAGTGGAGCTGTGAGGATGTGCACCAAATGCTGCTGTGTCATTCATCCAAAGAAAGGTACTCTGCAAGACGCCAGATACGTACAGTACTGCTATTGCTCGCTCTCTCACACACACACACACACACACACACACACACACACACACACACACACACACACACACACACACACACACACGCACACACACACACACACACACACACACACACACACACACACACATAGATAGATATATACACTCCAACCAACCTCTACTTACGTCGGTTGAACTATTGCATTGTGGGACTCTTTCACAGTCAATTCCTCCAAGTGAAACTGGAGAACTGTGAGATTTTTAGGTCTTGTCGACATAATTACCATTATGTCTATTTCATTGTTATGTATGAATTGTGTCATGTCATAAATGACGGAAGCCTTCTATTTATTACTCCTATGACAATAGGATTGTTTTTTATGTTACGCTAAATGACAAAATATACTGTAGACATACCTCGGCTCTCCCAACTGAGAAATCACCATTTCCGTGTCTTTACATCACAGCTCAAAGTTAATTGTGCCTTCTGCAAAGCATGGAAAAAGTTTTGCCTGGTTAGACTGAGTTAGAACAGCTTCGCACTGCACAGCGAGATAGTATGGACACCTTGAGATGTTGACAATGATGACAGTTGGATTAAGACAGATAATGACAGATACACTTTAATCAGATAACAATAAGATGCTACATTTTGGCTTAGTTGTTGCTGAAATACTGTGGAATCCACTACATCCACTATTGATCAAAGATTTAACCGGACACCGCTGTGGAGGAGTTACTTGTAATTTTATATTGTATCATTGCATCTGGTTTGAGATCAAAACCAGTAGGTTACCAACATTTTTACCATATTGAAAAATGTATTACTCTCTGGAAGGAAATATTAATTAAATTCCTACTTAGTCTTATTGGCTTTTGGCAAATCATTGCCATAGGCCATCATCATCATCTACACAGAAAAAAGAAATCCTTAGTGTTACGTTAACACTGTATCCTATATTAAAATTGCCTAGTCACTAGTGGGTGGGCGGCGGACGGTGGACGTCACAAATGCAGACCTGCGAGGCGCACCGTTGCTCCGATCTGCACCAAACTTTGCACCAACACTGGTCAGGGGTCTGCCATCAGAATAGCCACACCAGGGGCCACGTGTGGTGGCGGGGCCCCTGGGTGCCACAGGTGCACCATTACTCCGCCCCCTTTGTGTTCCTATTGGCTGTGCTTAAAACAACCATAACTCCAGTTCCCAGCATACTACAGGCTCCAAACTCAGTGGGTGGTCCCACCGACTTCCAATTTCATAAAAAACGACTTACGGTTTGTCTGATTGCCTTGAAACTTCACCAGCACATTCTCTGAGTGGTGGGGAGTTCAATGGTGCAACCTGGAAGCGGATCTGTTCTCTTCCGATTTTACCAGGAAGTGGTCGCAGAGACCCGAAACTCTGCCTACCCCCCCCATTTCTGGCCATAATTCGGTGACCATTGCTCTGATCAGCGCAATATAGGACTGGATTTGAAGGCCGTGTAGCCTGAAAAATCAAGTTGTGTAAACTGATGAGTTTGAGTTAAACCCTCCTCTTGGATGCTTAATATATGCCACATTTACTCATGGGTTAACTGCAATGAAAGCCATTCCAGTTCATGAAGCCATTTGTTCTTTTCCACTATAGTCTTAATCCAGGTCTGTTGCATCAGCCCCAAGTGTTCATACTGTTACAGGTTTGTTATCAAAAGAATCCCGTCCTGATAAACTCTCAAGCTTTTGTGCCTTCCCTAGTTTTATATTGTGTATATATACCATGTCAGATTGTAGGTTCACAGAAATGCAGTACTCCAGTCACTCCATCTCTTTGCACTCTTTTATCAGTGAACCAGGGAGATTTTAAATAAGCAGCTTTTTGTTTTTAATTTAAGTTGCCCATTCCCACAATAGGAAATGCTGTTATGAATGTTCAAATAATATAAAAGAGAATGGAAATAGCGTTGTGTTGCTAGTTGTGAAGAAAATGAGATCTCATGTATTTATCAAATTGTTTTTATTATTACTATTATTTAAGACAAGTCTCATGGCAGCTTTCTCTGAATATTCACATTCCTCCCTATTATTTGTTTTCTCAGATTCATAGGTACTCGCAGTAAGCCAAATCATTTTAGTTGACAAAACACTACACCATTTTGGCCTGTCTCAAGTTTTGTCTGCAGCTGAACATTCTGATTGAAGTGGTATCATCTCATGAGCTCTACAAACACCTACCAAACAAACACAAGTCAGTGCAGTATGTGTGCACAGTAGCACGTCAGAACTGTCCATTAGGGTTTGGAGTTCTGGCCTCAGTCTGTGTACTGTATGTAATGCCTGACATTTATACTTTGTTGTGCACTGGTGCAGTGCACTGAAAATAGCTGATCTACAAGCTCACAAAGCCTCACAGCACAACACGTTGTGAGCTTGTAGATCTTCTATTTTCGGTGCACAACATTGCCGTGCAACTAAATTTATAAATCACCCTTATATGGTTTTCCATCACATTTGCCTTCAGATTCAATAAAGCCCTTTATGGGCTCTTTGAAAGCTCATGCTGCTATGAACATTCTGTTTTTTGTGATTTGTTTGGTTTTTTGTCCTCCCTACAATTGTCTTGATATACCAAAGTATTCGGGCTTCTGCAATCTACAATTTATGATACTTCAAAGGAACATGTTTTTTTTTTCTTTTCCTATTGTATTTATTTTGTTCATGGGCTCATCACTGTATCTGTGTGTGCTGCTTAGTCTCATCTCTGTCAACCCTTCAAATGGATGATGTTGAGCTCTCTGCAAGGACATCTGAGTGCCTCTCTTCTCTTTCTGTATACAGTATATGTTTGTGCTTTGATTGCAATGCACTTGGTTCTACCTGTTTCATCTTAATTCTCTCTGTCACTCATTGCCTTTCATGAGATGTACGTCATCCCTCTCTTTGTGTAAGGGGGATAATCTCACTGCCTCTGCCTAGATGTTATGGTTTAGGTGTCTTTCTTCTCTCAGGGAAAGCTATTTCACTCCATTGCCTTGATGAATCTGAGAAATAAATTACTCTTAAAACAATCTTTTTTGTTTCAGTCCATCTCATTGTGTCCATTTTTACATAGACCCTTACATACAGTATGTAAAGTTAACATAGTACATACTTTTTTTTACTAAGCAGTTGTCAACTGCTTAGTAAATCATTTGTGTGTGTGTGTGTGTGTGTGTGTGTGTGTGTGTGTGTGTGTGTGTGTGTGTGTGTGTGTGTGTGTGTGTGTGTGTGTGTGTGTGTGTGTGTGTGTGTGTGTGTGTGTGTGTGTGAATATTGAAAGTCATAATGTGTAACATTACTTTTTGGTGGCACCTACTGGTAGCTTTGTGTCATTATTTTTGAAACAACAAAATCTCTCTCTCTCTCTCTCTCTCTCTCTCTATGTATATATATATTTATATATTCACACATTCCTTTGCAGTGCCTACTGGAGCAAGTGTCGGTGGCGGACACTTGCAAATACAAATTGTGTTTTATTTGCTTATTAGAGAAAGTGTCAAAAACACAATAGTTATTGTGAAAAAAAATCCTCTTTTTGTTTTACACATTTATAGAGTGATTATTACATAGCTATTTTACCTATAGTTTATAATGATGTCTTCTATATTTATTGAACATCTGAAGTGAGTCATTCAAAAGTGATTGTCATTCTGTTTTAATAGATTTAATATTTAATTTTACAAAACAATTAGATATACATTAGAGACAGAAGGTCATGGGAGGAGGATTACTGCAGTTGACAAACAATCAAGACAGTTACTGGCACGGCACTGAAACAACACGTTCACGGTTTGAATCACAAGTTATTGATCAGCTCCAGTCTGATGTTGACTGAGGCTGGCCAAGTCCTGGGCCACTCTCCTCAGCATCATATTGCTGTCTGCAGGCCGCAGCATGGCCTTGAGGCTGGTCCAGAACAGCCTGCGCTTCTGCTCCTCTGCTGGCCACTCCAGGTAGGTCTGCTGCCTCAGGAGCCTCTGCAGACGCAGAAACCTCTTGGGCAGGGAGTTAACAGGGATGGGCTCCAGCAGCACAAACACCATAGAGTCTAGTCGCTCGCCTAGCGCCCGGTGCTGAGAAAAGAACAGCTCGTAGTTGCACCATTCACTTTGCACAAAGTTCTGAGACAGCACAAAGATTGTCTTGTAGCTTCCCTCCACACAGTTGATGATGTTGTCAATGATCCAGTGGCCGGGGACAAAGTCACGCTCGTGGACGCAGAGGCTGAAGTGCGCTCTCTCCAGGTGGGGTATAAGTTGGGACTCCACCCAGTAGCTGTCCTTCTGACTGTAGGAGATGAAGGCATGGTATTGTAAGTTGGCTTGGAGGAGGCGCTCTGTCTCGTTCTGACCCCGGCGCTTAACATTCAACCACATCCACAGCATACGCAGGTACCAAGCTCCACCCACAGTGTGGAATAGCAATAGCAGAGCAGCGCATACACACACAACCATGGGCAGAAACACAGCCACCTGCATCATGGGATCACAGGACAATCTGCCTGGGTGAAAGTCTACCAGCGGTGTTCCATACAAACTGGCTGGAGAAGCACACGTGTAGTCAGAAGGCCAGTCCAATAACAGTGACTTATTGAAACTGCTCAGGAACCAGTACAGCTTACAGTCACAAGTGAAAGGGTTATTTCCGGCTTTGAGTTTCTTCAGTTTGGGCAGTCCTGCGAAGGATTTTTTGTAGAGAGAGTTTATGCTGTTGTTATCCAAGTGCAGTTCTTCCAGGTTTAAATTGAGGTTGAGAGGCAAAAGGGTGATTTTGTTGAAGCTCAGAAAGAGGGCTTTCAGATGCTTCAGAGACCCAAGTGTATTTTGGCTGAGACTGTCAATTCTATTCATTGACAGGTTGAGTTTAAGGAAGTTTGGAGAGAGGTGATGAAACACATCTTTGTATAATTGATTCTCACTCAGAGAAATGTGTGTGATACTCGAGGGCCAAGAGGGTTCCTCCAGCAGTTTGATTCTGTTGGCACTGAGGTCTAGACACTCTAAACACTTCATCTGATGGGTGTATTCGGCAATAACATGCAAATTATCAAAGCTGTTCTTTCTCAGAATTAGTTTTCTGAGAGCTGGGAAAATGTTGTGTGAAAACATGTGTCCCAGGCTCTGCAGGTTTTGATTAGAGAGATCCAATTCCTGGAGGGAGGGAAGGTGGGAGATCACAATGCAGACAATACAGTATCGCATGCGACTGTCAGACCACTTGAAATGAGACAGGGAAGAGAAGAAACTTGCATTGACAAAAAGTTTTGGCAAACTTTCAGTTTGGGCATAGAAACCTTCCATTATTATGGCCCTTATGTTTGGAGTCTTGTTGAATCCTGGAATGTCTTTGATCACAACAGTGCTGTCCTCTAAGTAATGTATTTTTTTAAAGAACAATGAATCAATTGAAGAATTTAAAATGTCAGGAATAAGCTTTGAAAATAATGAGCTTCTCAAATAGGAATTAGTAATAGTAAATTTCCTCAGGTATCTCATGTATTTCAGCTCCTCAAATGGATCTACATCTGAAAGGTTGCCGAGGTTTGGATTCACTATGGTTAAATTAACCACATTGCTGCCATGTAGATCTCGTAGGATGTCTTGCAGTACTGTGTTTTTTTTACAGAAAGACATGTTCAAGGTCAGCTCTCGTAGTGAAGTCAGCTGAGATAAGGAACCAGCTTGATACTCTTCCATCTCAGCTCCAGAACCCAGATACAGCATCTCCAGGGGAGATGATCTCACAGAAGAGAAGTCTTTTTTCTTTATAGACACGACGATCGGACTTCCGAGAGACAGAGAGGACAGCCTGTGAAGGCTGCTATAGCTGGTTCCAAGGCTGTAAGAGGCATAGTAATTTTCTGATAGGTCCAAGATGCTCAGGGAAGGCAGACCACCCAGATCAGGCAGAACATTCAGCGCATTGGAGGACAGGTTGAGTATCTGGAGCCTGGGATTATCCTGAAAGGTCTGGGCTTGGATGGAGTTCAGATGGTTGTTGCTGAGGCTGAGGAAGTGGAGGTTACGCAGGTTGTGCAGGTCTCCTCTGTCTAAGGAGGTGATGTTGTTGAAGGAGAGATCCAGGGAGCATGTTTCTATCGGCAGGTTTCCGGGAACTCTAGTGAGGTTGCAGTGGGAAAGGTCAGCACTGGTCTTTCCGATGGCACCACACGACATCTCCAGATTTCTTTCCATCCCCTCTGATCTTAAATCTACAAGCAGCAGCAAGAGAGCAGTGAAGAAAGAAGTGGCAGTGCAGCCTCCCATGCTGATCGATAAACTGTAGCCTCACTGTAGGATGTTGTGCTTGTTTCTCTTTGTATCACCAAAACATGGAAACCGTGTTCACAGAGCATAAATCACAGATGGCGAAGCAAAGACACATGAGAGCAGTTTTGTGACTTCTACTGGTAACCCATAAAGGAAGCAATAAATAGATTTTTGTATAATCATTGACTTCACTACCTCTCCACTACCTGTATATGTTACACCACTGTTAACATTACCTCCACTGCCCTGAATGAGAATGCACCGGTCCACGTTCATCTTAGTTTTACATGAACAGGTACAGCATATTTGTATGTACTGTATGTATGTATATATGTTTTTGTCAAATAAGTACAGTATGCTTCCTTCACAATTAACTGCTTCTATACACCTTAGGCCACGCCCACCGTTTACAAACCAATGTGGGTAAGGAGCCCCATATCGAGGGGTTTCCTGCTTTACCTGCAGTACCTAATATTGTGTGAATGCAATGTTGTAATACTGCTGTTCTTAACCATCTGCAGTCCAACAGCATTCAACATGTTATCTGTAAAGGGACATGATAAGGCAAGGTGTTATCTATCCCCTACCAGTATACAAAGCAAATGACTAAATAATAATACAACCGTTTCATAGTCATAGGAAGAATGAGGAAAACTACATTTGAACCACAATATTTCTGCTTTTGCAGTTTCATAAAACTTAGTCAATAGTGTCATTTCTTATCTTCAAACATTCTCAAAACATACCAAGATTTACATACTAAAATAAAATGTTATTTCTCCCTAATAAACACACAAATCAAACACAGTCATCATGATGACTATAATCCTCTTTGTGCTTTATGGTATGTAGTATACATGTGAAGGTGTGGTGATCTAGCCTACAACAGTAATTACAAGCAAGCAAGACAACCACTGGAACATTGGTAGTATTTAAGTGAATTCCCATTCACTTAAATACTATTCATGGTGCTCCATACGGTATAAGTTTAGGCTTGATCAAGTGCCTTCAGGGACACATGCTATCCTGACTCAACCTTCTCCAATTGGTCATTGATGTCCATCCAAGTTCAGTAACCAGTGTGTGTCTGTGTCTTTCTCTGTGTGCATGTGCGTGTGTGAGCGTGTGGCAATTGATGTAAGTTCAAGGACAATAACCAGTGTGTGCGTGCGTGCGTGCGTGCGTGCGTGCGTGCGTGCGTGCGTGCGTGCGTGCGTGCGTGCGTGCGTGCGTGCGTGCGTGGATGCATTGGGTGACTGGTGGGTGCTCACTGTTTATTCTTGGAGTGGAATTTGTTCCATTGAATAATAAAGGCCAAACATATCCTGGCTCTTACAGTAATACCTCTAAGGCTATGGTGACAAAGGCATTGAAACACTGTACATAAATAACCCACCGTACATGATATTGTCTTGTTGTATATTTGAAGGTCCGTGTACATTTTTTGCCAATTGTTGATTGCTCCAAATAACTGCTGGCTGTTATTTGCAGTGTACCGTATGTATTCTCACCCTTTTGAGTAGATATGCTGAAAATGTACTATATAATATACTGTAACTGTTACCATAATTACATTATGTTGATTATCTACATGTATCTCACCAATGGAAATGTGAAATGCAACTTGCAACTCACTCAACGTTCACTCACTGGTATCTGGGGAAAAAGGTTGTTGATCCAACATACAGTCACTGTGTGAGAAAAGAATGAATGGAGTGGAATCAATACTTACACATTTTATTGCATTTCTATACATGATAGCACCTAAATATTCATATAAAAAAAACTCAAAAGACAAGCATTCTCTTGTGAAAGAGAGATCAGCTGCAGTATGCAGCAACAAGTTGACTGAACAAACATGGACACATTCTAACAGTGACTTCTGCTAAACATCCTGAATTAAGTTCCTTTGACTGGCTGGCCGACTCATATTCCATCTCTAATTCCCCGCCAAGGCAAACAACGTGTTCTCTTCTACTTATTGATTCTTCCTTTGTCATCCTGACTCCCTCTGTTCATGTTGACAGACTCTGTGAGGGTGTCTCATTACCCTAAAAGAAATGTGTCTATTGTGCACCGGCATCATGATCAAACATCTTCTTCCTGCCCTCCATGCCGGACATCGCCTCCACATTCTTACGCCAGTCAGTCACCTCCAGGGTCGCCTCCTGAACACCAGAAAAACCCACATTAAATTGAACAAAAAACATATTGCCGCATCTGGTAGAGTTGACCTTTTCATGTTGTTTAACTACTTAGCTAGCTGTGTGTCTACTCATGTGGGCATACAGTACCTCATTCTTGTCCTCCTTCTTGACAGACTTGAGATTAGCTTTGAGGTCCATGACGCCCTTGTGTTTGGAGCCCAGCAGAGCTCTCATCATCTCATCTGCAGACACCCTCACCTTCCTCAGGGCAGGCTTCTTGAACTTCCCTCCGAGGTCCTGTATTTTCAGCTTCAAATCACGGATCTATAAATGGATAAGATAACATACAATATTTCAAACTTCACTGTGGAAATAGGAAATTGGTCATTTTGGTGCTGAGGGATACGCCAATAGTCCACAAATAAGCTCAACATAAACATAGAATAGACAAAAAGGATTATGTACAGAACATTTTTGAAAAATTAATCCAGAATAATATGCACAATGAGTTTAAAACAAGCACAGGTCCGACAAGGATATGTTTATAGAAAAAAGAAAGGGTCTGGAGTGCTCCGAAGTGCTCTTTGGTAGGGGACTCAAAACGTACAACAAAGGGAAAAAGAACCAAGGCACTCTTGAAAAAGTTAAAAAGCCTTTATTCTGATGGCTACTTTATCATTGCAACTGAAGTGGATTAAAAACTGTGATGGGGATACAACCCACGTGTAGCGCCCCCCACGGCCTTCTTCAGGTGTTCTTCAGGATATGTTTATATAAATATACAGTATAATAAAATATAAATATCTGACTGAATATAAACCAAAAGAGGTGTAGAGTGAAGAATGTTGTATAGAATGTGCAAATAAATAGGAGAAAGTGGATCAGTGCTCTTTCATGAATATACAGTATATACTGTAAGTGCAGTAAGTGAAAAATATCTTCATCTGTGATTAAGCTTGAGATTTCACTAACATACATTTTAGTTTAGACTGACCAGATGTATTTATATGTGACAAAAATGTTTTAATGGAACGTTGTGGGATGGGGGTATTATATTATAGGCATACATCTTTGTTGTTCTTCACAACTTTGGCCTCACAGTCATAGCGATCCTCATCCACCGCGTCAATCTGGGCATGGAACTGCTTACACAGTTTCTAGGAGAGAAACACAAACCACAGCAACAGGAGCCCTTATAATGCATGAACAATCCACAATGTTGGTAAATGTCTGTGATTGACATACACACTGTACAATGAAACTTAACCGTGAGAGGGAACTATTTGGCTGCATACTCTATGAGGTTATATGAGGTTTTATCTCTTTGCTTGCTTGTACATCAACTTGTGTGGGGCTCTCACTTCCTCAGCTTCACTTCCTCTCAGTATAGTATGTGGTTTGTTTTTTGTTTGTGTCGCTCACTTGCAGCTCATCAACTTTCAGCCCAGACAGCTGCAGAGGTGGAAGCTTTTCTCCCAGGTAACGAACTTTGTTGTCGTCTCTCGTCGCCTTCTCTTCCTCCAGCTGCTCCATTGCGCGGGTGAGCATGAGGATCTGGGGAATGCAAAGGAGACATGGAGATACTGTAGGCCACAGAATAATTCAATTTGATACAAATGTATGTCTTGGTGGATTCCTTTTCCATTAATTTAAGGCTAACTGATACTTTGTTGTCGAAGTATAACTTTGCCTTTGGTGCTACTTGTTTCTCCCCCAATATGTACAGATTGACTGGACATAGTCTTTGTCTGTTGTATTATCTTGCCTTGCATCCCTATTGCACTAAATGCGTGGCCTTATCACACCCTGTCATGTGTACCAAATATACTTGTCCATTCCATCCAAGTATATAAATAAGTGTTGTGTTGACAGTGCCCTCACTATTGTCACCATGTCAAACCGTGAAAATGTCATAAACATTTACAGGCTACTTTCATGACTCATGAACCGTTGAACCGGTTCATGAGTCATGAAGTCATGACTCATGAACCGTTACAGGCTACTTTAGTTTGTACCTGCAGACTTTAAACAAAAGTCATAAACAGTTACAGCCTACTTTAAACGTTACTGTGTCTTTACCTTCAGTGAGACCTTGCGGGAGGATGAAATCTTGGATTTAGCCTAAAATGGTACAGAAGAATGAGATTAAACCAAAACCACACTGTTTACAGCTGTTGCCATTTGAACATAGAATACAATTTGTTTTAATATAATAGTTTACACTTGGTTTGAAATATTTTTAATAAATATTATGGAACTGCTGGCTGTTATTGGCAGTGGTTGTCTTTGCCATCTTTTTGTAAGTAACTGACATATTAGGAATTTGAAAATAGCAAAGCACATGGTTTTATCGTGAGTAGGGAACGATCAACTTAAATGCTCGCATTTGGCCACATAATTCAATTATATACGATATCTCACTTACATGTGAAAATAATATAATGTGAAAGTTATATTGACCGATAAAACTTTGTGAACTCAACAACGTAGAAACTCTCAAAGTTAACTTTACAGATATGATGTCTGTGTCTCTCAAAACATTAAATACAATATCATCTTATTGTAAACAAAAGTTTTTATTTATTTATCTGGTTACATTTATCAGCATTGTTTGATGCTGATTTAATATTCAATGAGCAAGTCAAGAAGACAGATTTTCCTTTCCAATCTCGTAATAAGCTGTATTTATCATTGTATTTTGTTTGTTTGGATCCTAGCAGAATTCTAAAGAAATAAATGACCATACCTAACGCTTCTCCAAACAGATTTAATCTCCAGCGTTTATATATTTTCAGTATAAGGGCTATAACACTTCAAATCACAATTGTAGACAATACAGCGGCTGTGATCAGTGAAGTGGGACAGCCAACAAAATCCATATGAACCCAATGAAAGGAAAACACTGCCAGTTATAACATTAGAATGAAAATGAATTAAGAGCGATTACACTACCTTGGGTTCTGACTTGGGGTGCATGGCCTTAATTGGCTGATCCTGAGCAGGGAGGAATAAAGAGAGAGGAAATGTAAGCTATAAAACACATCTAGGTTTGTATTTTCAGGCACCTTTCAGTCTGTCTACTAGATAATATTAAGAAGAACTCAAGACATGCATGTTAAAACTCACATCATCACTGTAGGACCATGAAGAGAAATTAGAGGAAAAAGAAAGAGGAAAGCGCAAAGGAAAATAAATCATCTTTAGAGATCAAAATCAAAACAATTAAATCAATGTGTGAAATTGTAAATACTAAAACATAATACTTACTCTGCCATTGTTGAACCTTTGAGAGAATTATCTGTTAACTACTGTAGGAAACAAAAAACAAGCATATAAACAAACAAAAGAGCAATGAAATTTGCTGGCAGGCAATACATTAACCCATAGTGCTGCAGTAATCGTTAAATTGATGCATTGAATGATGATAACAAATATAATACAGTATCTGACCTGAGTTGAGCTTCAGATGACCTTTTTACTGCTGTAGACTTTTTAACTGCCGTGGGTTTTTATATGGCTCATCTGACACCACCAGTCATCATAAATGATGCTGGTCACATGATATTCTGCTATTGCAGTGAAGGTTCAGATTAATACTGACAAGAATATCCCATTAACTAAGGCCACAGAACGAAATAGGTTTCAATCTATGAATAAAAAACATTTGTCTACTGAGCTAACTTCTTAGCATGTGTGTGTGTGTGTGTGTGTGTGTGTGTGTGTGTGTGTGTGTGTGTGTGTGTGTGTGTGTGTGTGTGTGTGTGTGTGTGTGCGTGCGTGCGTGCGTGCGTGCGTGTGTGTGTGCGTGTGTGAGAGAGAGACAAGGAGAGAGGGAGAGAGGGAGAGAGAGAGAGAGAGAGAGAGAGAGAGAGAGAGAGAGAGAGAGAGAGAGAGAGAGAGAGAGAGAGAGAGAGAGAGAGAGAGAGAGAGAGAGAGAGAGAGATTTTGGGGTGTCCCATAGCAGATGTCATTGTGCTATTTATTGAGTAACCTTTCTGGAGCTATGTCTGTCTTCCACACAATGCTCAAGTGCTGCCATTGTTAAACAGGAGCTGCTGCAGTGCTGTCTTTCCAGGCCTCTGCCAGTCAATGCACAGGGTTTAGGTGAGGTCTTACTTGTTTTGCAATCATTTTATGCCAAATCCACAAGAAAAGTTATAACAAACACAAAGCTTAAAGGAGAAGATCCCTTAAGCTTGGTGTTTGATTGTTGTTTAATTTAATTATAGCCTATAACTACTAGCCTATACATAATAAAGCCTAAATAGCCTATAACTACTGAGATATTATTACTGAATGACATGGTCAAGAGTTCCAAAGACAATTTTTTGCTACCTGTATCCTGGCTATTTTACTCAAACATATTTATATATTTGCATGGGGATGTGTATAATATGTTTATTCATTTGCATTGAACGTGTGTATGAAATATCATAGCCTTTCTAGTGGTGACAGGATGACCAGTCTGACCCTTAGGTATATATAGGTCAGGCCATCTCCCATTCAGGTAACCGAACAATTCCATTATTATATAGCAACTCATAGGCTCTTTTCACATCATATATTTGTACATATCTGTAAAAGGATGAAACACAAAAAAGCTTGAGAGCTTATTTCCATTGTTTCAAATGTGTGTGTAAAGTCACCAAAACTGCCCCTTTTCGCCTTAAGAATATTGCCTGCCTCCGGCCCTCAATGATATTCTCAGCTGCCGAAACACTCATTCACGCCTTTATCACATCCCGGCTTGACTACTGTAACAGTATCCTCAACTGCACCACATCCAAAGTGCTCAATAAACTCCAATACGTTCAAAACTCAGCTGCACGCCTGCTCACCAGTGCCCGCTCCAGAGACCATATTACACCTGTCCTCCATGACCTAGACTGGCTTCCAGTTAAACAAAGAATTCACTACAAAATCCTGTGTACCACTTTCAAGGCACTCAATAATCTGCTACCCCTACCTCTCTGATCTTCTCGAACATTACGTCCCCTCCCGTTCCCTCAGGTCCAGTGAAGCCAACCTCCTGGAGGTCTCTTAGGCCAAGTACCATACCTGGGGGGACAGGGCCACCTTCCTCTGGAATGCAGTCCCCAACCTAAAGACGTGGACGCCCCCTCCCTCCCTTCCTTCAAAACCACACTCAAAACCCACCTCTTCAGGATAGCCTTTCCCAGCTGAGGCCGAGTTAAAATGTACCCCCCCCAACCCATGCTTAGCCTTTCATCATTTTTAATCTAGCACTTTTCTCTTTTTTTTTACTACTACTTTTTCTTAATAAAGTTGGTTCCTTTTCTTTTATGCAAAGCGACTTTGGATACTTAGAAAAGCACTACATAAATCTGAACTAGTATTATTATTATTTATAAAAGCTACAAATTGCACTTTTTGTTTGACCTTTTGATTGAGAACGTTTAGTACCATACTCTCTCCAGCATCTTCCTTGGCTGTAATTTCAAAATACTCTCACTCTGAACCCAGGGGATTTCTTAGTTTTGCATTGATTGGACCCAAAGAGTATTGACTCTATTTTGCCAAGTTGAAAGAAAATTTACTATGAACTTTGAAGGTGTGAACCTCCTTTGACCTGCTGTATTTCTCAGAGAGCGATGACACTTTTAGTAGGCTGGCTTTCATAAACAAAACTGTAGTTTTTTTTTCCACAGAGTTGCACTCGGCTCGAGACAGGATGCAACTGATCTTCTTTCATTAATCTGTAACCATTCATTTTAGGATCAACAACCCCTCCCCCCCTCAACCCCCCCTCTTGTCCTTCTATACAAGTGTTTACAAATTCCAGAGTATCAGAAAGACTAGAACTGGGATGGGGTCATTACTTAATTTAGGCAATACTCTGTAGCATTTGAAGAAGGTAAAAGGCCTCGATGGGAAATTACAACACAATAGTGTTAATGTTTTAACCTTCAGACAGAATGGAAAATTGTTACACATGGCCACTCAAAAGCGGAGCCTATAACCTTGATTGATGTCAGTTCCAGGGAGGCTATGAATATTTGTGTTCATAGGTATGCACTCCCCAAAATACCAGCCTATCATCTCACTTTCTCCCCTGGGACAAAGGAGCAGGTGACAATCTCTGGGCTCAGTCATTTTAATTCACACAAATCCACCTGGCAGAAGAGGGCTCAGCAGGGGTTATATTTGAGGAGAAATGTCTTTCTCACACCATACCTTGCAGCATTGTCTGCAAATACTGCATATTTTCCATATGGTCTTTGTTCATAGGCCTATGTGCCTTTATTTCATCTCACTCACAGTAGGCCTATACATTCATATGACATCTCCCTTTCTTGGATTTAATCCTTTTAGCATGCTTTTGTATTGAACTGTAGCCTACTTTCTGTGCTTTTTTTGCAAACCGTTAATAAAGTATTCAATGAATCAATCAATCAATCAATCAAATCAAACCCCTATGTCCAGGTGACGATGCGCATGCCCGACCCATCCACACCGGGAGAGAGGGGGGGGTCCATTCATCGGGAGCGGTAGAGTCGAGATCCCATCGCTTGGAGGGATTTCCGCGCTGTGATTGGCCAACTGATTGCCATGACAGGAAACCACGGCTACTTGACAACCCAACTATAGCCAATTACGTCGCCCGCAACGAATTCGGACTATGGGATCTAAACTGACTTGCATCACGAGCCATTACTAAGCTAACAACTAGCCGTTGGACTGTGTCTGTATGATGTGCCATCAACCCAGTACCTAAACGTGTCATAAATTAGCTGGTCAGTTTGTAATGTATGTTAGCTGTGCAGCGCAGCCGTAACAGTACTTTAAAGGTAGCAGGCATTGGCTGTACATAATAACAGGCTGTATTATTTATTTAATTGTCTAATTTTGGGGCACATTCCCGTCTTGTGTTATGGGGAGAGACTGGGAGGACAGACGGCCGTGCTGTCAGCCATGTCCGACTGAAAGAAGCTCCCTGACGGATGACTTGTGACTTTTAACAGCAGCGGTAAGGATAAGGATGGAAGTGGATGCAGCAGCAGTTACTTATTGAGCAAGTTGTTGTGCCAAGACCAGTTAACTATTAGCCTCATTTGAGAAATATGAAAACATGGCCGTTCAGGGTATGAGACACACAGTCGGACACTGACTGCAATGCAGTGTAATGAGCTTTTCCTGCTAGCAGAGCCATGTGTTGCTAACATTAGCCTCTCCACTAAACTCTGACTGACAGCCTCTGTCATGTTTACAAGCTGACGTTAACTGTCCACTTACTTCCTAGAGCCGATTAGCTATTTCAGTTGCTCACCTAATGCTAACCTTAAGACCAGAAATGAGCCCCACCCCCACCCACCACCCACAACTGTTTACTGTACACATATGTTTTATTGCTACTAGTGTTGATGATGTCTGGTATATTATTGTATATTATTGTCTTTAAATGTCTCTATGAATTGAATACACAGGACCACAGTGGAAATAAGCCCCCAGGCCTTTTTGTGTTATCTTTTTGTGTTATCCTTTTAGCACCATTGTATAATCGTACCACTGTACTATTTGCAAACTGTTAAATAACGTATTCAATCAATCAATCAATCAATCAAGCTAGTTGTTCAGATGGGGTGAAGTGGCTCTCTCTCTCTCTCTCTGTGTCTAATGAACGTCCTGATTTGACCACAGCCCTCCATTCTGTCAACAGCATATATTGTAACCTATAACCAAGTGCCCCTGGCTGTTGATGTTAGTCTCTGGCTAACCAGCTGCAATACTTGTCATGCTGTCATATAACATACTGATGCATTATGTGTTTTTACAGATCAACTTAAAATTGAATCATGCCAGGAAAGTTGAAGGCGAAAATTGTGGCAGGGCGCCACTTGCCTGTAATGGACAGAGCCAGTGACCTCACTGATGCCTTTGTAGAGGTGAGGTTAATAAAATGTGTATTACTAGAAGAAATGGTTGCTTTGTTGTTTCAATGAAACCACATTCACAGCATGCAGTCTTCTGTTGCTATTAATGATTGTAGTGAGATCTTAAACACTTGAATTGTATCTTCCAGGTCAAGTTTGGAAACGTAACGTTTAAAACAGACGTTTATCCCAAGTCCCTCAACCCACAGTGGAACTCCGAGTGGTTTAAATTTGAGGTAAACTTGTCTTGAGCAGTGCTCTGCCTACGAGGTGCTTGTGATATAACATGATTGAAGCTTGTTGCTTTATTACTATATCAGATCACACTGTGAGTGAATAACGTGCTATAGCACTCCCTCCCTGCACTTGTCTCACATTCTTATATTCACCGCTCCCCCTGCGCTGCCTTCCCTAGGTTGACGATGAAGACCTGCAGGATGAACCGTTGCAGATCACTGTGTTGGACCATGACACCTACAGCGCCAACGATGCCATAGGGAAGGTGTACATCGACATTGACCCGCTGTTGTGCAGTGAGGCTGCCTCAGTCATCTCAGGCTGGTTCCCCATCTATGACACCATCCACGGTACAAGAACCAACCAATCTGACCGCTGTTATCTATAGCAGTGGTTCTCAACCTGTGGGTCGGGACCTGATTTTGGACTTATAAGACCCTTTTTGATACCTAAAAAAGAAAGGAAGAAAAGAGAAAAGGCTATTACTGCATCAAAAGTAATTAGTAATAAACTATACTATGAAAACTGGTCAAACATTGGCCAAATTGTCAATATAAGATCGAGGAAAACATTGTGAAAATCTACACGCTATTTTCACAATATTTATCTGTGGAACCGAGTCAAACTAAATGTAATACCTCAACTCCTACGTTCCAAATATGATTATTTTGGGGGGTCACGGCCTGAAAAGGTTGAGAACCACTGATCTATAGCCATCACCATCATCTGTCGGTTACTGATTATGAACGCGGCTTCCTGTCTCATTTGCTGCCAGGTATCCGAGGGGAGATCAACGTACTGGTGAAAGTGGACCTTTTCAATGACTTGAACCGTTTCCGCCAGTCCTCCTGTGGGGTCAAGTTCTTTTGCAGTGAGTCAGACACTCCTTTCCGTACATACTGTAACTACTACGACAGTGTTTGTAAAATAATCATGAGCTGTAATGTCACATGTGCACTAAGCACATTGACAGGGCATTGTGCATTTAAACAGAGTGGCAAATTAACACTTAACTATATAGCCACAAGGCAAATGTGATTTGATGTTCATGGCATTTGTGTCACTGTTTTATATTAGCTACATGTGTTCCGCGCTGCTACCGGGTAGCGCTGGTCCATGGGTTTGTGGAGGAGCTGGTGGTGAATGAGGATCCAGAGTACCAGTGGATCGACCGCATCCGAACGCCCCGTGCTTCCAACGAGGCCCGCCAGAGACTCATCTCTCTCATGTCTGGTAGGACCTCTCAGCAAATAACACAGAAAAGGCAGGGTCTGATCTCTGTGACATTCAGTACTGCAGTGCATTGGTTCTGAGCATCTCTGTAACATGTTATTCAAAAGACTGGCTTCAATAAAACAAGACCTTAAAGGTGCAGTAAGTGATATTTCTTTTGTTAAAACAAGTGTTGCTCTATATTCTGATGGCAATCATTGCTATAGAGTGTTTGCTCAGTAACGGGGCTCTCCCTGTCTCTTCAGCTCTTAACAGAAAATGCATTTTCAGGTCAGGAACTCAGGATACCAATTTTATCCAATCAGGAGACACTCTGCATTAGATCGTGACCAGGCCTTTCCTTGGAGATGAGAAAAGGCTGGGAACGAGGCTACTAGAAAATTTAAGCTGCTAAATCGGTACTATTTCCTGTTTTATTGAAATTGGCAACCCACCAGAAAATGTATTTTCGGTTTATTAAAAAACTGGAGAGATATGTTATTGAACAAATGCTCTATATAGTATTGATTACTATCTGAATATAGAGCTTTAACAAAACATGTTTTGTTCTAACCTAAAAAATATCACCTGCACTACCTTTTTAAAATGGAGGTAGACATTGGAATTATGTAATTATAATAATAATATATCAGATTTATATAGCACTTTTCTAAGTAATCAAATTCGCTTTACATTGAGGAGAGAGAAGAAAAAAAAACACAATAAAACAAGTTGTCTAAGAGTAAAACCTGTAAAAAAAACAACAACAATAAACCAGTAGAACAAAGGGGAAAGCAATTTTGAAGAGGTGGGTTTTGAAGGATGGTCCTGGAGACTCACTGCCCTGGAGGTTGGTGTCAGTATACCTGAGGGAGTGGTAAGGGACAAGAGGGTGGAGGAGGTCAGAGAACGAGGGGGAGCCAGGTTGTTGAGTTGAGTGTCTTGTAGGTGGTGAGCAGTCGGCTCTGTCTTGCATTTCATCCAGTTATGACATTGGGCTAACAAAACTTTGTATGGCTAGATTGGCTACAGCAGAGGGGTCTCGTTGTAGAGAGTGGAGGGCCCGGACGGCTGGCGTAGCAGTCCGGGCACCGAGACTGCTAATGCCGATCCCGACGACCTTTGCTGCATGTTACTCCCTATCTCTCTCTCCCCATTTCCTGTGAGTCTACTCTATACTATCAAATAAAAGCAGAAAAAAATAATAATCCATATTATCCAAATAATAATAAATATATAGAGAGTGGAGGGAGAGAGCGTGCGCCATGGAGAACGGTCCGTAATGATGCAGCATTTCCGTCCAGCATTCACGTTGGCCGATTTTATTAATAAGTGTGGTCTGTGGTCTAGTGAAAAGTATTCCAAAGGTTTATGACAGGTTTCCGCTAGACAGAGGAAGTTAAGGTTATTGCATATTTGAGACATTCGGTGGATGTATCTGGGTTGACAGTCAACATTCCATGTTTGTGATGCAAGGTGGAATAATAATGTTATTGTTGAGATTGAGAAGTTGTGAAGCGAAGTATTTTTCAGGGACATGCCGTCCGGGATGGATGGTGGTGAGGAAGACATTATATGGCTGCTTTACCTGCTTATATCTAACCTTTATATTTTACCATCACTTATAATGCTTCTACAATACATAATGCTTCTACAATACATTATGATATTTGACAGTTTGTACTAAGAGCCTAGATGTCCCCACTAGGCACAATAGCTATTGTTTTGGTACAGCCTATCTTGTTTTGGTTCAGTTTGTCCTTGAAGCAGCTACAGTATAACTATGATGTCTGCCCTGTGCTTGAGGCAGAACTACCGTACCACTGACATGAGTGTTAATGTACTTCTGACCATGATATCATGTACATAAAGCATAATCATCACCACCTAGAATATTGTCTCGACTCCTGGCTATGTGCCTCATCGATTGCTGATTGATCCAGAATTCCACGACAGTGGCCTGGAGTCGTTAGCTGGTGGCCGCACACTTGTGGACCAGAGATGGAATGATAGACACGAGTCACACGACAGAATAATCCACACCATGGCAGTTCAATGTAGTGAGGAACATTGTTGGAGGAGCTACAGCCTGTAGCTTACAAGAGTACTCCTTGTATGTAGCGCGTTACTATCGCTGCCTGAGCTGTGGCTAGTTGGATAACAGCCAGCTGTTGGGGTAGCGTTCCCAGCCAATGAGGGCTAACTGCACGGGGACAGTTGAAGGGCTGGCAGGGTAGTACAGACCCTCAGCCCAGACTTATGGATGTTTTGAGAAAACAAGACAATATTAAGAAGATTGAAAAGCTGTCATGTTTTGTCATTAACTCTTTACCTGCCATTGACGAGATTTCTCGTTTTTCTCCGCATGGCTCAGCCAGCCGTCGACGAGATTGACGAGATTTTTGAAAAAATTAAAAATTATTATTATTATTATTATTATTTTTTTCTCAATTTTTTGTTTGTTTTAATCACAAAGGAAGCAGGAGATAACGCGATGCGAAGATTTTCTGCTCCATTCACTTCAATGTTAAAAAATAAACTGAGACAAAATTCACAGTTTACCTATTTTTGCAATGTTATTCTCTGGCAGGGAAGGGGGGTAGATGTGTAAATACTCTGGCAGTTAAAGAGTTAAGGTGTGAACCATTTATAAGGCATTTTGTCCACTTTGACTGCAACATTGCATCATAGGGGAGCTGCAGAGGAAGATCGGTGTGAAGGTGCTAGAGATGGGCGGAAACGCAGTGGTGGGCTACCTGCAGTGCTTCGACCTGGAGGGAGAGTCTGGCATAGTGGTCCGGGCCATAGGTACCGCCTGCACACTGGACAAACTCAGCTCGGGGACTGCCCCCAACAGCGCCCCCAACAGCAACACACACATGCATCCTAACACAGCACCCGCATCCAACGCCTGTAATTCTCCCTCTAAGGACGGCAAGGAGTGAGTATGATCCAGCAACACCAAGGCATGGGCCATTGCATCTTATGTGTGTTTGAGTAGCATTGATGTATGAGAATGTGTGTGTGTATACTGTATATATATGTATGTGTATCTATTCCTTGCAGTAAGTCCTGTGTGTGTGTCTCAGTATCTTTGATATCTGCGATGGATCTGCATGTCCACCGTGTTACATTACGCAACTAACAGCACACACGTCTGTATCCTGAGACACACACATGTACACACACAGACATAGCCCTCCCCACCTCCGAGCCTCCCCGTCCCTGTCTGCCTCTCTCTCTCTGATTGCTCTTGCATGGCTCTCTGCTCTGCATGTTAAAACACTGTGCGCTTTAGTTAATATTTTAGTTGTCTTTTGCCTTTGAGCTTTCTTCCGTCTGTCAAACTCTTTCTAGTCACTCTGGGTTGTGAGTGTGATTATTCGATACAGGTTAGTTTTTGTGAACTTAGCCCAGCTAACGTAGGTCAAACTAGAGGTGCCCAGGGCATGTGCGCCTCTGCAGAGCTTAGTTCGAATGATTGTGCATCAACGTGTTTGAGATGGCGTGCATGAGTCAGAGACAGGAGTTCTTCAGCCGAGAGCTGCTGTGCATGAGTTTCTTGTTATGAATGGCTTTGATTCAACTAACAGCCGAGGCAGTTATGTAAATGGACATGCTGTATCTTTTCGTCTTCTTTTCTACTTTGTTGCAAAGTGCGGTGTGTTGTGTTGTGATGTGTGTCTGTGTGTGTGTTTCTCTCTTCCTCTCCGGCTCTGCTGCGTTTGGATTGGTTCGTTTCTTGCTACCCGTGTCCCAATTTGGTACTCTCTCTCCTCCCCTCGGCGTGCTGATTGGCCCAGGTCCCCCCTGGCCCACGGATGTCGCTCTACCCACAACAGCCCTGTGCACTCAGCCTGCAGCGCCCAGAGGCTGTCCCAGAACTTCTCTGTCTCTGTTCCCACTCTCATCTTCACTGGTATGCAGAGACAGGGAAGGGTAACGGTTTAGCCAGCGAAGGATGTAGTCAGAGGAACCAGGAGAGCAGTCTAAAATATTGACACTGGGTATTGACAGACACAGGCGTGCAGTAGAAACACAGAGATCTCGTAGAAACGTTTTGTGACACAGAAGAGAAATGGGCTCTTGTCCGGACTTAGCGCAAGTGTGAGTTATTAAAAAGGCATGGACCCACAACCCACCCCCCCCACCCCCCAACCTACCCATTACTCCCAGAGTGATGATACAAGCCCCACATGCCCCAGCCTCTACTATTTCAGCGGGTTCTCCTGTACTGTGTGTAAATTAGACACTTAACTCAGACCCCCCGTGGTAGAGCTGCATTTTCCGGTGGTTGCTTGAAGGACAGGAGAGGGGGCTTTTGCCCTAAAGAAGGGCCTGTGATATCCATATGGCCACAGTGGCCTGGCCTGGCTTCACCCTACTGGGACACATGCTTCTGTTCATCCTCCTCTTGTGTTCACTGACCCACCCCTTCCGGAAGTTGTGCCCCGTTTCTTGTGCTTTCTTTGTGTTTTTGCCACAATGCTTTTTGGTCTCGTGTTTTGATTTGTTACCTTGGTTATGTCTGTGTTTGTGTTTCTGTGTTCAGTACATTTTTGTCTTTATGTTTTTACTTCATACAGTTGCCTTTTTGTTCTGCAGCCCAGCCAACCGTAGCACCTCAAACACATGTCGGATACGGCAAACAAGTCACACACACCCTAAAACTACATACCTCACACACACACACCCAGAGGGCGAGGTGCTGGTGACTGACGTGTGCATGTGTATATGTATATATGTGTGTGTTCTCCCTGGCAGGCCGGTGTTCAGTGAGGACCTACCCTCGTCCTCTGGCCCCCCCACCCCTTTCAGAGCCCTCCCCACCTCCTCCTCCCCTCCCCCCTTCTCTCCCTCCAAGCCATGCAGCCGCCAGTCCTCCTCATCAGACACTGACCTCAGTCTGACGCCCAAGACGGGTAAGATGCCCACCCCCACATCCATCATCCCTTCCAACCACACACCTTGTTACCAAATCTCACTGTGGTGCTCCCTGGTTGTGGTTGTCAAACCTATGATTTCGAGTTTCATCAGTTGTTTTTATCTTTCACCCTTTGAAGTATTTTTGTTTGTTTTTCATGTGGTGCGTATGTGCTCCAGCCCCCCATTTCGTCAGCGGCCTCATGTGTCTTCATCAGAGCTACATTGGCTTTTGTTTGGCCCAACACCATTGCATACAAACGCTCGTGTATTACTACGCTCTAGTTGCTAGGGCCGTTCTCGTTTAACCTGCACGCTGGTGGGACGCGTACATGTCATATCAGTGAGTCGTGCAAGAGACATGCTCTTGCAACCCCCAGTCTAGGCTAAAATGCTTACATTTTTTAATTGGCAGAGAGGGAAGCAAAAACATTAAACACAACCGGAGTGGCAGTGAATCAGAAGAAATGCTTCTACTGCTATCAGGCAACGCAAATAATTATGTGATATTCTTATTGTATTACCTGGAAACAGTATACCCCCAAAACTAGCAAATTGTGTACAGTCGCTGTAGTAAGAAGACACACTGGGTCTGTAATGGTTTATTCCCCCCACACCTCAGTTGGCCCCTTTTAGAAGCACTGTGTCCCAAGAGGGCCCATTGTCAATCTGTCACTTCATCATTAGCATCACTTAAGGTTAATGATTGGAGAAAGGTGCGCTTGCTCAAACTCTGTCCCCAAGGACAACATGTCAACAACACATTAACCCAGTTCAGCCTCAAATGCCAATACAGTGCCTACTGATTTAAGGACCCCCACACACACACACACACACACACACACACACACACACACACACACACACACACACACACACACACACACACACACACACACACACACACACACACACACACACACACACACACACACCTTTTATCTACCACCATCATTTCCAGAAGGCATCCAGCAGCCCTGACTCCCCCTCTTTTGTTCTGCTTCCGTAATGTTTTTCTTCCTTGTGAACTTGTGACTCTGTTTTCCCCTTTCTCCGTTTCTTCCTTCGCTCTTGCTTTTCATCTCTCCTTTCCATTCTATTCTATAATTTCCTCTGCTTATTATCTCCTGTGTCCTTTCTCATCTTCTATCCTCTCTGTACTTTGACTTCTTTCTTTTTTTTCCTATCCCCACCTCACAATTCCTCTCCCTTTTGTACTCTCCTCTCATTTCCTTTTCTCTCCTTTGCTCAACCTTCCATCAGTCTCTTTGCTGAGAAAGAGCGTGTCCTTCAGTGAGGACCTGCAGCTGGCATCCTCCGGTACAGTAGGACCGCTGTGTGCGTCAAGCCCATCACTACCAACTGGCATTTTTAAAAGAGTCCCTTGTTGCAGTGCAATAATCAATACCTCTAACGAGGAGGGTGGCTGAAAAAGAGGATTAATAATGAGGATTTGCAACCTTTTGCACTTTACTGGTGTCCCCTCTATGATTAGCGACTCTAACACGATCCAACTGCCCTGTCGCCCTGCCCCTGACGTGAATCTATACTACAAACAACTGACCTGAAATCCTACTGACACATCTCTACTCCCAGCATGATGTGGTTGGATGCATTTTGTTAGGCACGGCCAGATCTTAGGCATATTTATACTATGTCTTTAGGCAGTGTAGAAGAATGCAGGAAAGGTTAGACTAGTCCGTAGACAAAGATATTGGCACAAGTATAGGAACACTAACATCAACGACCTTTACACGCATGCATATATAAAAGACTTCCTGTAGGCTGTGTGTCATAGTCAGCTGTGCTTTGTGTGTGAGGTGATTGAAGTGGCTCTCTTGTGTGATCAGGAATGGGAAGTGGGGGCAGTGCTGGGAAGGAGGCTGGGCCTCTGAAGACGCTCCTCAGACAACAGACGCAGACGGCTCTGGAGCAGAGGGTATGACTGACACACACACACACACACACACACACACACACACACACACACACACACACACACACACACACACACACACACACACACACACACACACACACACACAGGGAGTGATGATTCCCACCATGACATTTCCTTAATCATAAATTGGATTATCATGATATGATACACAGTTATCCACAGAATCAAGCACAACTACTTAAGACAAAATAACGTAACCATTCTGTGCTCAACTGCAAACTCACTAACAGGTTTGAAATGCTTACATGGACAGAGAGTGTGCGACTGTGCGTGGGCGCATGTGTGTGCATCTCTAAGAGCGAATAATCCCTATTTTTCTGTCCTCTCAATCACTCGTGCTACTCAGGGAGCGTCCTCCTCTGGTTTGTTATTAAACACTGGGGTATGTCTCGGCAGACACACACTGCTGTGAAATTCTCTGATTCTCTCTCTCTTGCCACGTCTCCCCCTTACATCTTCACCAGCTGACAGCCACACACAGTCACGGTCAACTCCTCAGCCCTCCCTCCTTCCCCGGGTGTTTTGTAGATCCAAGATGGGCGTGGGGGTCGAGCAACATGGCAACACGTAACCTTTGCTTCCTGGTTGCTTAGCGCCCACCTCACTCCAAAAGATCCACAAAACTTTTAATTGGGGTGGTTGGGAGTTAGAAGTTGGTCCCCTCAGCTTGGGAGGGGTGTAAGTGTGTGTGTTGTGTATGCTTTTGTTGAATGCCTACCTCTACTTGACCAGACATAATGTAACTCTGATTTGGGTGCCTCCCTGTCAACAATGCTTACCAGCACGCTCATCATTTCACCATTGTCTTTTCTCCCCAAGTCTAACAAACAGAGTAGCTATAGGCTTCCTGGCACAAATGGTAACTCTGGAGAGAATGGAGGACTACTGTAGTTCTACCTTCTCTCAACCTGCTTGATCCAGGCAGTTCATCATACTATACATCCATACACTTGCATGGCTGAAAAACACAAACCAGTTATTCCTCAGACACCTCTCTGGTTCTTTGCAGTCCTAGATGTTTTTAACTTGGAGTGCATAGAAACACATCTCGGGCCTCATTCATAAAAATGGATTTATGCTTAAACTTGATGTTAAGATGATTCCCCATGATACACTTATGCCTGATTCATGCAAAATACTTAAAGAGGCAGTGCCACGATTTCTTTACTTTTCGGTTTTGAATGGGTCTATGGAGTTGACATTATTCGTATATAAAGTTAACATTACAACCGGTGTGGATAAAATGTGCAAAGATCTCTTCCCTGTGTATTTTTGTTTGCGTTATGTATGCTGCGAGCTTCTCTGTTAAACGGGCAAACAGAAACAGACTGGACTTGTGACGCAACCAAGGCCATATACCTCCCATCACATTATTATTAATATAAAATGACATCATTCAAAAGAACTTATTGTCGTGTTTCGCCTGATGTGAATGTGCCTCAACAACCAGTAAATGAAGAGAATGAGGAACGTCTTGATAGTCTGCGTAATCAATGCATGCAAAACGCTATTTGTTGTAGCTCATGTCAGCATTGTTGTTGTGGAGCCATCTTTATTAACATAAGTGTTTAAAAGGATTTCTATTGCTCGCTCCTGAACAGTTGATGAGCAAGTTGAGCATGCATGGCCACATGTATGATGAGCACCATATTCTGAATTTATACTTCGACATACAACGTGAACACTATGTGTTACACTATGGGCCACATGGCTCGGCAAGAATTACTTACTTTACTTGTATAAATGTATAAAAAACGTGTATAAATCAGGCTTAATGCTTTGGTGAGTCTACAAATCAACTTCAACTTAGGTGCATTGTTACATCACAAGTTTACACGCGTAAAGTGTAGGTGATAATCACAGAGAATAGGGGAAAAAAGGAAAATGTCAAATAACAAAAGGACAATATCAAATACTATACATAAGGTGTGTGCTCAATGAATTAATGAATACAAAATACATAATTGTACCCCAGTCTCTTGTGCAAGTAGCAGCTGATATGAAATATGTATGAAGTGGGTGGTCATAAGGTCCCAGTGATCATGATTTCGTAGAAAATAGGACTGTGGCACAGGCACTTCAAGATATTTTCTTTTGTTGCATATGGTCACTTTAAGATGTGCCATTGTCACTGAGTTCACTCAATGAACTCAATGCAATGTTGCTGTAGGAAGGAATCCCAGAGTGGAGAGTACTTGGACAGGTACAAGTATGGCAGGGGACATCGCATCAGCACACAAATCTAACAAAACGAGATGGGAAATAAAAGTAACGTCCAAGCCACCCATGTAGTTAATTGATCTTAAGACCATTTTATGAATGAGGCCCCTGGATATGGTTTATGTACTCCCAACTCTCCTTGTTTTCTGTGTGAATGCATGGACTTGTCTTGCACATCTCTTGACTGGAGATGTTAGACCAGTTGCCCTATTAGCATGAATTCTGGTACTCAGCCAGGACCAGGACCCTGTGGATGTGTGACTTGTACTCCTTTTTCACATTCAAAACCTGCTGGCGTCAGATATAGAAGGATTGGATTTATCGCCTGAGCAAGAAATCAATATATCCCATATTTTATAGTATACAATGAATTCAGTTGAAGTCCAAACCCTTCAGATCTCTGTTGAATGCTCTTGTTTCTTTAGTTCCAGGTTAGACTTTTTCCATTTTATAAACTTAGGCTGCAATGGAGCAAGTGGAGTAGTCTTGGTTGCATGGGAATGTACAGTGCCATTCCACTCAACCCTTGATGCATGTGGACCTTTTTCCTCATTTAGTGATAATTTAGTAACTCCACCATGTTCTACTTTTAAACAGACAGCATCACTGACTTTTTGCATTTTGACAAGTCAAAATGACTTAATTTGGATATTGTATTTGACATGTACTTATAGACTAAGACAGTGGTGTTCTAGTGAATACATGCTTTGGAATCGTCTGTTATTCAAATAGACAAATGAAATTGGCAGAAGCCTACTACAGATCACATCACCTTTGAGCCTTAAGGAACATCTGAATTTTCCACACCTCCAAAACTGATAAAAGATGTCACATACCAAAAAAGCTTTGTTCTGTCTGTTTCCAAAACCAGTTAGACCAACCAGAACTTTGGCTGGTGAACTACAGTAGTAAATTGGCACATACTTATGACATTCAAAATAGCTATTCAACACTAATAGAAAACAACATGAGAACAGATGTGTTGGACCATGTAATGTTGATTGTCATGAAATATGCCACGAACGTTGATGAGCTTCTCTGAAGAAACCCCTTTCATATTCTTAATCGCTGGTGCATATTTAGTCAGGGAGACAGAGTAGATGTCTGCTATGCACAGATATTGATTATGACCTCTTACAATGTGTGGTGTTGGACATTTCTGTCTACAGGAATTCCCCTTCTTCACCTTGACAGCTTTTCCACCTGGCTTCCTGGTTCATGTCGGGGGAGTGGTCAGCGCTCGCTCAGTCAAACTGCTGGACCGCATACACAACCCTGGTGAGTCAACACAAACAGCGCAGCCTCACTAGGTGGGCGGGTCCATTTCCCAAGGAGGTCTGGAACAGGTGAAAGTTGCTCATAGTTCCACATTTAATGTAGCACATAAAGGATCTGTCTGACAAAAACAGTTAGCACTGCACTAGGAGAAAACGTATCATCTTTGGCCAGTATAGTTTGGAAGTAGACATGGGCAGCTTCCACCGCATGTGACCGACTAGCTTTTATGTCGTCACTCGTCAACTGTATGTGCCATTGTGTGGTAGCTGTTTTTTATGTAAAATATTGCGTACTTTGGTGCTGCCTTCTGGAGGTGAGGCGTGGTAGCAGTGCATGGCTCTGATTCGCTGCTGCTTCTGCTGTTGTGTCATTGGCTGCAGGTGGTGCTGTGATGAGTTCTAAGTGCCTTTTCCACTGGAATACCATAACATTGCTGGATTTAAAAAATCCATAAATTGCCAGTATAGGCAGTGGAGAGCCATTCCCACATTGCCCTCCTTTATGTTTAAGTATCAACATGTCACTGTTCCCACATTAGATGAATATATGTAACGAGTATAATAATATGTAATGCTCGCACAACTAGGGATTTGGGGATGATAAAATATGTATTTTGGATGAACATAAACAATAACATCCATCTGCAGGCTCGCAGACTGGCTAATATAACTCTCTGCTCCAGTTTCCCCTCTCTGTCTCTCTCTCTACGCAAACAACGTACAGAGTGTACTTGTATAACACCGGGATCTTAGTTGGATACTCCATGCAATTAAAAAATATCTTACAGACTGGTAGTTATGACAACATTGTTCTTATGAATCATTCTATCAACAATTTTGCTCCGGTTGGATGCACGCACGCACGCACGCACGCACGCGCACACACACACACACACACACACACTTTCTCGCTCTCTCCCATTCTCTCTCCACTATGTGGTATGCACACAAGAACTCCATGCATATACTTTTTTTTTTTTCCCCAGCAAATCTCTTACGCCAACATTGTTTTTATGAAGTTTTATGAAGCATTTTGTTCGAACAACAGTTTGTTCATATAACTACTGTAACGTCTGTCTTCTTGCTACGCTACTGGTAAACGGATGCTTTTCATTCAAATTTGTGGTATTGAGGCATGGTAGGGAGGTTGGTGGTGCAAAATGTACTGGCATTCGAAATCGGCGCCTTTTACACAAAAATGAAAATTACCACTAGATTACTGGCTTTACATGTGAGGTGGAAATGTTTTTTAGTGGCTAGGCTACAACTACCCTGTTTTGTACAGCAGGGTTCATCATTCCTGTCTTAAAATCTAACTGTGTGTGTATTATTCAGGGCAGGCTTTTATTCAAGACTTCAGCAGGACATTTTGATCAAAGTGACGTTAAGCGCTTGTTAGAAGCAAGAATTAGGAGTTAGCTCAGTGACCAACACTGACCAACAACGCCCCCCCTCCCCCATACATGGACAACAGAAAAAAGCACCCATTGATAGGTTTTCATCCTCTGAGACCATACTGTATGGAGAATGCCGTGAAGGGGTAGTGGTGATGGATGTGGGCTGGGTTAAAATGAGCAGGGTTTTTTTCAGGTACGAACAGTGATGGCCACTGAGAATCAGTTCTCTTTGCGCCATTCTTCTCCCTGAAATCCATGGATTTTGATCAAAAAAGGACCTCTGCTGCCTTCTTTTAACCCATACACTCTTGTCTTTCTTGCATAGTTGTCACTCCCTAATGCCAAATGGCAGGTTTGGCTCACACCCCAACCTGAGAAGAGCCCTGCTCCTTGTCGCTGTCTTGCATTGATTTTGTCAGCCATAGAATAACATGAGTGTAGACTCATGCATGCTCCCTCTATCCCCCTTAGTAGTATATAGCTTTTTTTCCTCACTCAGTTTTTCTTAAAGCCTGTATAATTTATTTTCTTTGTTCTCATCTCTTTTTCTTCTCTTTCCCTTTCCTTTCTGTTTGTTTCTTTTTTCTTAAATTTGAGATTCCAGTCAGTAGGCCTGACTGGCTTTGCATAGTGACCGTACTGTATGAGTGCTGTCGTCCTGTCGCGTTGTGCTAGTTTGTTAGTCTGTCTGTTCTTTTCTTTGCTCTCTTCTTCTCTCTTCTCTGTACTAACGGTGTGTTCTGGCCCAGCCTTGGGTAACACGCTTTCATACAAACTGCTAGACTGGAATAGTGTCACCGCAGGTATTTCCCCCCCCCCTTCCCTGTTTTTTTTTTTAGGGGGTTTGTTTTGTTTTTACTGCTCTCATCCTCACAGAAGAGACGGCAGCTCAGTGAAATGGGGGTTGGGGGGTCATACACAGTAAGCAGATATCATGCAAACAAGTGAGCAGGGCTTTTTCTTTCTCAGCCCTCGTGGCAGTACATCCACTAATCGACGTGACGCTTGGCTTAATCGCTGAAAATTGTTCGATTCAGTGAGCTGCCATTCTCCTCTTGCTGATCCATGTGTGCGTGAGCGATGTGCTGAGCTGAAGTGGAGCATGCGCTGCTGTGTACCTCCCGCCCAATCCTGCTTGCAGACTCCTCTAAACTCTACCCCCACCTGAGCTGCAGCTCTCAACTGACACTTGCTGCCCCCCACCCAAGTGCTGTCCCTAAACGCTTCACCCTCCAAAAATCTGCATCGTGGTCCACTCCAAACCTGCCTAGACCAGAGGAGGTTTACGCTCTTGCAAGAAGAGCCACACTGACCAGGCATGTACTGTACATATCTGACTCACGGGCCGTATTTATACTGGAGGGAGAGAGACTGGTGTACATTAGAGTTGGGTGATTGAAGGAATACTTCACCGGGTGTTTTAACATGTGACATGTCTGTTAACGATCGCATTGACGAGAGTCACGGACCTGACATTTTCCTTCCAAAAGTCTTCTTCAGTGTTGATTTCATAGAAGAAAGCATTCGATGCATATAATGTCTATGTATGTTTTCTTCATCCAGACACTGTATTTAGCAACTTGTGGATACTACTGCAACAGGTTGAACCATGTTGTACTTTACCCATCTATTATGTCTCCGATCAAAGATACAAATGTAATCCACAATGGAAATAAGACTGTCCTTTTTAAATACAACTGACATATGAATATGTATCATAGTTTAATCCATTTTAAACTTCACATCGCATCTCTCAGTAATGCTAATGTTGCTAATTGTTGGTGATCTGCTGCTGTTAGTGAAACTGAAGCATGGGCTCTAGAAGCATGGCTCTAGACTTGCCATAGGTTCTACCGTAAAGAACCTAAGGGTTTTGCATTGTATTATATTATGACGGTTTTGAAACAAAAGCAAGGTATACGGTTTTACCGCCAGATCGCCCAACCCTAGTGTACATGTACATCCCTGACTCACCAGGCTGTATTCATACTGGAGGGAGAGAGAGACAGAGAAGAAGGTGGAGCATGGTGGAGGAAATATGTGATTGGGTGCATTATCACGGTGGTACTCTGCAATTTAAAAACCTAAACAAAGCACTTTGTAACTTTGTTTTGAAAAGTGCTTCATAAATAAGGTTTATTATTATTATTATTATTATTATTATTATTATTATTAACAAAGCCCTATGGACTCTGGGGCGAATGAGTATGGCCCTTCTCTGTCAATGAGTATGCACGTAGTCATGAGTGTGCACGTCTGTGTGCCTGTGCCTGCCCTGTGTGACATGCCACTTCTGTTTTTTCAAAGGAGCTCATCCATGGTGGGTCTTTAATACGCCTGACCATTATTACTCATGTTTACAGTTTTTTTAATTCCCCTCTCCTCATCCACCCCTCCCTCTCTCAAAAACAGCCCAATTTCTCTGTCTTTCTCTCTCTCTCTCTTTGTCTGTCTGTCTGTCTGT
Organism: Gymnoscopelus microlampas; assembly: GCF_963454915.1. Taxonomy (NCBI): domain Eukaryota; kingdom Metazoa; phylum Chordata; class Actinopteri; order Myctophiformes; family Myctophidae; genus Gymnoscopelus; species Gymnoscopelus microlampas. Next base: position 42,620,539 of record NC_139943.1, read on the forward strand.
CTGTGGCTCTGCCAGCATGTGGCCTTCTTGGAGAAACATGGGATGCAGCTCAATACTCTAGTGTAGCTTCCTCCTCACAATCTTCTCTACGCACTGATGCAGCACGACTGAGCGAATGAAAATACAAAATAATAGCCTTTGTAAGGATTTGACTCAACCAGGATCTTGCAACCAGTCTAAAATCAGACATAGGTGGCATTTTGGAACAGAGCCTCGTTCGAATATTGAGACACGCCCATGTTTTAGCCTTCACGAGTATGTCCATGACTTTGATGAAGGCTGATTACCAACCAACTATAAAACGGCCTCTTAGTTCCTTGTCTCTTCAACCGGGCTGAAAACATACATAAAAGTTGTTCAGTCGCTGTCACTATTTTAACAAGCTACCAGATTCTCAGAACAGGACCTCCAAATGTTGACCTTTGTCATTAGAGTGGCCTAGTATCCTTCCAGCCGCAGTTGTATTCAGAACCATTTGTCTGTTGGCTGACATCCATTTTACACCCTGATTGTTACATGCCCGATAGGGGGCTACAGTGATGTAAGGAAAGGAGACAAGGAGAGGAGACTTTCAATAATGAAGGAGAATCCGTTTGGGCTGGTGATTAACATGCACATGCGGAATGCCAATAAAAACAAATGCACACTAACCTAACCACTGACTTTGCCTTCATCATTACCATTGTTTTAAGTCAACTCTTTTCCCATTATCATGTTGTTTTATTTACAAGCTGATAATTGGTTAAGTGGTTTTGGCTTGCTATGATGCACTATAATCACCAGCAAACAACAAAACGTATGTTTTGTGTATTTGCTGGTAAGTCAAGGCAGCTAGATCAGTACACCACTCTGTCAGTTGTGTAGGAGAGTTTTCCACATAGTCAGCACTACTTCTTGTGTCAGAAATAGTTTATAATGCTGTCAGTTTATCATGTCAGTTAGTTTTTAATCAGCTTATTTTCAGTCAGATGTGGGAGCCAATCAGAGAGATGAGATGAGAACACGTTTGACACAGTGTCGTGTGTGTTTCAGACGAGCCAGAAACTCGGGATGCATGGTGGGAGGAAATTCGCCAGGAGATTAAATCTCATGCCAAAGCCCTGGGATGCCATGCTGTGGTGGGATACAGCGAGAGCACCAGTATCTGGTATGTGTACACACACACACACACACAAAATATTGTATCCCCAATTTAGTCATTTTGCCAATTGATTCCTCCCCACACACATTTGTGTTTTGTCACTGCTGCTGTATGCTACTGACTCACCTGCCAGTGAGGAGCCCCCACCGGGAGGATGTAGAGCCTACACCTCCCTGCTGACCTACGCCCCAGCCCGTAGGAGTACTTGCGGTGACAAATATCACCCTCCCCGTCTGGCTGCCCTACCCCGAACACAGGCCAATTGTGTTCGTATCGACAAACTACGGTGTATTCGAACTCACAACCTCTGTGGTGGTGGGCAGGCACTTAACCACTGCGCCACCCAAGCACCCTTGTTTTTACACTGAAAAGGACTAGACCCATTTCAATGAACTTGACTTAAATGCCATAGACCTCTCTCCTTCTTCTCTCACCATTTTTATCTCCGTTTCTCTTCCTCTTCTCATCCTCTACACAGCGAGGAGGTGTGCATCCTGTCGGCAGCGGGCACAGCAGCCATCTTGAATCCTCGGTACATGCGTGAAGGTTGTCTGGATATTGGGAGCAGCGATAATAGGTGTGTGTGTGTGTGTGTGTGTGTGTTTGTGTGTGTATAAATACATTTTGAACGCAATCCCACCTTTGGTGTTTTATTCAGTGGCAATCCTTAAGTGGACGTATGTCTGGCTGATGATGTGCAGCAAGGGCCGATACTAGTCTCTGTGTGTTCTTCCAGGTTTGAGGATCCGTCTCCTCCCTCCTGTGGGTTTTGTCACATTCCATACGACGAGCTCAACATGCCGTTTCCCGCCCAGCTCACCTACTGCTACCACTGCCGAAGACAGAAGGTCACACACACACACACGCACGTGATGTTCTCACATACAGGCTATCGAAACTTCTGTGAATATACATTTGGCACATTCATTTAGGTTAATAAAGTGTACATTTCTCTGTGAAAGGTTCCTGATGTGCTGTTCACAACCATTGACTTGCCACAAGAAGCAGCTGTCACAGGGAAAGGCTGCCTCATCCAGGCCAGGTGAGATATTCAAACAACGCGTAAAGACTTGGTTACATTCATTTCAGTTTCGTGTGCGATAATAAAACACTCTAAATAATAAATGTGTAATCACTTATGATTACACTTATTCTCTATAACATTTTCCTGTAAATGAGGACACATTTCAACAGCTTAATATTTATATATAATAACATAGGCATAAAACGTTTTTTTTTTAATGCACAAAATACTGGGTCTGTATCTTCTTCTTTGGCACTGCACTGAAATCTGTGTGTGTTGTCTCCCAGACTGTGCCGTTTAAAGAAGAAGGCCCAGGGAGAGGTTAATGCCACTGCCATCTCCAACCTGTTGCCCTTCATGGAGTACGAGCTGCACACGCAGCTGATGAACAAACTGAAGTTGCGGTGCATGAACGCTCTGTTCGGACTCCGTATCCAGATCAGCATCGGAGAGAACATGCTGCTGGGCCTTGCTGTGAGTTAATGTGTTGTATTGTGCTGTCATAGGGATGTTAGATTCATGCATTTTGTTAACATGGCAAATGTTTTTAGATAGAGTGGGTGAAGGTTAGGGTCCAATATCCTGCTTAAGGACACTTCAACAGCTCACTGCAATTGGGAAGTCTGTAATAGATGCTTTTCATACTGTGTGTGTGTGTGTGTGTGTGTGTGTGTGTGTGTGTGTGTGTGTTTAGTCTGCTACAGGTGTGTATCTGACAGCCTTGCCTGCACCAGGAGGGATCCAGATTGCAGGCAAAACTCCTGGTGACATGGCCAGTGAGCAGCACATCTCCACCATCCAGAAACGTATCAATGACACCATCGCCAAGAACAAAGAGCTGTACCACATCAACCCACCGGTGAGAGTCACTATCTCTGGCTGCCATTCAGACACCACACATGCCTTCCTCTCCTAGAATTTTAACTGAGAAGGAGGACCACGCACAATATGATTTTAACAATTGAGCCATCTATCTTCTGTTGAAGTGTTCTTTTATACACACGATGTGCTGTGTACACGTCGTGATGAATCTCTCCCTCTTCTCCCCCCTTCCAATAAAGAAAATATTTGCCTTGGACCCCGACGTGTTCCGCGGCATAAACATGGTACTGAGCATGACTGGGTTCGGCTGTGAGGCACAGCCACGCATGACTCCTTCGTCCACTCTTATTAATCACATTTCTACACTGACTACACTGTTCATAACACAGCTCAATGTGGGGCGAACAAGTGAAAATGGGACAATGAGTGCAACCCACCACAGATTCATCTGTCGAACAGCAAACCCACCAACACACAATCCTAATTCAAAGCCTTCTGTCTGTGTTCTAATCCCTGTAATACAACCATCTCACCCTCACATGTGTATATTGTCATGGTGTGTGCGTTCTCTCAGCTGTTTACCCATTCCAGATCCATCTTCAAATTAACAATTGGTTTGTGGCCAATGGTGTCACCGTTTTCGGGGAACTTCCTTTTTGGGCACCTGATAAGGTGATGTGTTTAATGGCCGTTCAGTCCGGCCAGACAGAGGATGCAGATGTGTGCGTGAAGAGGGTAGTGTTGTGGGCTTCCTGTATTTATCCAGTCCTCAGCTGCTTGTGTCCCTCACTTCCTGCAGGAGCCGACAGAAGAGGCGGTGGGCTCTCCCATCCCCGAGCCCAGACAGCGCACCAGACTGTTCCGCTCACACTCGGAGAGCTCCGATGAGCTGTCAGAACTGGACCTCTCCCACGGCAAGAAGGATGCCTTTGTGCTTGAGGTGCAGTATATGTGTGTGCTGTTTCTGTGAAAGATTAGAATGAAACAATATCCACATGTTTCCGGGGCTATTTTAAGGTTAGAATCAAATTTGGTTTAATAAGGTTTGAGTAAGGGTTCAGGTAAGGCAGTAGTGCTGCTGCTTAGAGTTGAGCAATGAATTCCATCATTGTCTTGAAGGGGGCAATAGACAACATTCAGCCACAGACGTTTTACGGTTCTCTTTCTCCAACACGTCTATAAGGCAATATTCATACAGTTTGCATCATTGGAACACAATAGCCTCCAAGAAGTTCATAGGGCAAAAAAGTTAGAAGAAGTTAAGAAGTTAAAATGGCAAGTGTATATAAAAATGGTCTGTGGCAGGACAGTAATACTTATTTTAAATCCACATAAAAGCGCATCACATTTCCAATCGCTTTGCTTTTCGTATCTGCAGATTGACGACACAGACGCTGTGGAGGACATCCACTCTCTGCTGACGGATGCTCCCGCACCCTCTGGTATCTACCTTCCTATCAGGACACTGCACTCAAACAATCAACTGTCTACTGAACCAGAGCAGCTGGCTAATCAACCCATTAAAACCTGAGGCTGATTCTGTCTTCTAAATCCTAACAGTTTTCTGAAAAACTTATGTTGCTATCAGTGACCCCCAAAATTATATGTATTTGGCTGCGGGTGCGGACCCCCATCTCAATTTTTTTTTTCCAGGGACCCCCAGAAACAAAGATTTGAGTTAAAAATGTTTGTTCAAGATTTTTTTTTTAATTGCAGATTTACAAGCTCATAGTGCGGCAGGAAGTGACGCGCTATGAGCTTGTATATCTGCTATGTTTTAATAGCCAACATATTAAAATATGGTAAAAGTGGTTACACAGGTGCTCTCCCGGTTTTAATGGGTTAATGTAATTATTCCTCCTCTTCTCTCCGTGCCCCTGCAGGCTTCTACAGCTGTAACACTGAAATCATGCCTGGGATTTATAACTGGACCACAGGATTACAGGTCACTCTTGCACAGAATATGAATACACGTTGTCCAACCATCATCCCATTATTCCAACCAGTACTGTTTTTCTTTCTCCATCAAAACTACGCTTCATTGTCTTGTGTGTAATGTTCTCTGGTAACTGAACGGTCACTGTATTTCAGATGTTTACATCAGTGCGGGTGTTTAGGCTGAGTAATGCCAGTCTTACCAATCAAGGCCTGAACAAGATCTTCACTGACCTGTGTGAGAACCTGCTAAAGGTGAGCCACTTCCAGGATGGCCAACCAGTATTAATGTTGTATGGGCGAGGTGGTCAGGACATACAAAGAGTACAATATTAGGGATGAAAAGGGCATATCACAGTATTTTTGCTAGACATTGGAATTGTGTATTACAACTGCACAAAAAGTTGAACTATTGAAAATTACTAAGGATTTCATCAGGTGTATTTACTTTTTTCTCAGAGCTACATAAATTGTACTGATGGGTTGAAAATACTGTACATACCTGAATTGTTTTTGATTCATTGTGTTGCCCCAGATGAACATGTACATGTATGTGTGTGTGTGTCCACACTAGAAAACATCCTGCGGACAAAGACATTAGGCTTATATTATGATCTGCCTTTAGATGGATCAGACTGCAGTGCCATGTGTTTTGTCTGTTCCAGAGTTTGTACTTCAAGCTGCGCTCCATGGTCCCTTGCTGTCTCTGTCATCTCAACTTCGCCGTAGCAGTGCCAGAAGATGAACTCATACAGGTTGTACACACAAACACACTTGCATTGGAAATAGTGGCACTCCTTCAAGTTTCATCCACTCCCCCTGCCCTGCCATAAATCTCACTCTCTGTCTCTCTCCCTCTCTCCCAGGTTGCGGTGACTGCCGTAGCAATGAGTTATGATAAAGACCAGTGTCAGGAGAAGCTGGTAGACAGGATACTAAACAAAGGTCAGTTTGTTTAAGACATTCAGGGCTATATCTTAAACATGGTGCCTGTAAATGAGGTGTAGTGAGGGGCATTGCTATCTTAGGGAGAGTGAGAAAAGTCAGAAAGTAATTGCACCTTAGACCAGCTCAGACCTGGTCTTAAGTACAGCGCAGTCTGGCTCAGTATATCTCTATTTAAAGAGCGCATTATTCAGATTAAGATGCGCGTCTACATAGTTGAGTTCACAACGTGAGTTCACAACGCGCGTACTATGTGAGTGGTTTCATACATGGACGCGCAGCAGGAAAAAAATCTGTTTATTTTAATAAGTAGCCTACACTTCATTGCTGATAGAAAATATAACTGCTCGCCTTGGAAGAAGTTTGTGACTCATACCCTTCTGCCGTTCTTTTTCTAAGCAACTAGAAAGTCTGTGTTCATCACATGACTATAGAGATACTGTGTACCGTTTTGCGTGATGTTTGGACAAAATCTGTAGGAGTAATATAAAAAAAAATGTTTCGCAAAAAACATCCTCCAATGACTTGATTATCTAGTTACTCAGTGATCATCATGCTATCATGGTATGAGTATGAAGTGAGGGATTGTAACCAACCTGTGTATGTTTCAGGAGGCGGAGAGACTGAGGACCAGCTGCAATTTCCCTTGGAGCTTTGTGCCGATTCAACATCTGCCAACAACCAACAGACAGCCAAAATCTCAGGTACCCTTTCAAGTCTTTTTTTGATCCCCCTCCACTCCCTCCTCCCATCAGTTCTGCCCTATGTCCTGTCCTTTATTAACAGGAAGTGTTACTAACACCTCAGGTACAGTCTCTTTACTCACCCCGGCTGCAAAAATCTGCCATAATCACCTCCTAATGGTACCGCGAGCAGGTAAAGAAATAGCCATTATCTTGTAGTGCTGTGTGTAATGTATAGCTGAAGTAGTGAATGCATAGTGAAATTCTGACTCTGAAATACCATGTGTGAGTCAAATTAACACTCAATGTTTTATTGTGTGTAGGTCATAGTGACATTATCCAGACCAAAGGTTCTCAAACTTGGGCATGTCACGGAGGAATCATTGTTTCTCAAAAAGTTCATGCCCGACAGCCTAGCTGCCAGCATCGTATTTGTCGATTTGTGCTGATGTTGGGCATATCCAGTCCATATATGGGCAAATCATATGCCAATTTGCACTGTTGTCGGGCATGTTTTTTTTTTCTTTTTGAGCGGTGTTGTCCTATAAGTGTCCTATAAGTGGGTTTGGGACCCATCCGTTTCTTTCCGTCGTGAAAATTTGTCTTTCGCTGTACTGTGATTGGCTGATTGGTATTCAGACCCTTTGCTCAGTACTGTGATTGGCTAGCGAGACGCATGATGAAATTAATAACTATAAATATCACCCCTCACTTCAAAAAAACTACTTTTTTTAAAAAGTGAGCTTCTTTTTAAATAGCACCGCTGATTGGCTAGCGAGACACATTAACTTCGCTCATAAATAGCACCGCTCACTTCACACTGGGTGTGATTTTTTTTTTGGGGCGGTGTAGCCGCCCCCTATAAGTGAGTTTTGGACACCGACCAAAAAAATTGTGTACCCCCTAACCCTTCCATTGTTAATGCAAATCGATACTTTTTTCATATCAGCCAATCACATTACAGCTAGTGTCATCACCACTAACTGTAATGTGATTGGCTGACTTTGCAAATTCAGGACTGTGATTGGCTAACGAAACACATGACACATGTGCAGCCCTATGAATAGCAGTATGGACTTTAAAAAAAGTCATCCTTTTTTTAAAGTGAGTCATGTTGTGATGACCACACACCGCCCACTTCACACTGGGTGTGATTTTTTTAAAATTGATTCGCTCTGCCAGTTCCCCATGAACAATGCACTATGCTACACTGCAGGTCCCTTCTAATCCCCAATACATCCTGGGGACGATGTACAAAACCATACACATGGTATCCAGTTATTTTCGCCAGGGGAGTGTAACCGGGAGAGTGTAACGAATGTGGAAGAACACCGAACCGGTGCCCTGCTCCGCTACCCACCGAACAGGTGCCCTGACCAACCAATAGAAGTTGCTAGTGCAGAGACGAGAATAAAATCAACCGCCAGCTTCAGACCAGCAAACACAGCTAATTGTATTGGTTGAAGCACCCACCGGCCATGCCAGAGGCACCATGGAGAAATCAAACGGCAGTCTCCACGGTGGTGGCCAAATAACCCTGCACAACTCAGATCCACTTTATTTTCTTTCTTGCTGTTTTAACTTCTGACGAATTAAATATTAGTAGGAAGAAAGATTTTCATCTATTCTTGATCAAAAACTCCCATTGTGGATAAGTTTGATGGCATGGAAACTGACACATTTTGGAGCTTTTGCACCTCAATTTTAAATGACCTTAAATCTTTCTATGACTTAGAAATCCGGTTGCATCACACACTACAAGAAATATGGTTGCATCACACACTACAGGATAATCTGATAAGATTCTCATCATCATTCGTGTTCGTGCCACATATCGACAAGCCTCAGCTGTCCAATGCACCACAGGTTGCTTTGACCTGTCCCATGTCAAAAGTCCTCTCATTCATTTCAGATCTGTCTCCTTGTAGACTTTCTCTCTCCCAGTCGACGCCACTCCCGCCTTCCCACTCGGACAAATATCAAACATAAGTTGAAAATTAACGTACTGGTATGTGAGTAAATTACGAGGCTGATGATTGGATCATTGATCCAATCCCCTCACACTACAGGATAATCTTGACAGATAATTGCTACCGATCAGGCTCGAACTTCCGATTGTTGATACAGGCGTTCCCTACCCAAACTCTCCCCGATTACCTTGTAGTGTGAGCTGTGCTTAAGCGAACTAACCGTCTTGGCCATGCTTTTTGCACCAGCCTCTTTTTTTCTCTGTTAGTGAAATAAAACTCATATTTTACTGGTGGGAGCCCAGTTCAAATCTTCTCATGGAGCTCCTTTGTGTCCCCAGAGCCCATTTGAGAACTGCTGGTCTTGTGTCACCGATGTTTGAGACGAGTTGAGATGACTATGTGGAAGGAATGGATAGGATTAGTAGCACTTTTCACTCTCATACCTCAGAACATCGGAAAAGTAACTTGAGTGCCCCTAGTATTTTTTATTTTTTTTGTCCTACTTCATTGGATCTTTCAATGATTGATGGGAAATTACATTTCCAAGCTCATATCCTCTCTGTCTCTCTTGCCACCTTTGTTATTCTGATTTGAATATGACTCTGATTTCAGTCAGACTTACAAAATACTAGTGCTGTCCCCTCATTGTTGATTAATCGATTAATCGGTTGGTTTGGTCTTAGTTGACCAAAGATTAATTTGATTAATCGATGTTATGCTTTTTTCCATTCACAATTTTAAACTCTAGATATAATCCATTAATTCTGACAGTCTATAACTTTGAGTAGCCAGTAGCCATTGTGAATTCAACATAAGAATATTCAGTTCTCAACCTCACCAACCTGGAAAGCCTGGTCTCTGTTTGATTTTATGCTCCAAACACAATTTTACAGATTTGTTGATTAAATAATACTAATCAATTAGTTGACAAATTCCTGTGATTATTGGTCTGATACGAATTTATTTAGTTGAGGACCGCAGTACAAAACACCATATAACACAGAAGTACATTACTGATTATGTCAACAACATGGTGACAATATCGTAGTTTGGTCCACAAGTATCCTGAAAATGCTAGTCCTGATATATCCCAGCTCTAGATAGTCTTTTTTAGTGTAGACAGCTTGGATTTATAGAATGGATAATAGGTCCATAGGATGTGAGCAGATAGAATAGTGTTGCAGTTGTACTCTTGTGCAGATGTTAATGCTAGTATAGTAGTACAGCAGTGGATGATGTTGATTTGTGTGTGTGTGCGTGCATATGTTGGCAGGTATTCCGGAGAGTGCCAACATTTCATCCAGAGGTAAGCACCTTCTCGCACTCGTCTCCCATCTCCCCCCTCCCCTCGTCCCACCACCTCCCTGCCACCATGACTACAACACTGCCCTGTTGTTTTGATTTCTCATCCTTTTGTCTCGGAGTGACCGTGTGTTGTATCACTCCCTTACCTCATCCTCTTATGTTTTTCTTTCTTTCTGTTCTTCTTGTTTGTTTGTTGTCGTTCGTCGTCTTTTGTTTTTGTGTGTGTGTGTGTGTGTGTATGTGTTTTTTCCACTTGTCTTGTCTCCGTGTGTGTGTGTGTGTGTGTGTGTGTGTGTGTGTGTGTGTGTGTGTGTGCGTGTGTGTGTGTGTGTGGTGTGCGTGGTGGATTTGTGTGCGTATGCCTGTGTCGGTGTGCTGTGTTTTGTGTCGTGTGTGTGTGTGTTCTCTCCAGCTCCTTCCGTTGATTACGGTTCCTTTGCAGACAGATGCAGCACCTGGCTAGAGCTACTTAGGCTGAAAGCTCACACCATAAGACGGGGATCAGTTAAGACAAGTAGGAGGACACTAGCGCACTTCGGTGAACATCCTCACTGACATGGCAACAACACGCTCAAACCCCCACACACGCACACAGACACGGACACACACACACACCCCTCCCCTGCATGCCGCTGGGGGGCGGAGCATCCTTAAAAAATGCACTGGCTTATTGGCTAGAGTGTGAAAGTTGAAGCCCCGCCCCTCAGAGGGATCTCCAATCAGCAGCTTGGCTCTGAAATCTCCATAGCTCTGGTAACTGTGATGACGGACGAAGTAGATGGAATTTGATTTCTCAGGCCGGTATCCGATCTTAGTTTTTGTTTTGATCCCTTTCCAACTGTAAGTGCTAGCTTGGTTGCAGCAAAATAGTGACGGTGTCTGAAGGAACCCCTTGCTCTTTACCTCTGCATTAGAGGATTACTTCTACATGTAGATTGGATTGTTGAATGTGTTGTTGGGTTCGAAATAGAGTAAACATCCCTTAACCTCCCAATGACCTGTCTAGTTCCTAGAGGTCTATACAAACTCCAACATTTAACATCCAAATTCTGTAACCCTGACAAAGCATCTCGGTAAAACTGGTGGAGGACGCTGTCAGAATGTTGTACTATTCCTAATGCCTGCTCTTTCACAAACAGTAAGTGAACTCACCAATCTAATGGAGGTTTCCTCGAAGCGTCAGCTACTTTTGCAGTAGGACAGATCATCTTTCACACTCTTGCTGTTGTACATGTGCCCAGCCCAGCTCACAGCTGTCTCTGTCCTTCCACGTTTTCCTCAAAAACCTTCTCTCAGGAGCTCACTGTTCTGCAAACACTTTGCCCATACACTTCTTCATCAGACCACCAGGCACCTACCTGTATTCACACACATATCAGCCTATGCACAGCTGTGCCCAGGTCTGTCCGTCTGTCTGCAGACACTATGTGGCTGTCTCTCTGTCCGCTTTCATCGCATGAGATGCATGGCCGCATGCCGAGTGATTACACCATCAACGTGGCCTACCATGTTGCACGCAAACTCACTGCTGTATCTACACTAACGCAAAGTATTTCCTCACTCACACACATACGGTAAAAACGCAAACGGCATCGACTCACATGTGCATTGACGCTTTGGCAAAAGACCCTTGCATTCTACACACTGAACACTGCTTCCGCTGGATTTTATACTATTGTGAAACTTCTCCGATATCTCCATTCCCCCTTGTCTTCTTTCCCCCTGGTATTCTTTCCTCATCCCCAACGCCATCACCCCCCCTCCACCCCAACTCTCTTTCTCTGCAGCCTCGTCATCAGAACGCTGCAGTCCACTACCCGAGGGCCGCTCACGCTCGCTGCGCTCCAACCGTTCGTTTGCGGGAAGCTCTGTCGCTGTGGTGAAGATGACACCTCTGTCCTTCCTGCCCGGCACACGCATCATTAAATACCTGGGAATCATTAACATGTTCTTCATCCGAGAGACAACCTCTCTGCGGGAGGTAGGAACAAAATGACCACAGAATAACACGTTGTGTAGTTTTTAAACTCCAATATACTCTGATATATTTAATGAATGATATGTGTTCAACATTCAATGTTGTCAGTGTTGACATTATATTCTCATGTTCGTTGCGTTTCTCAGTATTGTAAGGGCTAAGCAATGTTTCCATCTCTCTGTTGCTTTCCATCAACCTGTTATTCAGGTTTCTGATGTCAGTAAATAAAGGCTTACTTAATGCAGAGGTTCATTGTTTAATTTTGAAGATGATGTTTAGAGAAATGGGACATGATCAAGCCATGTTGATTATTGTAGTTTTTGTCCATAAGTTTCATCATGTAACCTAAGTCATACGGCCTAGCATAAGCCCTAAGATCACCTTATGCAAGGTGCTCATACTATATCAATATCCTTGTGTGTGTGTGTGTGTGTGTGTGTGTGTGTGTGTGTGTGTGTGTGTGTGTGTGTGTGTGTGTGTTATCGGCAGGAAGGGGGTGTGAGTGGTTTCCTCCACACGTTCATAGCAGAGGTGTTTGCAATGGTGCGTGCACACGTAGCAGCCTTGGGTGGCAACGCCGTAGTCTCTTACAGCATGAAGGAATGTGTGTTCATGGAAAACCCAAACAAAAACCAGGTACACAACCACAAACATACATACATACATGCAGCATTCATCAACAGACCAGCAATTCAGCAACAGACCACCCAATTATACAAAATAATAAATTAAAGAAAATATCACATACATGCACACAAATCTTTTAATCTACTGACAGTCATATTTTACTTTCAATTTGGTGGAAGCTTACGATAATTAACCTGTTTAAAGTCAATTTAGGACATCAGAGATGAGACAATTTTGAACACTTGAGTTTAAGGCATCAGAAACTTGACGTGTGTGTGTGTGTGTGTGTGTGTGTGTGCATGCGCATTCCATTTCCAGGCTCAGTGTCTCATCAATGTGAGCGGAGACCCTGTCATCTTTGTCAGGGATAACGACCAGGACGCTATGCCCCCTCTCTCCAACAGCGGACAGGCGAGCAGCAGTGGAATGGACGGGACCACATGAAATTGAAGCACACACTTTCTTGACATACACTCTTCTAGCTGCCCAAATAAGAGTGACTTAATAAGAAGGTCTGCCATAGAATACTTCCAAAGGTTGGGACATAAGTCATTTTGAACAAGTAGACAGCACTCATAACACACACACACACACACACACACACACACACACACACACACACACACACACACACACACACACACACACACACACACACACACACACACACACACACACACACACACACACACACACCTGACCTGAAGCAGCTGTGGTACTAACATGGAAGTGTTGCAATTTAGTCATATTAAAAGTATTAACATGTTTTGGTTAAATCCACCTCAGCCAAACTAGCCCTGGTCCATCTAAACGTCTTCCTATGTCATTCTGCCGTCCACGTGGGGTCTCACACAGAGCTGTGTTGCCATCCTTTTGTCTGCAGGTCGTGTTGTATATTGTCATTCCATTACTGAAGCTTTAGGGCAGCTATAAATAAACTCAGTCCATCCTTAGGCCACAGAGTAACTCAAAGGAGTGCGCTGAAAAGGACACAGTGGTGCTCTGTCCTAACTGATTTCACTTGGACAAGATAACTTCTTAAGACTTGCAGCCTATGGATAGAGATGAAGTTGCTGATGGATTTGAGTTTATCAGTCCTTTTTAAAGTGGCCTGAGAGATGACTGAGTCCGCCAAGTGTTTTCTGTTTGTTTTGTCATGGCTTGGGCTATTTAAAAAAAAAATCCAACCTTAAAGTTGAGCTGAATTGAAATTTAGTAAGTATCTACTTCTGTATCGTGACATATTTTCTAGTGAAAGGTTTGCAGGACATAACTTTGACCAGAGAGCTGTGCATGTCACAGCCAGTTTTCAGAAACATATTTCCATGTTGGATACGGAAGAACAACTGCAGCATACAGCACTGTCCTCTGGTGCCTGTAACATAATGAAACTTTGTTTGGTACTTGCTGACATAAGCATGACGTGTCATATTTTGTTATACTGGAAGAAATCATGATTGGATCTTAATTTTAAAAGATACAGCGTGGCATCTAGGGGGGGCGAGTCGTGCCAAATTAGGCCATGGATATAAGCCCCCAAATATTTTTCACATATTGTGAATATTTTTGATGTGTGTGAATATTTTTCACATTTCGTGCGTTCACAGTCTCAAATCCAGCGTCCTGTCATCCGTCCATATTTGGGCAGGACCGACATCGTCAATATGACTTCACAAATCCCCAGGGAAGCCACGTCATTACACTTTATCTTTTTGCCATATATTTTTAAATAGAAGTACAATATGACCAAGGATGTGATCATCCTTTCAGCTCGACTTTAGGGGGGAATTTACATTAGCTAATGCTATTCTTTGGACGTCCAGATTTCTGTTTATATTGGCACTGATCCATTTTTTTAAAATCCAAAAAGTATGTATTCATGGAAAATCTCTCTGCATTGTCAATGGAACTACTCTAGAAAATAGCTGTGGATTCAAAACCCCAAAAATGGAATAGAGCAGTTCCACATGGGATTATTTTAGAGTGGGATATTTTTCTTTGGGAATAGCACACAGTTCAGTTAATTGATCAATGGTAGCTTGTATTGAAATTCATTTTTAACTTAATACATTTTAATTTAGCATTTATGCTTTATTTCAGATAGATCAGTGTGTAGATAGACAGGAAACCAAGGGCAGAGAGAGAGGAGAGACATGAGAAAAGATTGTCTTTTTCTTATCAGTAATACTTAACCAAAATGGTTATTGTCTATGCCTGTATCCACTCATGTCTGCAGTGAGTGGGCGAGTGTCGCATGAATATATGACATGGAAAAGTTAACTATGTCTAATGTTGCCTTTTTGGATCTAGTACCAGGGATATAGGATAATATTCATTATCTTTTTGTCCCTCTTCTATGTAATAAGGAAAGAGGATCAGTTCTTCCTCTTTCTCAATTCTAACATACAGTAAGGGAGAACCATAAAACATACAAAAGTGAACATAGATTAGTATTTATTCTCCTTTGCCAGCCAGAACTGTCAATTATGACACTATTATAACTGGCATCCCGGCCACTTACTACTGAAACATTAATTTCTAATATCTATGTCCAATGCTGGAAAGAATGACATCTCCTAGTGTAGGTGCCACAAGAAAATTTGTATTTGTGTAAATGTTCTCCAGAATCATATTTTAGTATTTTTGTAACATGAAATTATATTGGCAAACATAACTGCTCAGTTTTGCATGTGCAATGAAATCCTGAAATGTTGACTCATATTGTGTCAGAGGAGTAGAGGTACTCTTATGTTTGTGATCAGTTTCCTATCTTTGTGTATAAAACTTGAATGTATATAATAAACTTAGACCCAGTTGCTTTGTGACTAGCAGCATGCAGACCCACTTGCATTGCCATGATTCTGTATGGTTGCCTAATGAGGCTTGCTAAGTAAACTACATCAGAATAATGACACCCTTGTTCCTGTTGTCTTATGTTTTCTAAATGGTTCTCAACAGTCTGCATATTTCAAACATGATAGCTTTCTTTGCCACCAGGTGGCAACCCTTCCCCTTCCCCCTCCTTTACCAAACTCCTAGCTCCTATTCCCACTCACCACAACTACTGAGTGTCACTGCACATGAAGTCACACCGGCAGCTCTGGAGGGCATTCAAAATGCATTGGCATGGGTCAAATGCATAGATTTATAAAAACTATTATGACTGGCCCTACTGGCTATTCGGCCAGGGCGGGGGGGGGGGGGGGGGGGGGAGGGGGCGTGAGTGAGTGGGCACCTGAATTAGGATTTGTGTCTACAAGTGTTATATAGCACTAGACCATACCCGGTCGACGCATGCGTGGGGGGATATGCGCACATGATCTGGCAACCCGGGAGGCAGTTCGTCAAATAGCTGGGCAGCCCCGTAACCATGGCGACAGTGTTTTACACAAAAACGCTAAGAAGAAGCTGAGATTTGATGAAATTGAAAAACGGGCTTCACAGTTAAGTTCAGATGGTAATGGTCAACGGCTGTGTACAAAATCAGAGCAATTGGTCCAGCCACTGAGGAGAACCGGGTAGCTTCACCTACCACTACAAACAGACAGACAGAGGTTACTAGAATTATAGTAGGATGCTGCTTTGTTGTTGGTAAGTGATATTTAACCCACTGTTCTTTAAACCCCCAAACACAACGAGGTCAGAAGTACAATATAAGAGTTTCTTTAACAAAATAGTCCTGAGGTTAAAAGTACATTATAACAGTTTCAAAGTACAATACAAGAGTGTATTTGCCAAAATAGTAGTAGTAGGCTACTGCTAAAAGATAGAACAAATTGGGGGAAATGGTAAATAATACCAAAATAAAATTACGGATGCCAAAAAATGGTCAGTGCTTTAGTACTGTGCTTGAGTATATGTACTTAGTTACTTTACACCGCTGCCACATAGACCAAATACCATGACATGATTAGCCTATGCTACTACTATGAGTAGCCTACTACCGAGGTGTTCAAATGTGTTCTACTAAAGCTCAATTGTATTCTAATATCAGCCATTCTTCTAGGTTATTTTTGAGTTTGTGTAGGGAGCATAGCGCAGATGCTTCACACTGCGCCAATATTACTGAGAGTACGGTAGATGAGAAGTGACGTCAGTGAACACTGAATTTCGAACAAAAAACAAAAAGACACACCAGCACCGCCTTGTGGCACCATCTGGCATTGCTACCAACTGACCGTTACCGTAATATATGATTTATAATCAATCAAGGTGCCCAGAAATACCAATCTGTTCCGGTTACCGTAAAAAATTATATATTTAAAAAAAAAAAGTCGCATTGAAGTTAACCATAACAAGTCGTCGTCTCCACCCCCCCCCCCCCCCCCATACACACACACGCTGTGGCGTTTGTAACGTACATATTTCCGCATCAACAGAAAATACATCTCGGGCGACTTTTACAAAGGTTACGGTAGGGCATCTCGTGATCCCGATAACGTACACCTGCCATATTAGGGCAATGCACCTTGGCGGCTTCTCTGATTGTGATTGGCCAAGCCAACCGTTGGGCCTCGCGGATTGGCCGAGCCTTGTGCCGCTGTACGAGTATAATCCGGAGCGCGCGGTTTAAACCTTCAGTGTTCTTGCAATACTCGACCCGAACGGTATCGTTGACTGATTCTCTTCTTCATCGGAGCTTCTTCAACTACCTTTGAGTTCATCATCGCACATCGACGCATTCTCGGACTATATTATCGATCCAGCCTTGCGGTTGTATTATTATAGTAGTTCCAGAGAATTTGTTTGAGATATTAGCATCTTCATCATCTTGCTATCATGGGTCACCGAGCTAGCAAGCCTCGTCCGGCTCCTGTCAGCCACAGGACCACATCACTGCCGTTGGTACCATTTGTTCAGGTAAGCGTCGACCTTTATGTCTTTTTAAACAAGTAAATTAGCATGAATTGAAATGCATTGTGTTGACGTATATTGTTGCTGTCGGGCAGAAACCTCTTATCTCCATTATTTTAACTTTTTGTGCGTCTTTTTTTTCGAAAATTAACGCCCTACTTGATCACACTACAGCTTCACAACCGCCGTGTTTCGAGCTGACAGATCTGTTACTTCGCTATTTTTGAACTTGAATCCTGAAAAGTAACCGTTTTGTTTTTTGGACATGAGGTTTCCCCCCGATAGAGACGATATTCACTATAACGTGTGGATTACATGTTCATTGGCCGTTAAAGATGAATTATTACACTTGTTGTGTACACGGTTGTGTAGGCCTACCTCTTGCCACGATGTCACTCCAAAATATTGAGGAGATATGTAACATAGGTTACATGTTCATTAGCACTTGACTCTAAATATTAACGTTGGCCTACTTTTCAAACGGACATGCATTTGGCACGTTTAACTCGGTCAAAATGTTGATATCACGTACGTTAGAAAGCCGTTTCTCAATGTCTGGTCCGGGGCCCACCAACCAACGGGTCAAAATGGACCCTCGCGGGTCTGTAACTGAGAGAGCATGAATGGAACCTTTTTATTCTCTTCATCTTTGGGATCCCAATCTACCCTGTAGCCTGTACAATCCTCAGTGTTTATTTAACTCTGAGAGTGTACCAATGGAACCAAATGGACCGTTATGGGTCCATTTGGTTCCAGTTGGCGAGGGTCCATGTGGACCTCCTGGTGGTCCCTGGACCTGACGTTGAGAACCAGTACGTTAGAAGATGTGGGTGTCGTTACATGTCATGATGTAACTAACTCCAAAACATTGATTTATCTCCAATAGTTGCTCTGTTAACTGTTAAAACATGATTCAAATCTAAATATTCTCCCCAAAGGTGAGAATATTTACAATGCAAGGTGAAAGTAGGTATTAAAATCACTCTTAACACCATGCAGATGCTGGAATATTCTCTTTGTTTTTCAGTTGAGATTAATAATGAGATTGAGTTTAAATCTACTTCATCATGCCTATAGCTTGCTGTCATGACAGATACCTCAAAATGAAATGAAAATAATTTGCAGACATTATTCAAATAAAATGATGATGTTGCCACTTAACATGAGCAATTTGGTACATATCATACAAGATTTTTGTATTTTATTAAAGCACATAATTCAGCTCAACTCAATTATAGTTTCAAGTAAATATGAAAAAGTACAGTATCATGATATTTATCAGTAAGTATTTATGTGTATTCTTTTGTAACCATATCTTTTTAACTACCTATTCCAAAAGGAAATATGGTCTTAAATCAGGTTAATCTGAAATGAATATGAAATAATATTTCATAATATTCTGTTTATTTTCCAGCTGGATTTCCACCAGCACAATGTTCTGCCTGCAGCCCAGCAGACCTGGCATACAATGGCCAGTGGTTGTTCAGTGGAGACCACTAGGACCCGGGGTACTTTTAAGCGAGTAGAGGTAAGTGATGTTGACCTATTTAGTTTCACAAAGACCTTACCATGAATGCATTGTGTTGTATTCACTATAACCAGTGGTGTAAAGTAACTAAGTTTGTTTACTTAAGTACTGTAAGTACAATTTTGAGGTGTATTCACATTACTGGAGTATTTCCAGTTTTCAGTACTTTGACTTCTACTCCATTACATCTAAGAGGCAAATATTGTACTTTTACTCCACTACAATTATTTGAAAACTTTACTTTACTACTTACTTTGTAGATTTGGATTATTATTACAAAACATACATTGACCACTTCCACCCTATATACATTTCGGCCATTTGAAAATAGCCGATCTACAAGCTCACAATGTGTAGCATAGTGACGCATTGTGAGATTGAGAGTCTGTAGATCTATCTATTTTCAAAAGATTTTTATAGATTTGAAAACTTGTGAAATAGGACATTCTGCATAATGAGTACTTTCTACTTTTGGCGCTTTAAGTACATTTTAATGCCAATACTTTAGTACTTCTCACTCAAGTAGATTTTGAATTCCAGACTTTTACTTATAACAGAGTATTTCTATATTGCAGAATTGATACTTTTACTTAAAAAGTGTGAATACTTTTTCCACCACTGACTAAAACGTTACATGGACATGTTCATTGGCATGTTAAAGCAAAATTACACTTTGGTAATGGTTTGTGTAGGTGCCTCTTGCAAGGATTGTGTAACTCCAAATACTGATGACATCCTCAGTAGTTGCTCTGTTGATTAAAACATCATAATTCCAAATATTGCATGGTGAAACATGTCTCAAAGTCACTCTTTTAGAACACAAATAAATGCCAAGTGGATTCTGACAATATGTAACATTACAAAACTCAGCACTGCATTTGTTACATAATGGCAAGGTAACTTACTTCACCACCCAAACCTGCCAAAGTTAATCTTGCTTTATCTTTAACACTATACTAGTGTTAAAAGAAATCTAGTATTAATGTGCCTTTTAACATGTCAACATAATGTTGTAGACATTTAGCTTATGTAAATGAGTTAATTAGATTGTTATCAAGAGTGACGTAACCTGTGCAACAGTAGATGTACAGTATCACATAGTATAATCAGTAAATATGAATTCACGTGTAATTAAACTTTTTAACCACCTGCTCTACACACTATATTAAAATAAAAATGGACTTGAGTTAATCTGAGATAAAAATGTAAATAATAACAATTTTCTGTTTAATTTCCAGGTCGATTTCCAGGCGAAGTCCTCCACCTCCACCCCCCACACAGACCTAGACCAGGTGAAATCTTCCACCCAACCAATCGACTACGTGGATGACTCTGAATTTGAGGTAATTTTTGTAACCATATCTTTTTAAATACCTGCTCTATATTAAAAGAAATATGGTTTTATATTAAGTTGATCTGAGATAGATATTAAATAATATTCTGTAATTTCCAGGTCAATTTCCAGTTGAAGTCCCCCACCCCCCACACAGACCTAGACCAGCTCTCTCAGTGTGATGAGGGTTATAGCTCCCTGGGAAGACACCAGCCAAAGAAGATCATCCCCCCAGAAGTCTGTGCCTACATTCTGTCATTCAACTCCAAAGACACTCTGACCATGCTGTACATAGCAAAGGAACTGCACAACATTTGTACATAATTGTAAATAGTTAGAAATAGGTATTTTTCAATCAATCAATCGATCAAACTTTAATTATTATTGTATTGTATTATTGTATTGTGTTATGTAAATAAATGTACCCTGTATATACTTTATTTCAGTTGTGTCTTTGAGTTTTATCAAACTATTTAATCTACCTTTTTGGAGGCTGACAAATTGTTTAATTTCCTCATTTCCTCATTTCCTTGATAAATTCACAGTCCTCATTGTTTCACAGAATAATGTAAAACTTCTAATTGCAGTTCAGGTGTTGAGTTTGAATTTTTTATCATTTTATTTTGGTTCACATACAGTATATATTTAATTTGACACAATTGGCACCTAAACACATACACACACACATACAAATTTAGCAAATTGCCTGAGAGGGAGGGAAAGAAAGACAATAGACAGATGCAAGTGTACAGTCATCACAACTAAGAAATGTCCTTCAGGTCACAGTGGAGATTGAAGCTGTTTGCAGAACAACATGGGCAAAGATTTCATGTCCTGCAGTCTGCATTTTGTAATCACATACATTTTGTAGCAAACATACCAAGGTTATTAAGAGTTTATTGATTTATCAGTGACAATTATTTTGAGTCGACAAGTGTTGCTTTGTTTTTTAGAAAACCAGATCGCCGACGCTGATATGACTCTGAACCTTGCTTTCCTTAACCAAAGTGAGTTTGTCAGTCTGACGGTGTGAACTTTTACAAACAATATTGTACTCTGTATTTTCAGTGAAAGTTGGACCAGGGTGCCCTTGCAGCAGTAACATTTAGTGGCCCCTTAGTTATGGAATATAGCATTGATACAATTTACCACACCACAGCTAGTTGTCTTTAGTACTCCTTGTCAGTTCAAACTTTGCAGTGCAAAGCAAGTGTCAAAACTGACAATTTCTGTCTAGTGGAAGAACGTTATTTAGGAGATATGCAAAAACATATAGACATGATCTACTCATGATAATGTGTGTCACCTGACAACTTGATTTAGAATTGTCTTTTTTTCAAGAAAACACAATTTCATTATCCTTATCATTAAATGACAAATATTAAGCTTTTAACAAACATCAACATGTACAGTAACACTGATTTATGTACTGTTACAATAGTGCAGCAATAGTTATTGTAGTAAATAATTTTGGACACTAGGTGGCGGTGTACTACCACTACACATGTGGTTGGGGATAAGATTTTTTTTTTTTTTAACAGGAATGGTTTGGTGTGGCTAAGGCAAAGATAAAGGAACTTATTTCTTGATTTCAAGACACTGAATGCGGTCATTAAGGTAATGAACTCGCCAAGTAGACAAGAGAGAACTCACTAACGCTCTGGATCAGGATTCAGAACTAGTGCCCACTCTTCCTGGCTGTATCCAGTGATATTCCTCCTCTCCTCCTCTCCTCCTCTCCTCCTCTCCTCCCACTACAGACGACGTGGTGCAGGAAGAGCCCGTCCCACTGGAACAAGTCCATGCAGGGGCGGCCATAGCTGAGTGGTTTGTGAGCCCGCCTAGGGAGCCAGAGGCCCTGGTTGCCCCAGGTTCGATTCCAGGCCAGGCCAGCATATGTGTCGATGAAATGAAATTTGTCCCTGAGCAAGACTCTTAACCCCTAATTGCTCACAGGTTCTCATTGGAAACAAGACCGCAAGGACTTTCATGAACGACCTGTTAAAAGGAATTATCCTTTGCAGACCCTATTGGGAAGCAATGTTGCCATGTCTGTTATTATAAGCAACTTTGGGCCTGTTGTATGTAAAGTTGCTTGTAAATATTGGTAGTTACGGGTTGCGGTTATTTGGGCTTGTTTCTAAAGTGCAGTTGCTTATTTCTTAATGTTTTTTAAACAAGTGGTTCTCAGACATTTCCATTGCAAGGAGGCAAGGACCCCCAGATGAATGTGTATGTATATGTAATATGTCCATACCGTGGGCTCCCCATCTCAGACCCCGTATCAGATTTGTGTTGTTAAACATGTTTCAAACATATTCAACAATTCCCAAAAATATTTGTGAAAATAGCCCTGGTCGCTTCTTTTGGGCTTGTTTTCATAGACCTGGTTGCTTATTTCTATCGCAATGTCTGGCAACACCGTTGGAACTTGGGAAGTCCTGCAGAAAGACAGAGTACTGTACTGAACTGAACTCCACATCCACCATACGCAATATTGAGAGCGCGATCATGGGGTTCATACTGCCTCAACGTATGTTTCTGTGGTGCATGGCGGCCATCTACATGTTCGCCTTTGTCTCCCTCTTCGTGCAGATACCAGGTGAGAGACATCGACATTCATTCTATCCTAACTGACTGTGATAGCTGCTGCTGCTACCCGGTTAGCCTGTTAGCATGCCTGTCCTGTGGGCGTCCGCCTTCTGTGATGCTCTCAAGTACCTGGAACTTTCTGTAGCTTGCGGATAAGTTGAGGGGTTAAACCTGTTGCTGCTTGCCAACTATGTATGCCTGCCAACACAACAGATCCCCTGGCAGATTTTTTTAAGACTTGAATGAGAGGGACAGAGTTGATTTTTTGATAACTTTTTTTCCTCACTCATCAGAGGACGGATTTCTCTCCATCACCCAAACAGCTGGCTACTGACAGGATGTGTGTACAGTGTTGATACAAGGAATAAATATACTTTGTTGATGTAGTCCTTCACACCAGTGGTTCTCAAACTTTAAAATGTCAAGGTCTCCCCTTAACTCTGACAGTATACTGTCAGAGTTACAGACTTGTAAGGGTCAATTTAGACCCCCCTAAAGGAACACAGAGACTCCCTGGAATCCACTTTGAGAACTACTGCTGTCTGCTTTACACACAAGAAATAGTGGATCTTCTCAAACTTTTTCATGTCAAGCAAAGCCAAGGACCCCCTTTTGCTGGGGACCCCCTGGAACCCCCTCACCCACTGTAGGTTATTTAGATGTTCTCTACTGGTTCTTCAGCTTAGTTTAACTTTAGGCATCACTAAGTGGTTCTATATAGGACACTTTTATCAAAATGCTAATTGACAGTAATTAATATAGCGATAGCTACATGTCATCATATGTCATGCTATTTCGCACCATATTTGTTTAGTTTCTCTAGTATCTCTTTCTAAAAATAAAAAACAAAGAACGCGATGAAGCATGTGTTGCATTCTGCATAGAATTGTGAAATTATTGTTCTCCATACAATCTTTTTTCTTTTCTTTTTTTACATGCGCCTTCATTTTCTTTACACGTGTCCATATATAGGTCTGTATGGTAATGAGGGGCTGTTACCCGCACGGAGGCAGCTGCGTTACAGCGGCAAACCACTGTGGGACCAGCTACTGTCCTCTCCCACCCTGCTGTGGCTGGGACCACATCTGGGCCTGGACACACACACCACCATGGAGCTGCTGTGCCTTGTCGGAGCAGCACTGAGCCTGGCTGCAACGCTGGTGGAGAGACTCCGAGACAGCCTGGTGTTTCTGTGTCTGTGGGTTTTGTACCTGTCCTTGCACCAGGTGAGGAGCAGCACTGTGCGCTCTGTAATACAGTATGCTGTATTTGTCACAAATACAGGACCTTAACCCATTAAGACCAGGAACACGTCTGTGTCACTTTAGATTTCTTTGGCTATTCAAAAATAGCATATATACAAGCTCATACATAGCTATGAGCTTGTAGATCTGCTATTTTGGGGGGGGAAAAGTCGTGAAAAAGTGTGCAAATCTTTGAATATATATATATATATATATATACATTTTTTAACTCAAATCTTTGCTTCTGGGGGTCCCTGTAACCCCCCATCTGAAAAATATTTTCAGATGGGGGTCCGCGGCCAAATACATATAATTTTGGGGGTCCTTGAAATGAAAAGGTTTGAGAGATATATAGCAACATACGTTTAAAAAAAAAAAAAGATATAGATCTACAAGCTATATATTAAAAATATATAGATCTGATATTTTTGAATAGCCAAATAAATCTAAAAATGACACAGATGCGTTCCCAGTCTTAATGGGTTAAAATATAAAACATAAAATCTGAGCTTTTATGCTGAAATGGATAACAGTAATGTCAAAGAGCTAAACATGACAGACCACCGGTAGGGTCCTTTACATCGCATTGTAGTCTTCAACTAGTCTTGTCACACCAGCATCAGTAATTACTGTCTCCAGCTCTCACACCCTTTCTGTGTGTTTCAGGTGGGCCAGGTCTTCCTCTACTTCCAGTGGTGAGTGCAGTGGACCACATGACACGGCAGGAGGATTGAGAGAGCTTTTGAATGATGTTTATTAATTAACAGACTGTCACTATGGATGAATAATGAAGGAGCCCAAGATGTTAAGCAGTTGGTCAGGGTTATGTCATCCACAGACCAGTAGGTCTGTGTTATTATCACTGCCATGTTTGTTTGTGCTGCCATGCAACATCAGTGTATTGACAAAAACAAAACCAGAGTGTGAAATTACATGGTCATGTTTAGATGTAACTCACTCTGTCTCTCTACTTGTCACTTTCTCTCCTCCTTTCTGTCTATTCAGGGACAGCCTGCTGCTAGAGACGGGGTTCATCTGTGTCCTTGTTGCTCCATTAACGATAGTGAGGGGGTCGCGCAGGGTCAGAGAACACGATCAGGTGACCTTCTGGCTGGTCCGCTGGCTGTTGTTCAGACTCATGTTTGCCTCAGGAGTGGTAAAACTCACCTCACGCTGTCCTACCTGGTGGGGTCTTACAGGTGTGTGTGTGTGTGTGTGTGCTTTTACTGTACTGTTTGTGCATCATATATGTTAGGACGAATTAACTAAGTATCTTATTTGTGGTACCTAGTTTTCCGCCGCTATGTACGTGCATTTTCTGTCCGCTCTTGAGTTAAATAATGCTCATTTGGATGGATGAGAGGGTTGCAGTTGGGAGCTATGGTGTCAACCAAATGCAAAGAATGTTGCAGAAAAAGGAGTCCATGCATTTGTTTCCTCCGGGCTGGATTATAGCAATTCCTCATTATCAGACTGCCCCAACAAGTCTTTAAAGACACTCCAGTTGATTCAGAATGCTGCTGCGCGTGTTCTGACAAGAACTGATATTAACTTCTCTGCGCTGACTCCCTGTAAAATCCAGAATATGTGTTAAAAGGTCATGCACCATCACTGTAAAGAGCTCATTGTATCCTAGTACCTCACTAGAACACTGCACTCTTAGAAGACAGAGCCTTCAACTATCAGGCTCCACTCCTGTGGAACCATCTTCCAGTTTTGATCCGAGAAGCAGACATAACGTACTTGTTGCGTCTTCTCTTTTAGTTAACGTGACGTCATTTGAATCTTACTTAAATTATTATTGAATAGTCTTCATGCTGTTATTAACCTACCAGTCCAAATCCGCCCAAAATGGTGTTTTGGCGGATCAAGTATTTGAAACCTTGTTTTCTCTTCTTTAACAGCTCTGACATATCACTATGAGACCCAGTGTATCCCCACGCCATTGGCCTGGTTTGCCCAGCAGCTGCCGGTGTGGTGGCAGAAGCTGAGTGTTGTGGCAACCTTCGTCATAGAAATTGCTCTTCCCTTCCTCTTCTTCATCCCCATGCGCCGCCTCCGACTTGGGGCTTTCTACATGCAGGTTTGACAGAAAATAATGTGCCTGATTTCTTGATTGATTAGTTTTTATCTACCTTTTGTTCACCAGTTGATTGAATATGACTATTTTCATTTCATGTCTTTAATACTGGATATCAATAGCCTGGCTCCAGCACCTGAAATCGCTAGCCTCGCATTCAGGGTCGGTGACACTGTAGAAGGCGGGGTTTTCTCGGTTGAAAATCTAACTGGTGGCCGTTTTCAGAACGGCCGCCCTCTCGGAGACCATTTTCAGAAAAGTTGATATCCTAGCCTGACACTCAGCCTGAACGCTCATTTTGTTTCACTCCATTATTCAGTCTGAGTGTCAGGCTACTGAGGCTAGGATATCAACCTTTCTGAAAATCTTTTATGGGTCAATTTGTCTAGTAGATGTTAATCTCTGTGTTTGGCTGGTGCAGGTGCTACTGCAGGTGCTCATCGTCTTGTCTGGCAACTACAACTTTTTCAACCTACTGACCCTGGCCCTCTGTCTGTCTCTACTGGATGACGAGCATGTTCACTTCTGGCTACGCAAGACACAGAAAAGCAACGACAATGGTATGATACACACACACTCACTGATACATCGATATAGAGCTGAATATATTGTGGATTTCATGGTTAATTGTATAGTATGCTGCACACACTTAAATTAAGAACAATCAAAACCTTATTTGCGTTATTGACATCAGTGCCATAAATCTCAGATCATTATCTTAATGAGCATTTCTGTGCTACAATTACTGTAGACCTGGAACCGGAATAAAATGTCCTTAGATTGTTCTAATTTTAGGAAGTTGTTTATTTGGTTTCAACTCAAGCATCTTGCTTAGAAAGGGAAGCATGGGTCTGTAAATTGCTCAGAACTCCTGTCTTGGCTCCAATCAGGTTCCAGAGTGTGGGCATGGCTATGTTATCTGGTGGAGTTGGCAGTCTGGTCTCTGATCATCTTTGCAACCATCGTCTGCTTCGACCTGCAGCTGGACTGGGGGAAGAAGAGCATCTCCTCCAGGACAGGTGTGATCATTAGTTGATTAGGGATGCATGCATGGATGAAAGGTCTCCAACACCATAATATTTGAATTGGTCAATAATAATTGTCTTCCATAAACCCGTATTGTCTCGGATATTTCATAAAAGTGATGGTCAAAGCCTCAATATGTGATTGTTACTATTGATTGTGGCTTGACTGTATGTATGTAGAACAGCAGGAACATGTTTAGAACGATAATACCAAAATATCTTCATTTTACATATTGTGCTAATGAAACTGCAGTAGTGTGGGGGGCAGCTTTCACTTGCACAATGTGCCCAAGTTACTGTTATTGCAGTTTCATAAGTTTAGGGTTAGGCATGTATTGGTTAGTATAAAGGGATATGGAATCATAAGTCAATGCAATGTGTGTATGTTGTTGCTTATGTGCTGACATAAAATTGCATGAGGATACTGTATATGTCAGTGTGTATATTGACAAGTTATATTTTCTGTATTTTTTTAATTTGGTATTCTGTGTGACAGCGTTCACATACCACCAATTTAATAATTTCCTGAAGAGCGTCACCATTCCCTCTGTCTGGATGGGTGTCCTCTCTCTCACCTGGGAGATGGTGTCTGCCATGTTCAGGTATGGGCCTTTGTGTCTAAGTGTACGTTCATTTGTATTACCATTATGTGTGAATTAACTGGTTACAGAGGATATATTGGTAAGTTTGTCTGTCTGTCTTTTAGGTGTGCGTGTGTCCCTGGCTTCCTCCGAAGGTTCTGGGGAACTCTCCAGTGGACAGTGTTTGGAGCTGCCACTGTCGCCATGTTCACTGTCAGTCTGGTGGGTTACTGTTGACATCAATATTTTATTCATTCTTTAGAACTCCTAAAGTTTACGAGTTCTTGATTGTATTTGACAGTAAGAAAGTGACAATGATTTGCCCCAAATACATTGGCAGCATTTTGAGTCTTTGAAGAAGATGGCACATAGGAAAATGTCATTGACCATATTTACAACTTCACATGATGGTCATTTTGCTCTTATGTCATACACTCTTACCTCATGTCATACCACCCCTCCCCGTAAGACGTAAGAGCAAAATGGCCATTGATTGTGTGAATATGTTTCAGTACCATGAATTGTAATTTATAGACGATGAACCTCCAGAAACAACTATAAACATGTCCTCCACAGGTTCCATTCACCTATCTAGAATATGATTCCAATGCCAGTTTGTGGCCAGGGGTACGCCGGATCTATGAGACAGTGGATCGCTACCAGCTGGCCAATTCATACGGTCTGTTCAGGAGGATGACGGGTGTGGGTGGACGACCGGAGGTGGTCATCGAGGGAAGCAACGACAGGGACACATGGACGGTGAGAGACGATTAAATCATGGCAGAGAAACAGGCCAGGTTATAATTCTATTGGGGTTTCACACTGGGACTTGAATGTCCATTTTGACCATGAAGTTAATATAAGAAAGGGGGACTATTAAGCTATAATTAAACAGTGGTCACATTTTGTTAAATGTCTTGTTGTATCCCATAGTGCAGTGAGTATTGTTTTACTTCTCCCAACGTGTAGGAGATAGAGTTCATGTATAAGCCAGGCAACAGGAGTGCGTCCCCTTCTGTGGTGACACCCCACCAGCCCAGGTTGGACTGGCAGATGTGGTTCGCTGCTCTGGGGCCCCAAACTCAGGCCCCGTGGTTCACAGGCCTCATCTACAGACTGCTGCAGGGCAAAACGGATGGTACATACCTACAGTACAGTTAGTGTAATAGTCTGTCGGGCAGAAACCTTGCATGTCCAAAAATGTGATCGATTCTGTATTCCAGTGGATCCAATGTAATTGTTATTTGCTCACAAGCTCTTAATACGTTTCATTGGTTAAATATTATATGAAACCCAGAGACAGACTAAATAACTTTAACTTTCAAAAAGTAGCGGAATTAGCATATCTATAAGCTCACAACGCATGGCAATGTGAGCTAGTTGATTGGGTATTTGTATGAAAAAACAAAGTTGAAATATGGAGATACAAGGTTTGTGCCAGACAGCGATGATGTATACTGCACATGAATACTTTCACATCCATTTCCTCTCATATGGCCTCAGAGCATCGGAGAAAGCAGTGGGATTTGTGTTCAAAGAGGGAGAATGAACAGGTGGCTCTCTTTGTTTATAATGTCTCCTCCAGTGATAGAGCTCATGCAGACAGACGTCTCTCAATATCCGTTCCAGCAGCAGCCCCCTGCCTACATCAGAGCACATCGCTACAAGTACTGGTTCACTGAGCCCAAGGATGACGGGTCAGTACACGCTGTCTGTCTCTTCCGATGTCTTTCAATGTCTCTGTCTCTATCTGTGCCGCTCACTTAATTTCTTTATATGATTATCTAGCTGTCTCTTTACCTGTCTCTTTCGCTTTCAGTTTTTCCTCCCTTTCTCTATCTCAGCATGTATACACGAGAATGTTGACCCTGTGGTTTGTGTGTTATTGTCAGTTCCTACCCCGAGCGGTGGTGGAGGAGGGTCTATGTGGAGGAGTTCTATCCGACGGTGCACCTGGGTGACTCCTTCTTGAACAGCATGCTCAATCAGTACGGACTCAAGGTAAACGCATTACATGGATAGGGTGAGGGACATCGTCATTGATTTTCCCCTCACAAAGAGCTTGCATGAGAAACGTTATGGAAAACAATGCTGAGTCCAGTAGTGATAGACACATCTTTCTGTCTGCAGGACAATTCAGCACCACGCCGTGCGTCCAATGCAACTATTGCCTGTGCTGTGAGGTGGGTGCGTTCTCAGGTGAGGGGCATTCCTGCTCCTGTGCTTATGTGGAGCCTGTTTATCTGCAGCGCCACCCTGTGTCTGCTCCGGGGATTGAGAAACACTAGCAAGCGCGTAGACATTGGAGAAAAGACCTCAGCGTCACACGACCCTGTTACAGCTGCCGACGACCACGTGGAGGAAGACCTCGCCTCTGATGTAAATGGAATGTCTGACAAACCGAACGCGGAGAGAGGAGAGGTGAAGAGAGAGGAAGAGTCAACACTAGGAGACGAGGAGGCATGTGACGAGGATGAACAGGAGGATACAGGAAAGGAAAAGTGCAATGCTAGCAAGGGAGAGGATGCTAGCGAGGGAGAGAATGAGCCAGAGGAGGGAGAGAATGAGCCTGAGCCAGAGGAGGGAGAGACTGAGCCAGAGGAAGAGGGCGAAAAGGATGACGATGACGACGACGATGGCCTCAGGAAGAGGAAGTGACAGTTTGACCTTTTTTAACGTGATCTGAACAATCCAGAAATGCCACCTGTGATGTCTACTGCCTTTTCAGATGCTTACCAAAGTTCACTTTTATTTCCTAATCAACCAGTCATGGAAAATATACTTTATATGAACACTTTATTTGCCACAAACATTGTTGTGATGAAGTACAATCCTCAGTGTTCATTTTAAAATGCAAAGTTAAATTAATGTGCCACTTAGCCCGAGTTGTTCAAATATGTAATCCCCTCTCCATAAAAGCTGATGGCTTGATTGATCTTTCTCTAACTTGAGGTTCGTCACCATTGTGCCTCAATCACTTCCTTCCTGTGTGTCTGTAGAGACTATCACTTTCTGCTCACTTAATATTCAATCGTTTTTTCACTGTCATTTTGTAAAAGATAAAGTAATTAAAATAAGTAGCTGTTATTGTCAAGTATTGTGGTCAACGGCAAGAGCATATATTGTTCACATTTAAATGTCCATACTGGTCCTTGGATTTTGTTAATGTGTGTGTATATTTTTGCCAGGTTTAATGTGCCCCTTAGCTCTGCCACATAAATATCTACCTAAAGTTTAAACAACAACGCACTTTCCCCGTTACACTTCTTGCCTGTGTTTGTAATGTTACATCATGCACAAATGCATGATGTAAATTTGTTTTTTATATATATTTTTTGTAACATTCATAATAAAATAGATAAAATATACATTTGCCATTGAGAATCATTTTGGTCTCTGATTTGAAAACGAATCAGTACACACAATACTCAATGTACAATCAAGGCAATGATCAGTATACTTGTGGTTACTGTATGAGTTTTTGTATGTTTTTATGCATGAAGCTCAGAAAATATACAGTGTATGAAAGTTTCAAGAGTCCAACCATCGAGCATTAGGTTCTCATAATGTGAGGATAATTGTGATGATAATATCTGTTATGCTTTGCACTCGGTGTCACCACTTAAGTATTCCAGGACAGTACTTGTTGATCAGAGACTGGTAATAAGGTTTCAGCTGTTCCACATCAGGCAGGTCAGTGGTCTTGGTGTACAGGTCAAATTTACTGCGGAGAGGGCAAAGGTCAGGTCAAACAAGAGAAGAGGTTGAACTGTGTGTGTGTGTATATTTATTATATGAAAGGAGAAAATAAACATACTTGAACTCGCGGACCCAGGGCAGCATTTGCAGATCTTTCTCATTGCACAGATGCATGTAGTCTCCATTGGAATGCCAAGGGTAGAAGGAATGGAAACGGATCATGTTCAAACCCTGAAGCGAGAAAAACCAAAGACCTATTAGTCCACTAAGAGTGCAAAAAAAAAAGAAAAGTTCTCTATACCCTTTCTCCTTTGGCACATTTTTCCTCACCTAAAACTTCATATATGTTACCTATTAGGTTCATGTGGTAAATTACCGCTCACTCACTCACCTCCTCTGGGATGGAGGTTTTGTTGAACTTCATGACCCGATAGAGATACTCTAGAGAGAATAAAACAGGACATCAATATGCACTGTTTGCACATTAAGCACACGCCGTCAATGGTATTATGTTGACTATATTGATGTTGGAACTTGGAATCGGTCTTTTTTAATGTATTATTCCCTCTAGGCCGGAACGGCCAAAGGCGAGGGATTATTATTTTATGTATGTAAATACATTTCAAAGGATGGTCTTACCATCGTGGCCCCAGGACATGAGGATGTTGTCCAGGCCACATTTTGGTTCATAGATTCCACACTCGGTGCTAAAGAAAGATGGACCAAAGAAATCAATCTTCACTGGACATAACAGAATTCCCCCTGTATTCCCCTGTAATTGGAAGCTTTAATACTTTTATGTTTCTGTGAAGGCCTACTTGTAAGCAGGGTTTTCCTCATCTGGGTTATCCAGGAAGGTGTTATCTCTGAACACGATGCCATTCTGGAACTTACAGCCCACAGGGAAGGTATCCCCCACCACAGCCCACTGCAGGAGAGATACACCGGAATATTTTCAAAATACAAACAAGTGGCACAAAACCTGTCCTGATACAGTAGCTTCAGATGAAACTGAGTGAATGTTGTCAATTGCCCCCAAGTTTTTGTGGAGTTATATTGGAGAATTTGTATTACCCAAGCCCATTATTGTGTATTATATGTTATATCTATCTGTCTCTCACCTGGGGTTCTCCCCAAAGAGCCATGATCTTTCCAATGTCATGGATCAGACCCACTAGTTGGAACCAGTCTGGAAAACAACAACGCATGCTGTAGATGTTTTCTGGACATTGTGTCGGTGCACTACTACAGAAATATATACATTTCTGTCTGTATGAGTGCTATATATCCCTGTCATCAATACCTTTGTTTGTACCTTTGTCATAGTTACTGTATGTATGTATAACTTTGTCATATTGTAGCCTACTGTATGTATGTATTTATACCATTGTCAGGGTGTACTGTATGTAAGTACCTTTGTCAGGGTGTACTCAGTGTACTCAGGTGTCAGGCAGAAACCTTGTAACTCCAGATTTCACATTTTTATGTTTTTTTCATAAATTAATACTACAGTGTCATACGCAAAAATAGCAAAACTACAAGCTCACAACACGTGAGATTCTGGATCTGCTATTTTCACTATTTTCGTTTTATAAATATTGAACCAATGGAAAAGTGTTAACAAGAGCTTGTAACTAAATAATAACTGCATTGGATCCATTGGAACATTTGTATTTCTTTCCTCCAATTTCTGAAAAGTAACAGTTTTGGATATACAAGGTTACCACCTGACAGCGACGATATGTACCTTTGTCATGGTGTAGTCACTGTATGTGTGTACCTTTGTCATGGTGTACTGTATGTGTGTGCCTTTGTCACATGACTGTACAATATGTATGTACCTTTGTCAGGGTGTACTGTATGTATCTACCTTTGTCTGGATGCACTTCCCGGATGCCCTCGGCAGTCTGGAAGGCGTGAAATGAGTTGGGAAAATCCACATCCGGATCAGACTCATCCACCAGTTGGTCCAGAGACATGATGGCGTCCATCACGCTCATCTCAGCGTGGCTACAGCCTGACCACTCAGAGTGCTGCAGGGGCCCAGGCCAGGAGGGGGCGAGCAACGTCAAGACGTTATTATTGAAAATGTGCAGCCTAACATGTAATCATGTAATCACATTTGCATAATGTGTTCTACTCGGATACTGTATGTATCATTCTGCACACTGGAATTAAAGCTCCCTTGTATAATAGCCACGGTTTTGACCAAGCTGGTCTTCCTCAGACAAAATACATAGATACCGTATTTCCACACAAGCTCATTATTGGGAGCATCAGTGAGGGACAGTGGGAGGAGAATTCCTGAAAAAAATATACTTTCCCCAAATACCTGTGAGATCTTGGGGCATGATAATTTGTGTGTTTTTAATTTTGACCTCTAAAACTATATTGATATTGGATGAAATCCAACGTAATTCCTAGATGACAGATTCCTAGTAGTTGGCAATGGCTATCTTTCCCCTTTGCTGACCCTAAAAGTGTCCCTGTATGACTTATCAGTGGTCTGTTATTGATTGTCCTGTGGACTCTCTTGGCTCTGGTGTCAGATCACCCGGCCCTGGGTCTTTGGAAGGCCACATTGTTATGCAATATACTAAATATCTTTAGAAAGGTTGGTGGCACTCATTTGGCTGATAGTGGTATAAAATGTGAGGGGGAGATGTAGAAGAAGAGTAGTAGTAATGTGCACTAAATAATGTACTCCAGTTAATATTAAATATTTTCTGTTACAGAGATTTTACATTCATGCCCAATATCATATTCAGTGTTATTTTGAACTGCAAAGCAGGTTTGTGGTCTGAATCTCTCCCTTACCTCCCTCAGTATGCCTGCAAGTTATTGTAGTTTATAGGCAAACTCAATCAAAATGTAAAGCCGCAGCCTAAAGTACATGTAAAAACAGAAATTTGTCCATTAAGTTAAAAGTTGTTTTCAGTGTAATTGTTTTAGAAAGAAAATTATATTTATTGAAGGTAAGACACATGAAGATAATGATAACAGTAATAATGATAATAACAATAATAATAATTATACCTCAGGTTTCTATTGTGCTTTACTAAGTACTCAAAGTTGCTTTACATAAGGGGGGGGGGGGGGCGGCAACTGTAGGAAGCGGAAAAAAACTAATAATATAAGTACAAGAATAAAAACAATAAAACAGTACAATTAGGCTCAGCAAAAACATTCTTTCGGGACCATACCTGCACTTGTCCATTTAATTATTTATTTGAACAAAGAATGGATGAAATAGAATTATGTTTTAATTTTTTATACATTTTCTGTACTATAATGTCTTCCTGGCACACTCACCTTTTGCTTTACAAAGTCCAGTGTTTGGTTGGTGTGCATCAGCCTGTATGTGTTGAATACGCGGTCAATGAGACTTCCACTCTGAAACACACACACACACACACACACACACACACACACACACACACACACACACACACACACACACATATACACGCGAAACATTAAAACATTTTCACACAGACCATCATTGCTTCCTAAAGGAGGCTTAGGGGGGGATGAGAAGTGCGTACCTCGAAGTTTCTGTAGTTTTCTTTGTCCTTGCATTCCTGTTTCTCCAAGTTTGGCCGATACGCCAAAGATGGATCTGGACCCTGGAGTTAGACGGGGGGGACGGGGGGGGGGGGGAGACCACATGTTTTAAATGACAAACCGATTATAAACTACACATATTTTGTACAATTAGGATTATTATAATTTGATAATTTGCACAAAATTGAAGATAAATAAGAACAGAGCCACAGTAAGATTAACATAAAAAATATAAATAAACTTACAAGGTTGACGACCCTCATTGTGCCGTAAATGTTGTCTGGGTTTAAGCTGTGCTCAAGTGTAGTTTGTAGAATTATCACTGCTATCTCTGCCTGTATATACTGTACCTGCTCTAAAGGCTAAAGGTCAAATACACCAGTGCACATTAACTGTACACACACACACACACACACACACACACACACACACACACACACACACACACACACACACACACACACACACACACACACACACACACGTGACACACACACCCACAGAAAGTCACTTTTTAACCAAAGCACCAACCAATGGGGTCCACCCTGCTGGACTTCTGTTGTGTTCATGACCTGTGTGTGTGTGTGTGTGTGTGTGTGTGTGTGTGTGTGTGTGTGTGTGTGTGTGTGTGTGTGTGTGTGTGTGTGTGTGTGTGTGTGTGTGTGTGTGTGTGTGTGTGTGTGTGTGTGTGTGTGTGCCCGCGTGCGTGCGTGTGTGTGTGTGTGTGTGTGTGTCGTGTTTTTACGTTTTTGGGGCATCAGCATGATTCTGGTTTGGACTGGTAGAGAATGACTCAGTAATTGTACAATGTTTTGCACACTTATGTTTATCAATGGAATAGCATGATGAGAATGCACTTTTACATGACTAAAACACTTTATTTAATTTAAAGTAATGGAATTCCTTCTCCTCCTAAGAATGAATGGTCCCCCCCCATTCACCCATGTTCCAACACATCTATGTCATATTACAGGTGTTGATGTCAAGAGTCATTTAATCACTCTTAAATGTTAAATGCACAATCATGGCCTCGTGACCTAGTTGTTCAACTAACCCACTTATATCAGAGATGTCCATGGTTCAGTCTTGCCGAGGTTGTTCTCTTATTTGTGAGTGACTGGTTAAAGTAATGAATGCCGTCTCAACACCTTCACATCTTCTGCATACACTTTACTGCCAAAATTAGACAGCTGATAGATAATAATCATTGACTGCTCATCCTGTGTTAAAGCCACACGCATGCACGCAAATGCTCACACACACACACACACACACACACACACACACACACACACACACACACACACACACACACACACACACACACACACACACACACACACACACACACACACACACATACGCATACGCACACACATGCGCACGCCTACTTCATGCGTCATGCCTACTTTCAAAATGAGGTTGGTAAACACACAGAGATAAAAATATTTGCACGCTCCTAGAAGTGCTTGGTGGCCATTAAGAGCAGGGAATAGGTACAATTGGAATTTAGAGTTTGCCTCAACCCTGTCTCCAAACTCTGTCTCGTCAACAGCTCGAATGCTGACCTCAAGTCGTGTGCATTTATCCTGAACAAATCAACATATTGTTTAGTTGTACTGTAGATATGGTTGTAATATTGGCCTATATATTGACAGCCCAGTGGGATTGTGTTGTGATTGGTAGAATACTACTCCCTTGTTCACATTTATGATTCAGAAAGCTACGTGAAATTTGTGGGTCAATTGTTACACTCAGTTACTGGTTCTCAAAGTGGGGTCTGGCCTAGCTGAAGGGTCTTTGAGAGGGTTCCAGGGGGTCTCCAGCCAAATGAGGAACAGTTCAACCACTTTAATGCTATGTTATTATACTTAGGTTACAAGCTCACAACGCTGTTATTTCCAAAACACTTTGAATAATCTTGAATACTTTTGAAAATATTGAACAACTCAAATCTTCTCTTATGGGGTCCCTGGCACAAAATCTTGACAGATCCACAGCCAAATACTTCTGGGGTCCTTGACATGAAAATGTTTGAGAGCCACTGCTATAAATTTCACCAGATTTTACTGTGTAGTTCAGGCAGCACAACACTAGAGGCCCCTCTAACTGCAGTCCATATGTGATTTACTTGACACTGCTCTAATCTGCTTTAAAACTGGGCTTGATGGAGGGGCCTGTAGTGGAGATTGGTGTTTCTCAACTGCCACCCACCAGGCAAACCAAAGGTGCTGCAATATGTTCTGATATGAGCATGAGGAACAACTCTAATCTTAAATTTAAACTTTATTCTAAATGTTGAAACATTTAATATATTGGGTTATGTGTATCCCTTTGTGAAACTAGTTTAGAGCCACTGACCAAGACTGTGCTTACCTTACACACACACACACACACACACACACACACACACACACACACACACACACACACACACACACACACACACACACACACACACACACACACACACACACACACACTCACACTCACACTCACACTCACACTCACACTCACACTCACACACACACACACACACTGTTTGTAATACTGTGATACGTACTGTAAAGCCAATTTACATTATCATGTAGTGTTTGTATGTAACTGTTTTCAATGTGTGATAGATAATATCATGTTGAACTGAAGAAATCAAGAAACAATTTGTGGATGTGTGGACTCTTTGTGTCTTTCTTGCCTTTGGCCCTTGATACACTTACACGTGCGTGCATGTGTGTGTGCGTGTGTGTGTGTGTGTGTGTGTGTGTGTGTGTGTGTGTGTGTGTGTGTGTATGTGTGTGTGTGTGTGTGTGTGTGTGTGTGTGTGTGTGTGTGTGTGAGTGTCTTGTAGTTAACAATTATTACTCCTCATTCAAATGTCCCCATCATAAACTAAACTATTTACGAGCAGGCCACGCTAAGACACGCTCAGAAAATAGTCAGGGATGCTACCCATGTTCTACATGGACAGTTTGTAATGATGCCCTCTGGGAGAAGGTATAGTGAACCTAAATGGAACTATATAAGATTTAAAAAATCGTTTGTACCGGTGTCAACTAAAATGCTTAACGAGGCTCTGAAACACCATTGACCGGGAAGAGTAGATTGACCACTATCTGTGCACTTGTGTAATGTTGTGTGCCCCCCCCCCCCCCTGCTATGTATTTTGTATTTTGTCTTTGTCATTGTTTTATGTGTGGCTGCAGCTGGGGTGAAAGCCCAAGCCAAACAATAAAGTTTACCTTACCTTATTATAAATGAACCTTAATAACACTTGTCTCAGAGTAGCATCAGACACATGGACATATGGAATTTCGCTTTCAAATTTTAATATACAGGGTGGCTATTTGTCAGAACAAAAGATTGTTGAACAGAAGCAACAGAGATGGTTCATGAAAGGGCGCTTTTACTTTGACACAGTTATAAAATAGATAAGATAAGACATACTTTAATATCCCCGTAGCCAAATGTCTCACACTGACACACATGGGTTTAGTGCCGTGGAATATTTACAACAAAACGGACCCATTCATTTAAAGTTAAATAACATGTCTTTACAATTCAAGTCATAGTAAAAGTAACGACAGATAAAGTGCTTGTACGTGTTTCCTAATAACACTTGATCTTCTACAAGTGCTGACAGATGATTTGGCTATATTTAGATTGCAGAGAATAACACAGGATTACACAAGCTCATAAGGCAATATTTACACGTACAGAGGGATGCTTTGTGGGTATAGGTGATACTAAAAGCTACAATAATAATTATCATTATCATCATCATCATCAAGCATATACTGTATGGTGTGGCTGTCCCCTGGCTTGGCTTTGCTTTGAATTAACTAAAAGTATTCGTTAAGAAGCACATGGCTAGAAAACAAATTGGGAGAGTGGTGATTTTGTGATGATTGTGCGCACCCTATGGGTTTTTGGTTAAGGGTTAAAGGGTCTGATCTGGGTTTCTTTCATGTATCCTCTGTACTCAAGTAAAGCTGCTTGTTTGGAGAGGAGACAGAGGGATTGTCCTGAGCCACAGCTCAGCTGGTTTAAGTTCAGCTCAGTGGGGACAATAGCTAATGACCTTCACTTAAGACGCCCTGCTCTCTCTTCCACTGTGGTAGATATGCCTCCTCTAGAAAGATATACGTTTCCTCACACAGAGGAGAGTGGCTAACACAGATATGTAAATTGTTAAGCAGCTGTGATGAGGGGACATGATATCAAATGTTGACACCAAAGCATCTATATTTACTGCCCGGCCTTACTGTTACACTGGCACAACAGTGGATACCTGGTTTGAGAGACTGCTGAAAAAGTTCACTGACGCTTGTTGATAAAGTCGCCTCTCCGCCAGTCAAAATGTGCAACCTTAGCCTTAACCTTAGCCGTAGCTGTGAGGACTGCGGGGGTGGATGGGTGAGGAGTCTTCTCTCCCACTCTGTCCTATCAGCTGATAGAGACGGTGACTGAGGTTCTGAACCTGGCAGGTGCCCAGGACACACCCCACCCTCATCAGCTGGCCGTGGCTCCGCCCCATGCCGCCGTGGGCATGGCGACGCCCCCGTGACCCTCTGTGCCAGGTCGGCCCCTCCGATATGGCGTGGAAGCTTTGTTCAGGCAGTGGGTTGGACGACCTCAGTGGGGTGTCTTTGTGCAGAAGGGCCCTCCAGATGATATGTCTGTCTCCCAGAGCCATGTTGTCAAGGGCAACAGTGAGATCAGAGGCAGTAGGCATGATGGGAAATGTAGAGGACTTGAGCATTCTGGGAGATCAATGTGAGCTCAACCGGAGATAAAAGAAAAAAGAAAGGAGAGAGAGATACAGTAAGATGAAGTGCACAGGAAGTAAAACACAAATACATCCTCATACTCCTTTACTACGTGTGCACGACTGCACATCTAAACTAAAGTGCATGATACACATGTTTTGTGTTTGCAAACTTTTAGAGACACTGCACTGACTTACATTCTTTACATATCTCTTTACTCCATAACCCTTAAAGATACATGCCTAACCCTGACCTTAACCCTACAAAACTGCACTAAATTGTAATTGGGTAAATCAAATATGTACTAAATTTGACATGTCTTGACTGAAATTTTTCCCAAAACATGGTCTATATTAGCATACCCACCACACACTTGTGCGCTCGCAAACCCCCCCCCCCCCTCACACACACACACACACACACACACACACACACACACACACACACACACACACACACACACACACACACACACACACACACACACACACACACACACACACAGAGGCACAGTTCAGTCTGTGATCATGCCAGGTGTTCCTGAGTGCCAGTCACCTCCTTGGGTTTCTAGGTGGAATTTGATCACTCAGACAAGGTGAAATGCCTCATGAGAAGTCAGGCTTATACTGGAGGAGCGTGTGCTGGGCTCATTCTCCTCTGTCTGTGCCAGGTGGACTGCTGCACAGGCCAGAGAAACAGAGAAAGAGAGGATTGAAATGGAAAGTGAGAAGGAAAGCTAGATGGAGTGATATAAGAGATAGACAGACAGAGGTTGGTGGACAGACAGGGGCTTTATCCAACCACACCATCTCGGTGTGCTGATTGTGTGTGTGTGTGTGTGTGTGTGTGTGTGTGTGTGTGTGTGTGTGTGTGTGTGTGTGTGTGTGTGTGTGTGTGTGTGGATTCCACACACACACTCTGATTTGATTCCTTCAAAGACCTTTTTATTTGCGATATTGTTTTTGTACCCATTCAATAGTTGATTTAAACATTTTACTTACCTAACATGCACTTCTATATGTACATATTTGCAAGTTTGGGACAATGTCTAGATTTTCTTATACAGCCTAGCAGCTATTTTTGGTATTAAGATTAGCAGACCACTTAACTTCTGGCGAGGAGACTGATCTTGTTGAGTTGGAAGCAAGCCTCCCCTGCATCTTTTAACATTGGGTAAGAGATACAATACAGTTCCTAACTCTGGTAAAGATCAGCTTCACTACAAACGGTTATTTGACAGTTTTACACTGTATGTAAGTCATTTGTTAATCAGCTTACAAGCCTTGTATATAGTCAATGCTCTGGTAACCTGTCGTAAGAATGTTACCTGATATACTCTGTAGCCTGCTTGAATTATCATAGTAATTGTTTTGTATATGTGGTGTAGGGTAAGTGATATTATTTTGTTAAAATAAGTGTTAAATTGCTTTATATTCTGATAGTACTGAGTGGTTGGGAACAAAGGGGTTCCACCGCGCCTGAAGACAAACTCAGGCTGGTCCGGTGCTTTGGGTGCATCTCAGGAGTGGGATTAGTAAGTATGAAGAAGGAAGACACTGGAGCAAATTCGGACAATTAAAGCCTTTTTTAATAACAGGGTGCAGGCAAATAATGTTTCGTTTCGATGTCAATACATCTTCGTCAGGTCATAGTACTGAATGGTTGCTCAGTAACAGGGGTCTCCCTGTCCCTCCTGCTCTTGATTAAACAGAAAATGCATTTTCAGGTCAGGATGCCAACTTTATCCAATCAGGAGAGAGCACTCACACAAGACACAGGATAAACAAGTGAACTTGGAAGTGATGACACAAAGAAATGAGCAGACACAATTGGATCTGGAACACTATCAAAAAGAATCTGATAAATTGGTACTTCCTCCTGATTGGCTCAAGATTTGCCATCCACCAGAAAATGTATTTTCTATTTATTAAAGAGCTGGAGAGACGCAGAGAGACCCCTGCTACTGAACAAACATTCTATTGCAATGATTACTATCACATTATAGTGCTTTAACATTTTAACAAAAAATGTTTTGTTTTAACCAAAAAATATCACATACCCTACCTTTAAATGTTGCAGTCAGTTATATTATTGTCAGCCAATAATATATTATACAAAAACAATACACATAATGTATTGCTTTTTTGTTTTATGTCAATCATCTGTTGACGTTTTAATTTAAGACATCAGCAACAACAACAACAAAAAAGATTCTGCAACAACAACAAAAAACCTCTCACGTGCACTTTAACTGGGAAGAACGTGTGTCATTGAAACAACGTTCTTCCAGAATGTTTAGTTATCAAAATTGATAGCTTAGTGTTATGCTATTTAAGAAAAATAATTGCACACAATTTCAGAATACAGTAGATCTCATTGGAGATGAAACTGACCTAGTCATGATTGCCCTGCAAAAACTATACATGGTTAAAGAGTCACCAGCTGTTTCAGTTCACTGACTGGGCAAATCATCAATCAATTGGTCAATCATTGAAATTTGACTTTTAGCAATAACAACTAATACTTCCAGTCAAATAAAAAAAGGGGGAGAGGCTCACATCAAACAGAGATTCTTTAGTGAAGAGGTTCCTACCCCACCACTAGGAGGAATGAGTTTAGTAATTTCTCACCTCCAGAGATGGGTGAAAATCCATCAGAAAGTATTCAGACACAAATTAAAAATACTGGATAAAAGAAAATATCACATTAGAAATATAGAATACTGGTCTGGGAAATGTATTTGCCTATGTCAGAATTTCTTAGAATAAATAGATACAAGCAGATCGTTTTTTACGGTGATTGGAGCAGGCAGCCAAAACGTTTACCAGTGTGTGTGTGAGAGAGTGCATGAGTGATGTCCTTGTTATCGCCAAAAGCTAGACAAGAACTATGGCATGAGACTCAATGCACAATCCTACACAGAGCTGCCTCTACGCCTGTACTTCACAGATAATGACACCAAGATACTGATACTGACACCAGCATACTGACCAGGATACTGACACTAGGACGATAATACTGACACCAGGATACTGACACCAGTACCAGGATACTGACACCAGGATACTGACACCATGCAGGATACTGACACCAGGATACTGACACCAGGATACTGACACCAGAGTATACTGACACAAAGCATTACAATTAATCAAATATTAGGCTTGTCTGACCATTTATGGGTTATGCAGTAATGTAATTATCACAAAAGTAAACTATCTTTAATGCATAAGGACATTTCCACAAGGCTCATTACTAGTTGAGTCAAGGTGATATGAAGTCTGTCTCAAGACCCGCCCTACTCTGCCTCTCATTTGTGGTTGAATTTGTTCTGAGGGTGGATAAGCCAATCAGAGGCGGAGTAGAAGTGACATCTCACATTGTGTTATTTTATTTATTTATTTATTCATTCCACAGTATAAACCTATGTAAATGTTTAAAATATGTCAATCTGAGAATACAATAAAATAATAATGTAATGTATGTATTTAAAATACAGAAAATACAAGATCTGAAAGTATCTTAATATAAATCACATTTTTTCAGTCCCAGCAAAATACGACAAAATACAAAAAAGTGTTTGAAATACGTGTTTCAAAGACATGTATTTAAAATACTGCCTATCTGTGTGTGTGCGTGTGTGCGTACACACACGTGCACATGCACGTGTGCACGTGTGCGTGGGCCCACACATACACAAGTGTGCTCAAGAGGTTAGAAGAAAGGAGGGGGATAAGAGGCATGTTGATAATGTTTGTTTATTTGTTGGTTTAGAGT
This sequence comes from Gymnoscopelus microlampas, assembly GCF_963454915.1. Lineage (NCBI taxonomy): Eukaryota > Metazoa > Chordata > Actinopteri > Myctophiformes > Myctophidae > Gymnoscopelus > Gymnoscopelus microlampas. The sequence continues at coordinate 42,664,012 of NC_139943.1, forward strand.
GTTCTCCATGCTGTAATCCTCACTGGTATTCTGATCAATCCTCTGGACTTTTTGACTCACACAGCCAGCAACAACCAGACACTGCTGGACACTTGGACAATGTTGGATGGATGTTAGTAATGCATACACGTGCTCAAGACACCTCACTTCCTGGGTGGGCATCGCTGTATTTGTGTGTAAATGTTCAGTTGCTACCTCACACACACACACACACACACACACACACACACACACACACACACACACACACACACACACACACACACACACACACACACACACACACACACACACACACACACACACACACACACACACACACACACACACACACATGAATGAATGGACCACCTGTGGATTGGATTAGAACATTGCAGAGGAAAAGGCACTTGGCACTAAAGTGCTTTCCAATACTGTGAGATGTAGGCCACTGAACAGCCAGCAACTTACCCTCTGTGTAACACAATCAATAGACGTTTAGTGGGCTATGTCACACGTAAACCAATAACACTCTGTGTGTGTGTGTGTGTGTGTGTGTGTGTGTGTGTGTGTGTGTGTGTGTGTGTGTGTGTGTGTGTGTGTGTGTGAGAGAGAGAGAGAGAGAGAGAGAGAGAGAGAGAGAAAATCAGTGAAATTATTCTGTATTTGTGTTAGCCTGCTAACTAGATCACCACAGCTGTATCCTATATGGATACAACGTGAAATGTGAAGAATGAATACATTCGGAATAATAATAACTGTTAGTACCCTGTAATGTACAGTATGTGCTAGATTTTTATACATTTTATACATTTGAAAACTTGTGGAATGTAACATTCTACTTTTGGTACTTTAAGTACATTTTGATACCAATACTTTTGTATTTTTACTCAAGTACATGTTTTATTCCAGACTTTTACTTGTAGAGTATTTCTACATTGCAGTATTGATACTTTTACTTAAGTAAAAGATTTGAGTACTTTTTCCACCACTGCAGACAAGATGCCATATGATACTGTTATTGTTTGGAATACCATTGCCAGGGATTTCCAGTGGCATTTATAGTGTGATCACTAGAGATGTTTTTCTGGGACCTGAATAAGGTGTGGTATCATGAAATTATGACTGGCTTACCTCTTTCATGATGTTCTTGTCAGGACGACAAGAACTGAAGACACAGATGAGGAGATTAAGAAAGAAAGAGAGATGGAGGGATAGAGAGACGATAAATTGAGGGATAATAGAGAGATAAAGAAAGAGAACGGGATGAAGACAGACATGGTGTGATGGGTGGGATGGAGGGATAAAGCAAGTGATGGAGGAATGAAGAGAGAGAAATTGGAGGATGAATAGAGAAAATAAAATGGAGGGTTGAAGATATAGAGATGTGGTAACATGAGAGAGAAGAATGAATTGATGGAGATGGAGGGAGACAGTGAGAGATATGGTGGGATGAATAGACAGATGAAGAGATGGAGAGGGAGGTGGAGGGATCAAGAGTGACGTGGAGAGAGGAAGAAAGAGATGGCGGGATGAAGAGAGACTCTAGCGAAATGAACATTCTACCATTACTGATTACTGCAAAATGTGAATAGAAATGACATGTTTAACAATCTTAAAAGGTGATGGCTAATAAAAGTATTGAAGATATAAAAAGTTAAAAGACTCAAATCCAGTCCTAAGGGAGCTGAGCATTTTAAAGTTTAAATGGAGTCTGTTATGTTAAAGCATATTTCAAGTAGTAGTGCTGCAAATAAGGTGCAAGAATAGGTTGATTTGAACATTATTCCCACTGACTTACATAAAAAAGAATTAACACATTTTAAATGTTGAATAAATCACCACCATTCTAAAAGAAAAGGCTTTAAAGTTTGAATGTCGTTTTGAATGAGTATGAAGTTGGTGATAGGGGTAAAAAATAAAATATTATTATAAAGACTAAAGATAACATGATTGTGCATGGTTTCAATGAGCTCACTAATTAAAGTACTGAGGATTTTACTGTGAAAAGACCATGGAACTGTTGAGAGCCTGAGCATCATAATGGAGATTCTCCAACATTCCTCCAATGTTAGAGCCCAGCATGAGATTCTCTGCATAGGAACTGGATGCACACAGAAAAGTGTGTGTGTGCGCACGCACGCACGCACGCACGCACGCACGCACGCACGCACGCACGCACGCACGCACGCACGCACGCACGCACGCACGCACGCACGCACGCACGCACACACACACACACACACACACACACACACACACACACACACACACACACACACACACACCTTTTTTTCCTATCGTCACTCTTCACAACTACTTGAGACAAAGAAAACTTTCTTCCCCCTTCCAGAGCCCCATTACTCTCTCTGGCAATAATAGCTCCATTTGTTAACCTGTCTGACTCCATCTCTCTGTCCCTCTTTCCTAAATCAACTATAGGCTCCTTTAATTCTTCATTAGAAGGCTATTGGAATGGGCCACCAGCAGTGTTTCATGTATCTGTATTATGTAAAGCCCACAGATAACCATTCAAAGAGCAGCCTGCTCTTCCCTCCCCGCTCGAGTCACCAGTTAATGATAGCCTACAGTACATGATATCAGCTCTATCCTTTTCCTCACTAACGGAGGACAATGCACACAGAGTACTAAAGAGAACACACAGGATATGACATGCCGCCGCAATATGGAGAACATGCCGGTTTGCTAAAGATAGTACGCTATGTTGATGAACTCAACAAACATAAGTGATATCTGAAAGACACCACAACACTGTGCACTGCACTGATGCAGAGATAGTGTTGCCGCCTCACCACACAAAGGCAATAATTCATGTGTATGAAGACACGCATGCACACGCACATGTGCACACACACACACACACACACACACACACACACACACACACACACACACACACACACACACACACACACACACACTATACTGTATACACATGGTGCTGTGAATGCTGTCACACAATGATAACATTTTTAGCTCATCAATTAGGCTACGTTATGTACGGTATATTGAGCTTGTAGATCTGCTATTTCTTGGTGCGCAACCTAAGTAGCCTATAAATCAAGTATTATCAGTTCCAAATGGCCAATGTGAAGGTTGTTTTTTGCGCTGTGCACAATTATATCTGACCCCAACACTTAAGCCTTAAGATTTATACTTTGTCCTAGGACGATGTCACTCGTCAAAGATAGCAGATCTGCTATTTTCACTGTCACTGCCACCTGCATGTTCTTGCACAACTCTTGGTTCTGTGCTGCCTGGAGGAATTACCTCATTTCGCTCTTCTGACCTTTCTCACATAAATCTTTTCCAATAAGGAGAGAGAGAGAGAGAGAGAGAGAGAGAGAGAGAGAGAGAGAGAGATCTAAAATAAACAATATTTTTGGTCCTGAATGCTGAATATACTTTTAATTTTGTCATTCATTTTTGCATATAGCTATTGAAGCACATGCACAAATATATAGCCATAGGCCTACTTGGTTTGGTCTTGAAGAAGCAGTAATCTTTCATCTTGGTGGAAATAATAATATAAGCTTCAGTTGTAATAATTGAAGTGTACAGTAGCCTACAGTAGCCTACCTTTGTCTGTGAGCCGGCAAAGCCTCTGTCTGGATCTCAAGAGGCAAGAGGCTGATGATGAGCCACAGCCACACGGAAAGGAGTGCACACATGGTGACAAGACTCACAAGGAAAAATTTGAATTCAGAGGATCAAAACCCAAGCAAACAAATATGTATCAGGAAAAACAAAGTTGCAAATAAAATAAAACTAATAATAGAGAAATAAATAAATACACTTGTGGAACCTACAGAACTTCTACAGTGAAATGTTCTTTGGGCTCTCTTAATGGGAGCAACTAAAGTCCCCAGCTTTCCTATTTATAAAGCACGATGGGGAGAGTGGGGAGTGAGGACAGAAGGAGGGAGAGGACTGGGGCCACGGAGTCCTCCACACACACACACACACACACACACACACACACAGACACACAGACACACACACACACACACACACACACACACACACACACACACACACACACACACAGACACACACACACACACACACACACACACACACACACACACACACACACACACACACACTGAACTCCATGGCATTATTAATCCTCAGGGACACAATCTCGGTTCTGGTTTACCAGAATCAGTTTTATAGGCTATAGACTAGGTCTACATATTTACAAATATCTGGCCTACAGTTAAAGCAGCACTATGTAATATTCCTCTTCTACCCCGGATTTGAACCCAGTTTCCTGCGCAACTGCTGACATTTTTTACCATTGAGCTAATAGAGCTGGCCTGCTTGCTCAGGGGATAAATTGAAAAAGTTACATGTCGGGCTTTAAATAACTTGTAGACCAACATCAAATCCATGATAATGATAACAAATAATAGGGTAATAGTCCTAATAGGTTGGTTAGAGGAACGGGGTGGAGCTGCAGATATGAGGGCTGAGGAGTTTGTTGGACCTTGTTGTGTGATATGAAATTTGGCCACACGTTGAAGTTGATGGCCTGATAATAATAATAATCCTCCATCAATAATTAAGACATTGTTTTTCTGATAGTGGTGGCTTAACCTTGAACCGTGGGAGCATGATAACAGGCTACACAATGCTGTTTCTGGACAGACGTTTCCTCATATTGTATTGGTTGTTAAGCCACAACAGAAGAAAACGTTTCTTTTCTTTTTTTGCACTAGTAAACGCTTTTTCGATATAAACACATGACTGTGTGGCCTTTTTAAATAGGCTTTAACTTAAGGTCTGGCACATGGGCTAGCCATACTGTGTTTACAATGACATCTATAAAACAACCTACAAAAACTGGCATTTGTATTTACAAGATGACCAGGCACGTTTCAATGTTCCTTAAGAGAGCAATGCAAATCAACCATGTCCATATGATATCTTGAGACAATTTAAAAATCAGTACCGAATACTGTTTACAATAGCCTATTTCAGTAATTTAGTTTTTAGATGAAGCTGTAGGCCTAGTGTGCCCTCTTTGCCGGAGTATGATACTGTATATTTAGCTATAGATCACAGTCATCTCATTGTGGTGGTGGTTGTATGCTATGAAAGGAATGCAGTATATAGCATGACCCTGCTGTGCACAGTGCACCTGTTGCTTTAATCTGATGCGCTTGATATAATTTCGGCTAGATCTGATACACACATTAACAATGCTATTTGCGTTAACATAAGAGTGTAGTAGTCGCCTATGTGTATGTAACACGTGTGTATGTGTTTTTGTTTATTGTTACTGTCAATGAATTGTTGATTAGAGAGACATATTTTCCAACTGCAAATAATGTAGCGACTGCTAGCGAGCTATTAATGAGCCTACTTGAATTTCTCTTCAGGTTTTATTAAGGCCGCTTTTTGTAAAACAACAGAGCAACTTCCTTTACTCACACATACATAGGAGTATTACATTCATACAGTATGTATTACAAATGCTATGAATGCACTATGTAGATCATTCTGGGTGTGTGTGACTCTAACTTCTGGGGCTAAGCTAATCGAATCACTTGTGCCATTACATTATCATGCCTGTAAACGTTGCAGTAAACGTTCCTCCATGTGAAGAATGACAGAATATCAGATGAGAGTCTGGGTTTGATTAAAAGAATGCTATCTATCGAGGTGACTCTGGCCTATAAAGAACTGAGTGAATTAAAGACCTGAGTGACACACTTGTGCGTGCGTGCATGCGTGCGTGCGTGCGTGTGCGTGTGTGTGTGTGTGTGTGTGTGTGTGTGTGTGTGTGTGTGTGTGTGTGTGTGTGTGTGTGTGTGTGTGTGTGTGTGCATGCTTGCGTGAGTGAGTGAGTGAGTGAGTGAGTGAGTGTATATGTGACTCAGCAATTTGCAGTATTACCTTCTAAGCTCAGGTTTTAATGCTGGGAGCCTCAACTCAGTCCAACATGTGCATTAACACATCTCTGGTCTGTCTGAAGAGCAGGCCACGGTCTGTGTGGGTGTCTGCATATGAGCGTGTGAATTTGAGTGTGTGCGTATGTGCGTGCATGAGTCTTATCCATCCCTGTGATCTTCTTGCAGGTAAGGAAGCTTTGGCTCTCATTGGAGGAGCTGAGTTTCAGTCTTCACTGCCAGGATCTGCCAGACAGGCTGAAAGCAGAGAGGGTCATTCACACTCCATAGGTCAATCAGGACAACCCGCACACAGCAGTCAGACCAGTGTTTCTCAACCTTTTTTTGGGCCAATGGGGGCACTGTCCAATATCCAATATCCAGGTCCCTTACCGCCCCCCACACCCAAATACACATTTTAAATGTAAGCTTTATTTTCATTATGGATTGTGTTGCTTATATAATTTAGAAAATATCTAATCGATTTCCAAATATCAGATTTTACATTAAACTGGACTAATTATTAGCCTACTTAAAAATGTCTGTTACGATTTTAATATTTAAGTAGAACTGTATATGGATGTCAGGTCCTATCTCATCAGGCCCCTCTCACAGCAGCGTCATGGCCCAGTCATAGGCCCTGTCATGTTACCATGTCACACACACACACACACACACACACACACACACACACACACACACACACACACACACACACACACACACACACACACACACACACACACACACACACACACACACACACACACACACACACACACACACACACACACACACACACACACACACACACATACTTTAACTCTGGGTGTAAAAATGTACACTGCACACCCCATGTCTTTCTTTAGTGGTGACATATATATGATATCTGGCCTCCTTTTGAAAAGAAAAAAAGAAAAGAAACAGTGGGGCTTGGATTTGGAGTGGTTAAAAATTGTCAGAATAGATGTGCCATAGTTTTGTATTAAAAAACTAATCGAATATGCACATCACTTGGTTGAGTTGCTGGGTTGGAAAGTATCATCAAGAAATAGAATAAACCTGTACACTTATCTGCTCCAATGTAATTTAATGACAACGTTTCGAGCCAAGACTCTTCATCGGATCTAACAGTTTGACCCGATGATCCGATGGCTCGAAACATCATTAAATTACATTGGAGCAGATGAGTGTGCGGGTTTATTCTTTTTCCTTTTCTCCATTTAAGTCTTGTATTAAAATGCATTTTACACAAGCATTTAACCACTTTTGACCAGTATACCACATTTGACCAGTATAGAGTCCCCCAAGGCTCTATACTTTTGTCCACTCCGTTTCTCCCTCTACATCAAATCTCTTTTCTAAAAATAGCCATTCTACAAGCTCACAAGTCCCAATGCAATGCATTATGTGCTTGTAGATCTGCTCTTTTTGCCGAATGTTCACCCCAAGAATAGGGACGCTAGGGTTCATGTTGTTAAGATTTGCCAAATTGAATGCACAATATGTGCAATGTGCCCCGTTCAGAGTATCATCATGTCAAGTAGCACAGTAATAAAGAAGTCCTATGAGTGAAAAAGAGCTTTGTTGGCAGTTGAAGTAGGTCCAAACTCACCTTGTGACTGGTCATCTTTCACATACTGTACTTTTATTACTCCATTGCTTCCATCTAGCCCAGGGTTCACAAGGTTACATTCCTTATTTTGCAGATCCCCTATTGCTGGCTAAAACTTTAATTACAGTCATATCAGACTGTTGATTATTAGTAATTTAATTATAATCTGATACTGTATCTTTTTCTCTTTTTTTTCTTTTTACAAAACGTCGAGTAATATAGATTAAGTGGACAGTTATTATTTTCAGATTGCAAGGCAATTTGATTGAAATTATCATTTATTTCAGATTTTGCAAAATGATATTTGTGTCTTTTCACTGTTTAAAAATGTTACCACTTCAATCTGAGTAATCTATAAAGTAATGCACATGTTTTCACCCAAATGCAACTCTCTTGCTGTAGTTTTGCCATAATAAATGAGTGTTGCTAATTGGTTGTAATCAGATTGCTGTTACTCCACTAGTTTTCACACTTGTTTCAGCTGGTTTGGGAGGAAGGGTCTAGCTACCCGTGTGGTGATTGTTGGTACTGCATGATCTGCATTGCATTGGATAAAAACATACTGGTCAGTTATTTCAATATGAGTAATCTATAAAGTAATGCACATGTTTTCACCCAAATGCAACTCTCTTGCTGTAGTTTTGCCATAACAAATGAGTGTTGCTAATTGGTTGTAATCAGATTGCTGTTTCTCCACTAGTTTTCACACTTGTTTCAGCTGGTTTGGGAGGAAAAGGGTCTAGCTACCCGTGTGGTGATTGTTGGTACTGCATGATCTGCATTGCATTGGAGCACAACATACTGGTCAGTAGTACTGTAACCTTACAAAGAAAAAACAAAACAATTAAGAATTCACTATATCTCTATGTCAGAAAATGTACTGGATATCTTTTATACAAATTTAGCATACTTGGGCAAGCTAGAGGCTTGGGATTTAGATAATGTTGGTCAGTAGAACTGTTCAGAGTATTATGTGGTGCATTATTTGTTTCTGGAAGAAAGAAAAACAAAAAACTTGAAAAGTGCACTGCTCATGGTGCAACGTTTATTTACCAAAAACCTGTTAGGAGAACGTTTCAGGCAATTTAGAGTTGATTGGTAGTACTTTGTAGTGACTTTTTTTTTGGTCCCTAACATTCATCGAGCTCTGGACTTAGTACATTTTTTTTCGTTTCGGTAGTGACACCATTGTGTCACTACCGAAACGAAGTTAAATCCGAAAAAATCACCAAGTGTGGAGGCCAAAATTATCCCCCCAAAAACCTGTTAGGAGTACGTTTCAGGCAATTTAGAGTTGATTGGTAGTACTTTGTAGTGACTTTTTTTTTGGTCCCTAACATTCATCGAGCTCTGGACTTAATACATTTTTTTTCGTTTCGGTAGTGACACCATTGTGTCACTACCGAAACAAAGTTAAATCCGAAAAAAAATACAATTTAGAGTTGATTGGTAGTACTTTGCAGTGACTTTTTTTGGTCCCTAACATTCATCGAGCTCTGGACTTAGTAAAAAAAAAAGTTGTTTCGGTAGTGACACCATTGTGTCACTACCGAAACAAAGTTAAATCCAAAAAAATCACTAAGTGTGGAGGCCAAAATTGTCCCCCCAAAAACCTGTTAGGCGTACGTTTCAGGCAATTTAGAGTTGATTGGTAGTACTTTGTAGTGACCCTTTTTGGTCCCTAACATTCATCGAGCTCTGGACTTAGTAAAAAAAAAAATATTTCAGTAGTGACACCATTGTGTCACTACCGAAACAAAGTTAAATCCGAAAAAAATCACAATTTAGAGTTGATTGGTAGTACTTTGTAGTGACTTTTTTTGGTCCCTAACATTCATCGAGCTCTGGACTTCGTACATTTTTTTTCGTTTCGATAGTGACACCATTGTGTCACTACCGAAACAAAGTTAAATCCGAAAAAAATCACAATTTAGAGTTGATTGGTAGTACTTTGTAGTGACTTTTTTTGGTCCCTAACATTCATCGAGCTCTGGACTTAGTAAAAAAAAATCGTTTCGGTAGTGACACCATTGTGTCACTACCGAAACGAAGTTAAATCCGAAAAAATCACCAAGTGTGGAGGCCAAAATTGTCCCCCCAAAAACCTGTTAAGAGTACGTTTCAGGCAATTTAGAGTTGATTGGTAGTACTTTGTAGTGACTTTTTTTTTGGTCCCTAACATTCATCGAGCTCTGGACTTCGTAAAAAAAAATTGGGTAGCACTTTACAATAATGACCCGTTATAAAGCATTTATAAACGTTTATAAGTAGTTTGTAGACTATTAACAAATCATTAACAACCTGTTTGTTGACATTTGTAAATGATTACTAAAACCTTTATAACTACAGTTACAAATCATTTGTAAAGTATTAGTAAGTAGTGAACTATTCATGAATAAGCCATTTATATACATCTGTAAAAGATTATTCAATCATTTGTAACGACCCATTCTAAAGCATTTATAAACGTTTATAAGCAGTTTGTAGACTATTAACAAATCATTAACAACCTGTTTATTGACATTCGTAAATTATTACTAAAACCTTTATAACTATGGTTACAAATCATCCATAAAGGTATTAGTAACTATTCATGACTAAGCCATGTATAATACATCTGTAAATGATTATTAAATCATTTGTAACTGATGTTACATAATATATACAAGCTATTGGTAGCTTGTTCATGTTTAACATATGCTTTGTTAAACATTCCTAAAGTATCTATAAATCCTTAGTACATGTTATTATGTGCCCTATAGTAAAGTGAAGACAGTTCATCATTTACAACTGTCTGTTAATGTGTTTGTTCATGTTTAACATGCTTTGTAAAACATTCCTAAAATATCTATAAATCCTTTGTACATGTTATTATGTGCCCTACAGTAAAGTGAAGACAGTTCATCATTTATGACTGTCTGTTAATGTGGACTTTCTCCTTACCTGTTGCAAACTACCTGGCTTTCATGAATGCAGACACCAAACAATTACTAGAATTATCATTCATGTTAAGCATATGATGCGTAAGACATTCGTAAAGAGTATGTAAACCATTTGTGGTGTTAGGGACCAAAAAAGTCACTACAAAGTACTACCAATCAACTCTAAATTGCCTGAAACGTACTCCTAACAGGTTTTTGGGGGGACGATTTTGGCCTCCACACTTTAACTTTCGTTTCGGTGGTGACCAACTTTCGTTTCGGTAGTTTGATTACAAAATGTAAGTTGTGTAAAAAATAATCTGACTATACTAAGTTGTTATTTGTTTGTTTAAGTCAGGCTATACTCTACTCAGAGTCATAAGTTTACAAAATGTACTAAAGTACAGTGAACGTCTGTGCGGTTTGTCTTCATCACTGAAAATAACATACATGTAAACTGATGTCATGTGCAGTTGGGGTGAAGAAACACAACCATTTCACTCCTAATAATACCTATTTGATTTGACATCCTGACTTGCTGCTGTAGCTGAGGCTTGAACCTGTTACCTGCGGCTCACTAGTCAGTGACTCTATCCATTCACCTACAGCTGTTTCCTTGGAATCTGTGGTTCTGAAACGTTTTGTTGTCAACCCCCCAAATTGACATGTATTTGGGCAGTGGACCCCAATGTGAAAAGATGTAGTGTCAGGGCCCCCCATGAAAAAGATTTATATTTATGCTGTAACACATTTTTTTAAAGTTATTTGTCTTGTTTGTTGTTCAAGTCAAAGCACCAGGAAGGCTGTACTTGTCAGCCGTCTGTTAGCTCAATGGGTTGAGACGCAGTATTCATGATCCAGAGGCCATGAGTTCAAATCCCATTGATGTCTTTCCTATGATTCTTTCCTTTGCAGACTGGCTTCCAGAAGATCAACTGAAAACTACCAGGAAGGCTATATTTGTCATCCAACTGTTAGCTCAATGGGTTGAGACGCAGTATACATGATCCAGAGGCCATGAGTTCAAATCCCATTGATGTCTTTCCTATGATTCTTTCCTTTGCAGACTGGCTTCCAGAAGATCAACTGAAAACTACCAGGAAGGCTGTACTTGTCAGCCATCTGTTAGCTCAATGGGTTGAGACGCAGTATTCATGATCCAGAGGCCATGAGTTCAAATCCCATTGATGTCTTTCCTATGATTCTTTCCTTTGCAGACTGGCTTCCAGAAGATCAACTGAAAACTACCAGGAAGGCTGTACTTGTCAGCCATCTGTTAGCTCAATGGGTTGAGACGCAGTATTCATGATCCAGAGGCCATGAGTTCAAATCCCATTGATGTCTTTCCTATGATTCTTTCCTTTGCAGACTGGCTTCCAGAAGATCAAGTGAAAACTACCAGGAAGGCTGTACTTGTCAGCCATCTGTTAACTCAATGGGTTGAGACGCAGTATACATGATCCAGAGGCCATGAGTTCAAATCCCACTGGTGTCTTTACTGTGATGCTTCCCTTTGCAGACTAACTTCTAGGAAAACAAGTTAAAACCACCAGCAAAACCTGTAACTCTCAGCCAACAGCATAGCTCAACTGGTAGAGCGTCTGTCCAATAACATGACTTGACTTGACTTGACTTGAGTGGGTTCGATTCCCACTCGAGTCAAGTGTCCCCGGTAACTTGGGGCATCGGATAAATTGACTGATATCCTTAGTGATGCTTCCCTTTGCAGACTAACTTCTAGAAAAACAAGTTAAAACCACCAGGAAACCTGTAACTCTCAGCCAACAGCATAGCTCAACTGGTAGAGCGTCTGTCCAATAACTTGACTTGAGTGGGTTCGATTCCCACTTGAGTCAAGTGTCCCCGGTATCTTGGGGCACTTGACTCGAGTGGGAATCGAACCCACTCAAGTCAAGTCATGTTATTGGACAGACGCTCTACCAGTCGAGCTATGCTGTTGGCTGAGAGTTACAGGTTTCCTGGTGGTTTTAACTTGTTTTCTAGAAGTTGGTCTGCAAAGGGAAGCATCACTAAGGATATCAGTCAATTTATCCGTTGCCCCAAGATACCAGGGACACTTGACTCAAGTGGGAATCGAACCCACTCAAGTCAAGTCAAGTCATGTTATTGGACAGACGCTCTACCAGTTGAGCTATGCTGTAGGCTGAGAGTTACAGGTTTCCTGGTGGTTTTAACTTGTTTTTCTAGAAGTTAGTCTGCAAAGGGAAGCATCACTAAGGATATCAGTCAATTTATCCGTTGCCCCAAGTTACCGGGGACACTTGACTCGAGTGGGAATCGAACCCACTCAAGTCAAGTCAAGTCAAGTTATTGGACAGACGCTCTACCAGTTGAGCTATGCTGTTGGCTGAGAGTTACAGGTTTCCTGGTGGTTTTAACTTGTTTTTCTAGAAGTTAGTCTGCAAAGGGAAGCATCACTAAGGATATCAGTCAATTTATCCGATGCCCCAAGTTACCGGGGACACTTGACTCGAGTGGGAATTGAACCCACTCAAGTCAAGTCAAGTCAAGTCATGTTATTGGACAGACGCTCTACCAGTTGAGCTATGCTGTTGGCTGAGAGTTACAGGTTTTGCTGGTGGTTTTAACTTGTTTTTCTAGAAGTTAGTCTGCAAAGGGAAGCATCACAGTAAAGACACCAGTGGGATTTGAACTCATGGCCTCTGGATCATGTATACTGCGTCTCAACCCATTGAGCTAACAGATGGCTGACAAGTACAGCCTTCCTGGTAGTTTTCACTTGATCTTCTGGAAGCCAGTCTGCAAAGGAAAGAATCATAGGAAAGACATCAATGGGATTTGAACTCATGGCCTCTGGATCATGAATACTGCGTCTCAACCCATTGAGCTAACAGATGGCTGACAAGTACAGCCTTCCTGGTAGTTTTCAGTTGATCTTCTGGAAGCCAGTCTGCAAAGGAAAGAATCATAGGAAAGACATCAATGGGATTTGAACTCATGGCCTCTGGATCATGAATACTGCGTCTCAACCCATTGAGCTAACAGATGGCTGACAAGTACAGCCTTCCTGGTAGTTTTCAGTTGATCTTCTGGAAGCCAGTCTGCAAAGGAAAGAATCATAGGAAAGACATCAATGGGATTTGAACTCATGGCCTCTGGATCATGTATACTGCGTCTCAACCCATTGAGCTAACAGTTGGATGACAAATATAGCCTTCCTGGTAGTTTTCAGTTGATCTTCTGGAAGCCAGTCTGCAAAGGAAAGAATCATAGGAAAGACATCAATGGGATTTGAACTCATGGCCTCTGGATCATGAATACTGCGTCTCAACCCATTGAGCTAACAGACGGCTGACAAGTACAGCCTTCCTGGTGCTTTGACTTGAACAACAAACAAGACAAATAACTTTAAAAAAATGTGTTACAGCATAAATATAAATCTTTTTCATGGGGGGCCCTGACACTACATCTTTTCACATTGGGGTCCACTGCCCAAATACATGTCAATTTGGGGGGTTGACAACAAAACGTTTCAGAACCACAGATTCCAAGGAAACAGCTGTAGGTGAATGGATAGAGTCACTGACTAGTGAGCCGCAGGTAACAGGTTCAAGCCTCAGCTACAGCAGCAAGTCAGGATGTCAAATCAAATAGGTATTATTAAGAGTGAAATGGTTGTGTTTCTTCACCCCAACTGCACATGACATCAGTTTACATGTACGTTATTTTCAGTGATGAAGACAAACCGCACAGACGTTCACTGTACTTTAGTACATTTTGTAAACTTATGACTCTGAGTAGAGTATAGCCTGACTTAAACAAACAAATAACAACTTAGTATAGTCAGATTATTTTTTACACAACTTACATTTTGTAATCAAACTACCGAAACGAAAGTTGGTCACCACCGAAACGAAAGTTAAATCCGAAATAATCACTAAGTGTGGAGGCCAAAATCGTCCCCCCAAAAACCTGTTAGGAGTACGTTTCAGGCAATTTAGAGTTGATTGGTAGTGATTTTTTTTTGGTCCCTAACATTCATCGAGCTCTGGACTTAGTAATCTTTTATCCGTTTCGGTAGTGACACAATGGTGTCACTACCGAAACGGAAAAAAAATTGTTCCCCCAAAAACCTGTTAGGAGTACGTTTCAGGCAATTTAAAGTTGATTGGTAGTGACTTTTTTTTTGGTCCTACTCCCTAACATTCATCGAGCTCTGGACTTAGTAATCTTTTATCCGTTTCGGTAGTGACACAATGGTGTCACTACCGAAACGGAAAAAGAATTGTTCCCCCAAAAATCTGTTAGGAGTACGTTTCAGGCAATTTAAAGTTGATTGGTAGTGACTTTTTTTTTGGTCCCTAACATTCATCGAGCTCTGGACTTAGTACATTTCACCATTGTGTCACTACCGAAAGGAAAGTTGGTCACTACCGAAACGAAAGTTAAATCCGAAAAAATCACTAAGTGTGGAGGCCAAAATCGTCCCCCCAAAAACGTGTTAGGAGTACGTTTCAGGCAATTTAGAGTTGAATGGTAGTACTTTGTAGTGACAATTTTTTTGGTCCCTAACATTCATCGAGCTCTGGACTCAGTAATTTTTTTTTTCGTTTCGGTAGTGACACAATGGTGTCACTACCGAAACGGAAAAAAAATTGTTCCCCTGTTAGGAGTACGTTTCAGGCAATTTAAAGTTGATTGGTAGTGACTTTTTTTTTGGTCCCTAACATTCATCGAGCTCTGGACTTAGTAATTTTTTATCCGTTTCGGTAGTGACACAATGGTGTCACTACCGAAACGAAAAAAAAATTGTTCCCCCAAAAACCTGTTAGGAGTACCTTTCACGCAATTTAAAGTTGATTGGTAGTGACTTTTTTTTTGGTCCCTAACATTCATCGAGCTCTGGACTTAATTTTTTATCCGTTTCGGTAGTGACACAATGGTGTCACTACCGAAACGGAAAAAGAATTGTTCCCCCAAAAACCTGTTAGGAGTACGTTTCAGCCAGGCAATTTAAAGTTGATTGGTAGTGACTTTTTTTTTGGTCCCTAACATTCATCGAGATCTGGACTTAATAATTTTTTATCCGTTTCGGTAGTGACACAATGGTGTCACTACCGAAACGGAAAAAAAATTGTTCCCCCAAAAACCTGTTAGGAGTACGTTTCAGGCAATTTAAAGTTGATTGGTAGTGACTTTTTTTTTGGTCCCTAACATTCATCGAGCTCTGGACTTAGTACATTTCACCATTGTGTCACTACCGAAACGAAAGTTGGTCACTACCGAAACGAAAGTTAAATCCGAAAAAATCACAAAGTGTGGAGGCCAAAATCGTCCCCCCAAAACCTGTTAGGAGTACGTTTCAGGCAATTTAGAGTTGATTGGTAGTACTTTGTAGTGACAATTTTTTTGGTCCCTAACATTCATCGAGCTCTGGACTCAGTAATTTTTTTTCCGTTTCAGTAGTGACACAATGGTGTCACTACCAAAACGGAAAAAAAAATGTTCACCTGTTAGGAGTACGTTTCAGGCAATTTAAAGTTGATTGGTAGTGACTTGTTTTTTTGTCCCTAACATTCATCGAGCTCTGGACTTAGTAATTTTTTTTCCGTTTCAGTAGTGACACAATGGGGTCACTACCGAAACGGAAAAAAAATTGTTCCCCCAAAAACCTGTTAGGAGTACGTTTCAGGCAATTTAAAGTTGATTGGTAGTGACTTTTTTTTTGGTCCCTAACATTCATCGAGCTCTGGACTTAGTAATTTGTTTTCCGTTTCGGTAGTGACACTACCGAAACGAAAAAAAAATTGTTCCCCCAAAAACCTGTTAGGAGTACGTTTCAGGCAATTTAAAGTTGATTGGTAGTGACTTTTTTTTTGGTCCCTAACATTCATCGAGCTCTGGACTTAGTAATTTTTTTTCCGTTTCGGTAGTGACACAATGGGGTCACTACCGAAACGGAAAAAAAATTGTTCCCCCAAAAACCTGTTAGGAGTACGTTTCAGGCAATTTAAAGTTGATTGGTAGTGACTTTTTTTTTGGTCCCTAACATTCATCGAGCTCTGGACTTAGTAATTTGTTTTCCGTTTCGGTAGTGACACTACCGAAACGAAAAAAAAATTGTTCCCCCAAAAACCTGTTAGGAGTACGTTTCAGGCAATTTAAAGTTGATTGGTAGTGACTTTTTTGGTCCCTAACATTCATCGAGCTCTGGACTTAGTAATTTTTTTTCCGTTTCGGTAGTGACACTACCGAAATGAAGAAAAAAAAATCCCCCAAAAACCTGTTAGGAGTACGTTTCAGGCAATTTAAAGTTGATTGGTAGTGACTTTTTTTTTGGTCCCTAACATTCATCGAGCTCTGGACTTAGTAATTTTTTTTCCGTTTCGGTAGTGACACTACCGAAACGAAGAAAAAAAAATTTCCCCCCAAAAACCTGTTAGGAGTACGTTTCAGGCAATTTAAAGTTGATTGGTAGTGACTTTTTTTTTGGTCCCTAACATTCATCGAGCTCTGGACTTAGTACATTTTTTTCCGTTTAGGTAGTGACACTACCGAAACGAATAAAAAGAAATTTCCCCCAAAAACCTGTTAGGAGTACGTTTCAGGCAATTTAAAGTTGATTGGTAGTGACTTTTTTTTTGGTCCCTAACATTCATCGAGCTCTGGACTTAGTACATTTTTTTCCGTTTCGGTAGTGACACTACCGAAACGAAAAAAAGATTGTTCCCCCAAAGCCTGTTAGGAGTACGTTTCAGGCAATTTAAAGTTGATTGGTAGTGACTTTTATTTTGGTCCCTAACATTCATCGAGCTCTGGACTTAGTCATTTTTTTTCCGTTTCGGTAGTGACACAATGGTGTCAGTCACTACCGAAACGGAAAAAAAATTGTTCCCCCAAAAGCCTGTTAGGAGTACCTTTCAGGCAATTTAAAGTTGATTGGCAGTGACTTTTTTTTTGGTCCCTAACATTCATCGAGCTCTGGACTTAGTAATTTTTTATCCGTTTCGGTAGTGACACAATGGTGTCACTACCGAAACGGAAAGAAAAATGTTCCCCCAAAAACCTGTTAGGAGTACGTTTCAGGCAATTTAAAGTTGATTGGTAGTGACTTTTATTTTGGTCCCTAACATTCATCGAGCTCTGGACTTAGTCATTTTTTTTCCGTTTCGGTAGTGACACAATGGTGTCAGTCACTACCGAAACGGAAAAAAAATTGTTCCCCCAAAAACCTGTTAGGAGTACGTTTCAGGCAATTTAAAGTTGATTGGTAGCGACTTTTTTTTTGGTCCCTAACATTCATCGAGCTCTGGACTTAATAATTTTTTATCCGTTTCGGTAGTGACACAATGGTGTCACTACCGAAACGGAAAAAGAATTGTTCCCCCAAAAACCTGTTAGGAGTACGTTTCAGCCAGGCAATTTAAAGTTGATTGGTAGTGACTTTTTTTTTGGTCCCTAACATTCATCGAGCTCTGGACTTAATAATTTTTTATCCGTTTCGGTAGTGACACAATGGTGTCACTACCGAAACGGAAAAAAAAATGTTCCCCCAAAAACCTGTTAGGAGTACGTTTCAGGCAATTTAAAGTTGATTGGTAGTGACTTTTTTTTTGGTCCCTAACATTCATCGAGCTCTGGACTTAGTAATTTTTTTTCCGTTTCGGTAGTGACACAATGGGGTCACTACCGAAACGGAAAAAAAATTGTTCCCCCAAAAACCTGTTAGGAGTACGTTTCAGGCAATTTAAAGTTGATTGGTAGTGACTTTTTTTTTGGTCCCTAACATTCATCGAGCTCTGGACTTAGTAATTTGTTTTCCGTTTCGGTAGTGACACTACCGAAACGAAAAAAAAATTGTTCCCCCAAAAACCTGTTAGGAGTACGTTTCAGGCAATTTAAAGTTGATTGGTAGTGACTTTTTTGGTCCCTAACATTCATCGAGCTCTGGACTTAGTAATTTTTTTTCCGTTTCGGTAGTGACACTACCGAAATGAAGAAAAAAAAATCCCCCAAAAACCTATTAGGAGTACGTTTCAGGCAATTTAAAGTTGATTGGTAGTGACTTTTTTTTTGGTCCCTAACATTCATCGAGCTCTGGACTTAGTAATTTTTTTTCCGTTTCGGTAGTGACACTACCGAAAAGAAAACAAAAATTGTTCCCCCAAAAACCTGCTAGGAGTACGTTTCAGGCAATTTAAAGTTGATTGGTAGTGACTTTTTTTTTGGTCCCTAACATTCATCGAGCTCTGGACTTAGTACATTTTTTTCCGTTTCGGTAGTGACACTACCGAAACGAAGAAAAAAAAAATTCCCCCCAAAAACCTGTTAGGAGTACGTTTCAGGCAATTTAAAGTTGATTGGTAGTGACTTTTTTTTTGGTCCCTAACATTCATCGAGCTCTGGACTTAGTACATTTTTTTCCGTTTAGGTAGTGACACTACCGAAACGAATAAAAATAAATTTCCCCCAAAAACCTGTTAGGAGTACGTTTCAGGCAATTTAAAGTTGATTGGTAGTGACTTTTTTTTTGGTCCCTAACATTCATCGAGCTCTGGACTTAGTACATTTTTTTCCGTTTCGGTAGTGACACTACCGAAACGAAAAAAAGATTGTTCCCCCAAAGCCTGTTAGGAGTACGTTTCAGGCAATTTAAAGTTGATTGGTAGTGACTTTTATTTTGGTCCCTAACATTCATCGAGCTCTGGACTTAGTCATTTTTTTTCCGTTTCGGTAGTGACACAATGGTGTCAGTCACTACCGAAACGGAAAAAAAATTGTTCCCCCAAAAACCTGTTAGGAGTACGTTTCAGGCAATTTAAAGTTGATTGGTAGCGACTTTTTTTTTGGTCCCTAACATTCATCGAGCTCTGGACTTAGTACATTTTTTTCCGTTTCGGTAGTGACACTACCGAAACGAAAAAAAGATTGTTCCCCCAAAAGCCTGTTAGGAGTACCTTTCAGGCAATTTAAAGTTGATTGGCAGTGACTTTTTTTTTGGTCCCTAACATTCATCGAGCTCTGGACTTAGTAATTTTTTATCCGTTTCGGTAGTGACACAATGGTGTCACTACCGAAACGGAAAGAAAAATGTTCCCCCAAAAACCTGTTAGGAGTACGTTTCAGGCAATTTAAAGTTGATTGGTAGTGACTTTTATTTTGGTCCCTAACATTCATCGAGCTCTGGACTTAGTCATTTTTTTTCCGTTTCGGTAGTGACACAATGGTGTCAGTCACTACCGAAACGGAAAAAAAATTGTTCCCCCAAAAACCTGTTAGGAGTACGTTTCAGGCAATTTAAAGTTGATTGGTAGCGACTTTTTTTTTGGTCCCTAACATTCATCGAGCTCTGGA
This sequence comes from Gymnoscopelus microlampas, assembly GCF_963454915.1. NCBI lineage: Eukaryota > Metazoa > Chordata > Actinopteri > Myctophiformes > Myctophidae > Gymnoscopelus > Gymnoscopelus microlampas. The sequence goes on from NC_139943.1 coordinate 42,683,778, forward strand.
CTTAATAATTTTTTATCCGTTTCGGTAGTGACACAATGGTGTCACTATAGAAACGGAAAAAGAATTGTTCCCCCAAAAACCTGTTAGGAGTACGTTTCAGCCAGGCAATTTAAAGTTGATTGGTAGTGACTTTTTTTTTGGTCCCTAACATTCATCGAGCTCTGGACTTAATAATTTTTTATCCGTTTCGGTAGTGACACAATGGTGTCACTACCGAAACGGAAAAAAAATTGTTCCCCCAAAAACCTGTTAGGAGTACGTTTCAGGCAATTTAAAGTTGATTGGTAGTGACTTTTTTTTTGGTCCCTAACATTCATCGAGCTCTGGACTTAGTACATTTCACCATTGTGTCACTACCGAAACGAAAGTTGGTCACTACCGAAACGAAAGTTAAATCCGAAAAAATCACAAAGTGTGGAGGCCAAAATCGTCCCCCCAAAACCTGTTAGGAGTACGTTTCAGGCAATTTAGAGTTGATTGGTAGTACTTTGTAGTGACAATTTTTTTGGTCCCTAACATTCATCGAGCTCTGGACTCAGTAATTTTTTTTCCGTTTCAGTAGTGACACAATGGTGTCACTACCAAAACGGAAAAAAAAATGTTCACCTGTTAGGAGTACGTTTCAGGCAATTTAAAGTTGATTGGTAGTGACTTGTTTTTTTGTCCCTAACATTCATCGAGCTCTGGACTTAGTAATTTTTTTTCCGTTTCAGTAGTGACACAATGGGGTCACTACCGAAACGGAAAAAAAATTGTTCCCCCAAAAACCTGTTAGGAGTACGTTTCAGGCAATTTAAAGTTGATTGGTAGTGACTTTTTTTTTGGTCCCTAACATTCATCGAGCTCTGGACTTAGTAATTTGTTTTCCGTTTCGGTAGTGACACTACCGAAACGAAAAAAAAATTGTTCCCCCAAAAACCTGTTAGGAGTACGTTTCAGGCAATTTAAAGTTGATTGGTAGTGACTTTTTTTTTGGTCCCTAACATTCATCGAGCTCTGGACTTAGTAATTTTTTTTCCGTTTCGGTAGTGACACAATGGGGTCACTACCGAAACGGAAAAAAAATTGTTCCCCCAAAAACCTGTTAGGAGTACGTTTCAGGCAATTTAAAGTTGATTGGTAGTGACTTTTTTTTTGGTCCCTAACATTCATCGAGCTCTGGACTTAGTAATTTGTTTTCCGTTTCGGTAGTGACACTACCGAAACGAAAAAAAAAATGTTCCCCCAAAAACCTGTTAGGAGTACGTTTCAGGCAATTTAAAGTTGATTGGTAGTGACTTTTTTGGTCCCTAACATTCATCGAGCTCTGGACTTAGTAATTTTTTTTCCGTTTCGGTAGTGACACTACCGAAATGAAGAAAAAAAAATCCCCCAAAAACCTGTTAGGAGTACGTTTCAGGCAATTTAAAGTTGATTGGTAGTGACTTTTTTTTTGGTCCCTAACATTCATCGAGCTCTGGACTTAGTAATTTTTTTTCCGTTTCGGTAGTGCACTACCGAAAAGAAAACAAAAATTGTTCCCCCAAAAACCTGTTAGGAGTACGTTTCAGGCAATTTAAAGTTGATTGGTAGTGACTTTTTTTTTGGTCCCTAACATTCATCGAGCTCTGGACTTAGTACATTTTTTTCCGTTTCGGTAGTGACACTACCGAAACGAAGAAAAAAAAAATTCCCCCCAAAAACCTGTTAGGAGTACGTTTCAGGCAATTTAAAGTTGATTGGTAGTGACTTTTTTTTTGGTCCCTAACATTCATCGAGCTCTGGACTTAGTACATTTTTTTCCGTTTAGGTAGTGACACTACCGAAACGAATAAAAAGAAATTTCCCCCAAAAACCTGTTAGGAGTACGTTTCAGGCAATTTAAAGTTGATTGGTAGTGACTTTTTTTTTGGTCCCTAACATTCATCGAGCTCTGGACTTAGTCATTTTTTTTCCGTTTCGGTAGTGACACAATGGTGTCAGTCACTACCGAAACGGAAAAAAAATTGTTCCCCCAAAAACCTGTTAGGAGTACGTTTCAGGCAATTTAAAGTTGATTGGTAGCGACTTTTTTTTTGGTCCCTAACATTCATCGAGCTCTGGACTTAGTACATTTTTTTCCGTTTCGGTAGTGACACTACCGAAACGAAAAAAAGATTGTTCCCCCAAAAGCCTGTTAGGAGTACCTTTCAGGCAATTTAAAGTTGATTGGCAGTGACTTTTTTTTTGGTCCCTAACATTCATCGAGCTCTGGACTTAGTAATTTTTTATCCGTTTCGGTAGTGACACAATGGTGTCACTACCGAAACGGAAAGAAAAATGTTCCCCCAAAAACCTGTTAGGAGTACGTTTCAGGCAATTTAAAGTTGATTGGTAGTGACTTTTATTTTGGTCCCTAACATTCATCGAGCTCTGGACTTAGTCATTTTTTTTCCGTTTCGGTAGTGACACAATGGTGTCAGTCACTACCGAAACGGAAAAAAAATTGTTCCCCCAAAAACCTGTTAGGAGTACGTTTCAGGCAATTTAAAGTTGATTGGTAGCGACTTTTTTTTTGGTCCCTAACATTCATCGAGCTCTGGACTTAGTAATTTTTTTTCCGTTTCGGTAGTGACACAATGGTGTCACTACCGAAACGGAAAAAAAAATGTTCCCCCAAAAACCTGTTAGGAGTACGTTTCAGGCAATTTAAAGTTGATTGGTAGTGACTTTTTTTTTGGTCCCTAACATTCATCGAGCTCTGGACTTAGTAATTTTTTTTTCGTTTCGGTAGTGACACCATTGTGTCACTACCGTCTGTTCCTTGCTGCCTACGACCCTGACTGTGTGGGCATGAGTCCATCAGGATCCCCCAGTAACACATCTCTGTCAGACCTGAGAGCAGAGCACTGCAGAACCGTCCAGCCTCAAAGTAAGTCTGGGACATAGAAAGGAATCGCCTCATTTTACTCTGTGAGAGAGAGACAGAAACTGGGAGAGATAAGGAGAGTGACATGCAGCAAATGGTCTGCCCAGCCTGGGAGTCACACTGTAATGTCAAGCATTAGAGTCTATGTAGTTTGTGTTACGCACGGCTGTTTTGCGTATTGTACAGTGACAATTTGGTTGCTTGATTGAGTGTGCAGTCTCTATTTTTCATGTTTTGATGTGTTGATCTGGCCAGAACCTATTTATTGTTTGGATGTGCATGCTCCTTGAACTTTCTTGTACAGTGACATGAAAATGTACAACATGACATCCAGTCATCTATTGTGCACTTTTGTAGCCTGTGTTAAAGATGCAATCTGCAACTTGTCATGTCCTACCTGGAATTTGAAAAATTGCACACCAGTATTGTGCCCCCATTGTAGAATTGTATTCGGTAACGTTTCGAGCCGGAAGGCTCTTCCGTTTTGATCCAGCACCCAGCCCAGCAGGATATGTGTGTGTCTTTTGTCAACTTTTCGACTCTTTTTCCTTCCTGGCATTTGTTACAACATTTTTACTCTGGAGCTAGAAATAGCTTTTGGGAAGGCAAATAATTTCCATTTGAATATCACGCAATACCTCAACCAGTAGTGGTCCAGCTCGACTTAAAGATATAAATGTCTCAATGAAAGAGTAGGGAAGGAGACCACCGGCAATCACTGCTGTTGTATTATGTGATATATTGTATTAACTTATGAACTAAAAGTTCTGGATTGCAGCTTTAACACTGAAACCTCTACATCTTTGGCTGTAACTTTAAGCAAACTGTGAAAAATTCCAACTCAATGTATAACGTGGCTGTGCCAAGGCTTCTCGACAGTGGTAACGACACTAAAGTGATCTATACCGTGAAAGTCACCAAGAATGTATTTAATGTATTTAAGGGTAAGTCTAACCATTACAAGTAACAAGAGAGAAGCTTACTCTGAGGGAGCATTGGCTCCAAATCGTGCCATTAAATGAATCCATCCAGAATGTACCTATTTGTATCTTGTTATATTTTAACCATTACAATGTACCTGGCCCTGCGAAACCTCATTCTGGCCTCCTGGCACAGGGAATTGTACGGTACAGTGTAGATTACTAACAAATTATGACATCCATCCAATCATTTTATATTTTCCCTGTTTGATGCATTTAAAACCTTGTGCAGATGTTTGCTTCCTTTGCATGTAACCTGCTCTCTGTAGCCTTGAAGTCACCATGCACTGGCACCCAATATGTCTGAAATCACAGTTTGTGACAAATGAAATAAAATGTTTCAGGAGAAACTTAAAACAGTGAATAACCCTTGAACCTCTTTGTTTCATTCAATCGACTCATTCAGGAGGTGCTGACTCCCCAGAAGTGTGCTCCACATGTCATGGTCTGTGGCTTGGTGCGTGTGCGCTGTGTGCAGAAGCTGGACCAGGTGCTTCACTTCATGACCAGGAATGGCCTCATTAACACTGGAGTGCTGGCAGTCAAACAGCCTCTTCTGCCTGAGAAATACTGCTCTGACTGTGAGTGTTGACTGCTGTCATTTTTCACCTTCTTCTTTTTCCTTTTTTAGAGTAGCCAATTACTTTTACCGTCTTTTCTATCCAATTTAGTCATTATGCCAATTCATTCCTCCCACTGCTAGTCCAGGGGCCAACACTGATATTTTCACAAATTGGTACCACCTAAGGTGACCGTAAAGTTTTTGTATTTTTGTCTTCCTACATGTCTCTAGTTTATATTTTGGTATGATAACCCTTCCAATCTTGTAGCTTAATGGCAGTTATCACTACCTACTGGCTAATGTATCCGGTAGGAGACACAAAGTAGAATCTTTGTGTCTCCTACACCCGGGCATCAAATTATTGCGACAAAAAACAAAATATATCCATGTATTCAAGGCTTCATGGGGTGTGCAATTTATAACTTCTCAGATTTTTGGTGGTTGCAAAAAGACTGCTTTCCATAAGCTTGTAAAAGTTGACCCTCCTTCGGTCTAGGGTGGTCATAGCTGAATGGGTAGAGAGTCCCCCTGGGAAACTTAAAGGAGGAGTTCACCCAAAAAATGATTTATTTTCTATCAATTGCACACCCTATGAAGCCTTCAATACATGGATATATTTTGTTTTTTGTCGCAATAATTTGATGCCCGGGTGTAGGAGACACAAAGATTCTACTTTGTGTCTCCTACCGGATACATTAGCCAGTAGGTAGTGATAACTGCCATTAAGCTACAAGATTGGAAGGGTTATCATACCAAAATATAAACTAGAGACATGTAGGAAGACAAAAATACAAAAACTTTACGGTCACCTAGGTGGTACCAAAATATGGCCTGGCCCCTGGACTATGCTTGACACCTTTGTTTTACCCTACTGGCCAGAGAGGAGCCCACACTGGGAGGACATATAGCCTTCGTCCTATTCCTCCCACTCAACATTACCCGCTGACAGGAACCGTCACCCAGCCTGTAGGATTACGACAAATATCACCCTCCCCACCCGGCTTCCCTCCTCCAAACACGGGCCATTTGTGTTCGTATAGATAGACACTCGGCCAAGCCGGATGCACCGTGGTGGATTCGAACCCCTGGACTCCGTGATGGTGAGAAGGTACTTTACTGCTGCACCACCCGAGCGCTTTTCACATTTTTCTTTTTTTTCCCTAAGATATCTTTTTGGCCTTTTCTGCCTTAATTGATAGATGAACAGTAGACTAGCTGACAGGAAACGGGGAGAGAGATGGGGGGTGACACGCAGCAAAGGTCATCGGGATCGAGACTCGAACTTGTTCCTATAGCAGTTTTGAATATTTTGCCTGAATATTTTGCAGAACAATTTGATTGTGATCGGAGCAGGGACATCAGGACTGGCTGCTGCACGGCAAGTGCAGAACTTTGGCACGCAGGTTAGGCTGGACCATCAAACTAAAGTATCTTAGTAAATTATCTTCCAACATTGGCAGATGGGAGCATTGTTCCCTAATCCTATGCAATATGAATGATGTTCCAGGTGGTGGTGCTCGAAGCAAGGGCCAGAATTGGAGGCTGTGTGTGGGATGAAAAATCTCTTGGCCTCACTGTGGGCAGAGGAACACAATGGCTGTGTAAACAACCCCATCGCTCTGATGTGTGAGCAGGTGAGACTACTTTTTAAACTTATTTGCAAAATCCTTTCAATAAAGTTTGACTTTACCCATCTACAGTAAGTGCTGGGGTCAATTAATTATATACTAGAAAAGTGTACTCAGTTGAGCGCAAATCTCCACCAGGATGCATGCCCTAATAATAATAATAGAGATGTGAAATGACTATTTAGAGCCACAAAACCAGTCACAGCCACATTACCAGTTGTAGATCATCCTTACTGTCTTCCATTCTCTCTGTCTGTCTACCTCTCCCCATCTGTCTGTCAGAATGCAATTATTCAAATGTGTCTGATTGTAAATGCAATGTGTCAATTATGTTTGTTTCACCAGACAGTCAAAGGTTGCAATATGAAATGTCTTGTTTTCTATTGTTGTTCATCTATTTTCACCCCAAATCAATTATTTCATAAATATATGTTTTAGATCAACTGTTCCACCCCTAAGCCGTAACAAAATATGCTGGAGAGTCCTTGACCAGGAAATATAACTGGCAGGAGAGTGAGGTATCTATTAATTAGCTTTTTAGGAAATAATAGTTAACACCATCACATTGTGCAAATGAGTAGACTAATCCTCATTTACAGTATGTTTAACATTTGAGTGATTGAGAATGACTGGATCGATAGTGTTTATACTGAAGATCGGCCACAATACAGACAATACAAACTACATGCAGTGCACACAATGTTGAAATAATGCAAGTTGACTGGGGCTGGATGTAGGGCTGCAGCTATCGATTCTTTCCTTAGCAATTACCTGCATTCACTCACATGCAGACAGTTTCTATTTGCTTAAAATCGATTTAACCTTATTTCTTTCCTTTTAATTAGGAGGTCCCAGATCCTTTGAATTTCTTTGCCACCCACTGGAGCAAAGACATATGGGCTCAGATGTCCGACCTACAGCTTTGTGAAGACCGGAGGCAGCGGAGAGGCCTATGACATCCTTGCTGAGGACAGGGAAAAGTTTTCTTTGCTGGCGAGATAAAAATGTACACATTAACTTCGTCCTATTGTATGACTAGGGGTTTGAATTGGGTGTCCCCGGGTTGGCCGGGTGTCCCAACGAAGACAATTGGCCTGTGCGAGGGGAGGCAGGTGGAGAGGGCACATGTTCAGTGGGGAGCTGAACTGGGAAGGATAACGTGTACCTCTGCACGCTTTATGTTCTCCCGGTGAAACTCCTCACATTCAGATGAAAAGAAGCAGACTGCCAACATACCCTCCTTAAGACCACTTATTAGGGGTCAGCAGCAACAAGGGACTGTTGGTACAAGGGGACTTGAAGAGGAATTGACAGAAGGACTGAATTGGGGGGGAAAGGGTGGGGTGGGTACAATCTTTTAAAGTGCCTTTTTTCATGCAATTATTTCTATGGCTTTATATTATTAGGCGACCAACAGACTTTCCTCAGACTTTGACGGGGCCTATCTGAGTGGGGTCCGAGAGGCTAGCAAGATGGCTGCCATGTAAACCTTCCCAGAGAATACTCCAAACACCAGCACAGACACGTTGCACCGAACAAAACCATCAGGCAGTCTCAAAACCATCAGGCAGTCTCAACCCCATTCCCAGTTACCGGATTGTTCCGCATGAAAAGAATGGACTTTTACCCACTGTTCTCTACTCTGTACTGATCGGTAAGACAATAACAGCCTATTTCCAAACAGCAGGAGCAAAGATGGCTTGTCAATTTGATAGGTCCAAATTGTTAAAGCACAAATTAAAGCACTTTTACTTTCCAAACTAAATACCTGGTGGTAATTCTTACGTCAGCAACAAGATGGAAAAACATGACATTGTTTAGAAAGCTGCACAGTAGAATTTGTTGTGTTCATTTAACTCCGACCCTTTTTGGGTTTTTTTTTTACACTTGTTCTGTTAACACTCAGGATTTTACTATGTGGGAGACAAATAATGGCAAAGCTCTGGCTATTGTAGCTCTTTTTGACCCTTAGTGATGTATTAAGAGTGATTTATATTTGGTTGAAAATAGCAGATCTACATGCTCACAATGCTTTGCAAGCTTTTAGATTGGTTATTTTTTAATTGGCACTCAACTCTAAAACACAGGCTTTAGAGTTGGTCTTATTGGCTTATTGAGTGATAAGGGTTTATGAAATATTGGCATACATTTTAGGTACAGTATATATATACCAATGATTTACACATCTTAAAATGATCTTCAATGTACTGTACTGTAGGCTGTGTGTCCACATGTTGGTACAAATTGTGAACTTAAATGGCCTGCCTCCGCAGTGTTTCTGCATTAGCACTTTTTGATTTAGAATGGGTCATAACTTTGTGACAGGCTGACTTTTCTATAAGGCTGATTATTTTCATAAATCCACTTTCTCAGGGATGTGATCAGCACGACACCAAATTGCAGAACATAATGAGGGAAAAGCAAGGGAACAGGACACCTTCAATAGAAATGACTGTGAGGGTTGTCAAAACAACAATAACAATTTTCAAACCTGAAAGGTTGAAAAGGATTCTTTGAGTTACTTGAGAATTGGTGTCCACATCTTTGGAATGGGACAATATTGAAAGTTGTCATCTTTGAATAATGTTAGCTATTGAAGCTTTATTTGTTGGTCCCCATATCTGTATGGTGTTTACACTTCATTTCCAAGTGTCAATACTTCTAGCTATTCCACGTTCTAATCTACATGTTACTATGCCTGAATATTTATCCTGTACATGTGTAATAAAAGGAGCCATTAACTGCCAGCATACTGTCTTGCTTCTGTACAAGTTACTATGCACAAGTACGTACATGGAAAGTGCTATAACACTGGACTGGCAATGGTGCTTGTATCATTAATGCCTGCCGTTAATGACATATCCTTCATTACTGTGGTTCCGCTTCAAACCTGTGGAAATGCGGGCTGGTTCACTAGAAAGCACCAAGGTTCCAAGAATACAGAATGGAACCGGTGCTAGAACCAAAGTTATCTTGGTGGAAAAAGCGTGTTGAAATCCTGAACACAACCACGTAATTGCAGACTTGGCGAGTTCCGCATTCAGTGTCTTGGAATCAATATAGTTCCTTTATCTTTGCCTTAGCCACACCACCAAAGCCATTCTTAAATGTAAGCATTAGATTTTAAAAACTCATATCCTCAACCCCTTGTGTAGTGGTAGTACACCACCACCTGGTGTCCAAAATAATTTACTAGAATAGCTATTGCAGCAGCAGCACTATTGTAATGTAATAGTACAGAAATCAGTGTCAATTATATACCAATATTAAGCTTTTAACTAACATCAACATTGCACATGTCTGTGGCCTCAATAATAATTATATTCATAAAGTGACATGTTAAGTTATTGTTTGTAAAAGCAGACAATAACTTAACAACATCAGAGTGACAAACTCACTTTGGTTAAGGAAAGCAAGGTTCAGAGTCATATCAGCGATCTGGTTTTCTAAAAAACTAAGCAACACTTGTCGACTCAAAATAATTGTCACTGATAAACCAATAAACTCTTAATAACCGTGGTAAGTTTGCTACATAATGTATATGATTACAAAATGGAGACTGCAGGACATGGAATCTTTGCCCAAGTTGTTCTGCAAACAGAACAACTTATTCTTATTCTAAAAAATTCAAACTGAACACCTGAGCTGCAATTAGACGTTTTACATTATTCTGTGAAAACAATGAGGACTGTGAACTTATCAAGGAAATGAGAATTAAACAATTTGTCAGCCTCCACAAAGCAAGATTACACTTTGGCAGGTTTGGGTTGTGTAGTAAGTTACCTTGCCATGATGTAACACATGCAGTGTTGAGTTTCGTAAAGTTACATATTGTCAGAATCCACTTAGCATTTATTTGTGTTCTAAAAGAGTGACTTTGAGACATGTTTCACCATGCAATATTTGGAATTATGATGTTTTAATGAACAGAGCAACTACTGAAGATCATCAGTATTTGGAGTTACTCAATCCTTGCAAGAGGTACCTACACAAACCTTTACCAAAGTGTCATTTTGTTTTAACATGCCAATGAACATGTCCATGTAATGTTTTAGTCAGTGGTGGAAAAAGTATTCACACTTTTTTACTTAAAGGGGAAATCCACCCATTTCCAATATTTAACTATGTCATTAATATAGCATAAAGGAGTTGTGTGGAAATAAGAAAAAAGTTCCCCCCTTTCTCAACATGATGAGTCATCATGTTGTAATTTGCAATGTTAAACCCACAATCAATCCTCCAGTTCAAGGCAACACAGAAAGGGGGGAACTTTTTTCTTATTTCCACACAACTCCTTTATGCTATATTAATGACATAGTTAAATATTGAAAATGGGTGGATTTCCCCTTTAAGTAAAAGTATCAATACTGCAATATAGAAATATTCTGTTACAAGTAAAAGTCTGGAATTCAAAATGTACTTGAGAAGTACAAACATATTGGCATTAAAATGTACTTAAAGTACCAAAAGTAGAATGTACTCATTATGCAGAATGTCCCATTTCACAAGTTCACAAGAAAATAGTAGATCTACAAACTCAATCTCACAATGCGTCGCTATGCTACACATTGTGAGCTTGTAGATCGGCTATTTTCAAATGGCCGAAATGTATATAGGGTGGAAGTGGTCAATGTATGTTTTGTAAAAATAATCCAAATCTACAAAGTAAGTAGTTACTAAAGTTTTCAAATAATTGTAGGGGAGTAAAAGTACAATATTTGCCTCTGAGATGTAATGGAACTAGAAGTAAAAGTACTGAAAACTATACTCCAGTAAAGTGAATACACCTAAAAATTGTACTCAAGTACAGTACTAGTAAATTGAGTAAGAGTAAATGTACTTTGTTACTTTACACCACTGGTTATAGTGAATACAACACAACGCATTCATGGTAATGTCTTTGTAAAACTAAATAGGTCAACATCACTTACCTCTACTCGCTTAAAAGTACCCCAGGTCCTAGTGGTCTCCACTGAACAACCACTGGCCATTGTATGCCACTGCGGGGTCTGCTGGAATGGAGGTAGAACATTGTCCTGGTGGAAATCCAGCTGGAAAATAAACAGAATATTATGAAATATGATTTCATATTCATTTCAGATTAACCTGATTTAAGACCATATTTCCTTTTGGAATAGTTAGTTAAAAAGATATGGTTACAAAATAATACACATAAATACTTACTGATTAATATCATGATACTGTGCTTTTTCATATTTAATTGAAACTATAATTGATTTGAGTTGAATTATGTGCTTTAATAAAATAAAATAAATCTTGTATGATATGTACCAAATTGCTCATGTTAAGTGGCAACATCATACTTTTATTTGAATAATGTCTCTGCAAATTATTTTCATTTTGAGGTATCTGTCATGACAGCAAGCTATAGGCATGATGATGTAGATTTAAACTCAATCTCATTATTAATCTCAACTGAAAAAACTATGAGGTGCATATTCCAGCATCTGCATGGTGTTAAGAGTTTTAATGCCATGCATTACTAGTATTGCATTGTGAATATTCTCACCTTTGGGGAGAATGTTTAGATTTGAATCATGTTTTTAACAGTAACAGTAACAGTTACATCATGACATGTAACTACATCCACATCTTCTAACGTACTGATTCTCAACGTCAGGTCCAGGGACCACCAGGAGGTCCACATGGACCCTCGCCAACCGGAACAAAATGGACCTTAAGGGTCCATTTGGTTCCATTGGTACACTCTCAGAGTTAAATAAACACTGAGGATTGTACAGGGTAGATTGGGATCCAAAGATGGGAAAAAAAGGTTCCATTCATGCTCTCTCTCAGTTACAGACCCGCGAGGGTCCATTTCGACCCCTTGGTTGTGGGCCCGGGACCAGACGTTGAGAAACGGCGTTCTAACGGACGTTATGATATCAACATTTTGAGTTAAACGTGCCAAATGCGTCCGTTTGAAAAGTAGGCCTACGGTTAATATTTAGAGTCAAGTGCTAATGAACGTGTAGCGTACGTTATATTATATTATATATCTCCTCAATATGTTGGAGTTACATCGTGGCAAGAGCTACAACCGACAACACACACCTCTAACAAAGTGTAATAATTCTTCTTTAACAATGAAATGAACATGTAACCCATACGTTATAGTGAATATCGTCTCTGTCGGGTGGAAACCTCATGTCCAAAAAACAAAACTGTTACTTTACAGGATTCAAGTTCAAAAACAGCAAAAGTAGCAAATCTGGCAGCTCGAACCTGAACAAAACCTGAACAAATGGTACCAACGGTAGTGATGTGGTCCTGTGGCTGGCAGGAGCCGGACGAGGCTTGCTAGCTCGGCGACCCATGATAGCAAGATGAAGAAGATGCTAGCTCAAACAAAGTCTCTGGAACTTATAACTACAATCGATTCCGAACAGAAACAATGTAGGTTAGCAAGGCCGGATCGATAATACTCCAAGAATGCGTCGATGTGTGATGAACTCAGAAGCAGTTGAAGAAGCTTCGATGAAGAAGAGTCAGTCAACGATACCGGTCGAGTCGAGTATTGCAAGAACACTGAAGGTTTAAACCGCGCGCTCCGGTTTATAGGCCTACTCATACAGCGGCACAAGGTTCGGCCAATCCGCGAGGCCCAACGGTTGGCTTGGCCAATCACATTCAGAGAAGCCGCCCAGGTGCATTGCCCTAATATGGCATGTGTACGTTATCGAGATCACGAGATGCCCTACCGTAACCTTTGTAAAAGTCGCCGGATATTTATTTTCTGTTGAAGAGGTTGTTTTTATGGAAATATGTACGTTACAAACGCCAGAGCTTGTGTGTGTGGGGACGACGACGACTAATGTTTTGTGTTACGGTTAACTTCAATGCCACTTTTTTTTTAAAGATAATATTTTACGGTAACCGGAACAGAGGGCACCTGGTATTTCTGGGCACCTTTAAATGTTTTGATTATATATCATCTATTACGGTAACAGTCAGTTGGTAGCAATGCCAGATGGTGCCACAAGGCGGTGCTGGTGTGTGTTTTTGTTTTTGTTCGGAATTCAGCGTTCATCTGACGTCACTTCTCATCTACCGTACTCTCAGTAATATTGGCGCAGTGTGAAGCATCTGCGCTATGCTCCCTAGTACACAAACTCAAAAATAACCTGAAAGAATGGCTGATATCCTATAATACATTGCTAAACCCAAAACCCCAAAACAAACCCTGCCACTGTGTGGGAATAAACACAAAAACAACATATCAATGTCATTAACAACACACGCCACAACGCGCAGAATCACTACGCGCAGTCTGTAGGCCACTTCACACTGCTCAGCACACATCTGCCCCCTCGCAGCATAATTAATTGCGGCCAACACAAACTCACAACATTACGGTCGGCCATGTTGTTCCTTAACGTCATCGCCAACCACCGCCCAGCGAGACCCAAACCGCGAGGCGGACCAAATTTCGTGTACACCATTTGTGTTACCTTTTATTTCCTCCGAGGTGGAAACTGGAAAGACTGGTGATGCGAGGTTAGTTCCCTTTAGCTCTCAGCACGCTGTGTGTGTGTGTGTGTGTGTGTGTGTGTGTGTGTGTGTGTGTGTGTGGGTGTGTGGACTACTGCACACTTTTGTGGGTCTTTGCGAAATCCCGAAGTGGAGTTTATTGGTCATTGGAACGGTGATGCACGTCACCCCTTTGTCAAGTGGGTATTTTCAAACCCTGGAATGGATTTAGGGGAGCATCAGAGTGTTTGTGTTGGAGCGCCTCAGTGCGGCTGCAGAGTTCATGTGCAAACTCATGCATGCGATGTTTCGCGGGGGTCCAAAAGGGTCCGCGATGTTCGGCGGGGGTCCCGACACTCCCAGGGGACCCGGGGGTCCCCCATATTGAATATCAGTGTTGCCACATTTGTGCCAGAAACAAGCAAACACCTTCATGAAAAAAAAAAAACAGCCGAAGGGGTCCGCCATGTTCCAGGGGGGTCCCAACACTCCCAGGGGGTCCGCGGACCCCCACGTAAAAAAAATATAAACATTTTTTTCTTTTTTTTTTTTTTTTTTTTTTTACTTTTGGAAAGTTCTATCCCACCATTTTGGTACCCCAAAATAAGCGCGCCATCACAGCCCTAGAGCCCCGTGCGCGGCTGGGGTCGAGGGGGGCGTAGCCCCCCGAGACTCTAGTTAGAATACAATTCAGCTTTGGGTCAGGGTACTGAACACATTTGAACACCTCGGTAGTAGTCATAATAGTAGCATAGGCTAATCATGTCATGGTATTTGGTCTATGTGGCAGAGGTGTAAAGTAACTATAAGTAGGCTACATATACTCAAGCACTGTACTTACAATTTTGATTTTTTTTGCTTTACTGGAGTATTTCCAATTGTCAATACTTCTACTCCACTACATCTCAGAGGCAAATATTATACTTTTACTCCACTACAATTATTTGAAAACTTTAGTTAATTACTTTGTCGAATTTGTATCATTAATACAAAACATACATTAACCACTTCAGCCCTACATTTGATCTACAAGCTCACAATACCTCGCGATGCGACGTATTGTGAGCTTGTAGATCTGCTATTTTCTAAAGTTTTTTATACATTTTATACATTTGAAAACTTGTGAAACGGGACATTATGCATAATGACTACTTTCTACTTTTGGTACTTTAAGTACATTTTGAGACCAATACTTTTTTTGTACTAAAAAAGGAAAAATGTTTAATTTCAGACTTCTACCTGTAGTTGTAACAGAGTATTTCTACACTGCAGTATTGATACTTTTACTTAAGTGAAAAATGCGAGTACTTTCCCCACCACTGATCACGTGTTGGATCATGTAACAGATTATGCTGGGAGTCCTGGGACTGCCTCTGGTGCTCGGCGGTACAAGCTCCTCGTTCTCAACCTCACTCATGCGAAGAGAAGATGGTGATGAAGGGGTGTTAATGTTTTCTAATTTCTCCCATACCTGCCACACCGTGCCACACTACGCCTCTCAGCCATTGCAAAAGCTATTTGGTGCTTATTGCTTTATACATTTATACTTGTCCCTGCTGAAAACCCCCCAGCAAAAACAACAAAAAACATGCTTATGATGGTTGCTGGTTTTAGCTGCTCTTGGGTGCAGGAGTAAAGATTTCCCAACAGATGTTTTTTAAACAATAAACTAAATATCACTTCTCACGTCTCATATTTTATTTTATTTTAAATTTTCACTGGAGGGTAGCCTAAGCCCCTTGAGATGCAGCATCTCGTTTTCAAGGGATTCCAAAATAATGAACCCTCACAATGAACCCTGATCATGAGTGGATGTATTTGCAGATTAAATTATTCTGTCAAGGTGAGAGGTATTAACTTCAAACAACATTGAAATCAGAAATGTCTGGTGGTGCAAGAGAAAAGCTGAGGTTCCACAAGTCATAGACGTCAGACCTCAGTAAGTGGTCTCATGTTGTCCTGAGCCATGTTGCCCACTGACTGCCTGGTCCATATGTCAGGAGCCTATCGCTGTTTTACATTAGGTGGACACTGACAGTTTCTAATTTCCATACTAAATGGATCATAAACCACCAGGTGATGTAGTTGCTGCTGATAATAATAATAAACCACAAACTATAT
Source organism: Gymnoscopelus microlampas (assembly GCF_963454915.1). Lineage (NCBI taxonomy): Eukaryota > Metazoa > Chordata > Actinopteri > Myctophiformes > Myctophidae > Gymnoscopelus > Gymnoscopelus microlampas. The sequence goes on from NC_139943.1 coordinate 42,699,447, forward strand.
TGCACCTGTACACTTGGGTTCTCCTCTTTTTCACTTTGTTTCAAAAACATCCATCAATGTCATGTTATGAGCAACTTTGTGTCAATAAACTCCATGCATGATTCCCTCTACGTATTAGAGTTTGGAAGCGCTCGTTTTAAATCACTCCACATCCTCCGTAGCACCCGTTTCCAAATTGAGCAATATTACACGAGAGGGTGTGCTTTACCGTGATTATTGGCACTACAGTGAACCAGTCAGGGAGGAGGCTGAGCTGAGGTCCGCAAGCATCACTGAAGTCTAGAAAAATGTTGGAAAACTTGGAATGATTTAATGTTTTTACACAAATCTCTTATGGGGTCCCTGGCACACAATGTTTTCAGATGGGGGCCCAGATTAGAAAAAAAGCACCGTGCACGCATTTACTCCAGCCTAAATGGCATTTACTCCGGCCTAAATGCTCTGGCCCTCCATACGTTCCTTTGATATTTTTGGGTCTTTTTCTGCCTTTATTTGAGAGGAAAGCAGGCTGACAGGAAATGGGGAGAGAGATGGGGGGTGACACGCAGCAAAGGCCCTCAGGACCGGGAGTCGAACCTGCGACACACTGTCAGACTGGATTAACAGCCCTATGTGGTATGCGCCTGGACCGCTAGTCCAGCGGGCGCCCAAGTGGAGCTATTCTAACCATTCAGGCCACATAAGTGACTTTTGACGCTTGTTGTTTGCAACTCTGGTCCTGAAGTTGCTAGCTTTGAGCTCTTAAGAGTTGATATTAGCATTCACCTGCTACTCCAGAAGTCACATGGTTGAGTTTAAGGCTTAAATGGCCAAACTTAAGGCTTAAACATTATCAGAGGACCGGCCCTGTACCCCCTGACACTGCCTCATCCCAGCTGTCTCCATCACCTTCGAGTGTAATCTAATAATGTCTATGGGGTTTTGGTGAGTGGCTCATCATGGCTGTTGTGGTGGATTCACAGAGACGCGTGTAGCCTATGTCTGCAAGTCTGCCTCCTGGTCCGAACTGTAGATGGTCATCATGGTCCAGAATCAGATGAGCATGTTTTGACAATAAACCGTATGTCAATGATGACATCAGCATATGTCATCATTAATCATATTTGGCACGGGATCAGAGAAAATGATGGAGTCCGACTTTGTTTTGCATATACATTAATCTCAGTGACCGCCGACATCCTACAGATAGATAGATAGATAGATAGTTATTTTTTATTATAGTGTCCTGGCTGCACCACAAAATGCCCAGCCCGCACGAGCTTGCAAGACACTCACATAATGAACATACCAAGATGTCCTGTGCGTGCGTGTGTGCAGCTCCATGTGCATTTGTAGGGGTAAAATATGTTAATGTATTCTTGTTTGTACATATGTTGCCACATTGACTGAAGGAAGCCAAACAAAAATACATTTTACTCTTATGTACCTGTACACAAGATGTAACAATAAAGAACAACCTTGAACCTTCAAAGTTTTGTCTGTCAGTGAAAACAATTAATAAAACAACTAGGCCTAATAATAGTAATGAACAATAGAGATTATTTTGATGGTTGTTTAGAATGCTTCAATTTCACAACAACCGTAAAAGTGAATAGTCAGAAATAATTAACATCAATTAAACATACTGGCAAAACAAATCTTTAAGTGTTTTTATTTTTCTAAGTCTAAAATGAGAACCTTAAGGTCCTTGACCTGCTTATAACATTATAACACATAATTTTAAAATACACTGTAACATGTAGACTTACAATGTGGCATATCTCACAAGACCTATTTAAATTATATACATTAAAAGGTTGAAGGGCTGAATCCATTTACCTCTTTTTTAAACCACAGTGAACTCGTTCACACTCCAACATGCAGAAACTGTGTTGGCACTTTTTATGTTCACATTAAATCTGTCAGTCCCTTTTCTTTGAAGTCCAAGCATGAAGGCAAACAACTGAAAGAGTGGTCCAGGGCATTGTGCAGGAGGAAAGAGCCAGCTCAACAACGTACAGTATGTGCAGTGCTTTGAAATGATTCAACTAGAACACATGAGTCTGTGTGTCACTCTTCAACCACTTAAGCCCTGTTTCAGGAATAAGCGAAAGTAGCCAATCTATAAGCTCACAACCTCGCAATGCGTTGTGAGCTTGTAGATCTGCTATTTTCGCTAATTTGAGAATTCTTTGAAAATGTTTACCTATTAATAACATGCCCAAAATAGGAACGCCAGGGTTAACGTGGTTAAGGTTTGGCATGTAGCGGGCGAATGGGGGCTCAGGGGATGAGCCGTTAATGTAGTCCTCTGAAGAAAAAAATCCATAGAAGAAGTCATGCATATGTGTGTGTCTGTGCAGTAAAATCCTCAGTGTGCGTGTGTGTGTGTGTGTGTGTGTGTGTGTGTGTGTGTGTGTGTGTGTGTGTGTGTGTGTGTGTGTGTGTGTGTGTGTGTGTGTGTGTGTGTGTGTGTGTGTGTGTGTGTGTGCGCGTGTGCGTGTGCTCTTTAGCTGTAGTTGTGCTGTCCCAGAGCAATGATCAGGTCCTGCAGAGGCTCTGTGTCCTCTGGATCCAGCAGTGCATGCTGGCGGCAGAAGAGAGTGAGGTGCATGAAGAGTGAGTTCAGGTGCGGGTGCAGCCCCAGGGCCAGCGTGTGTCTGTAGTGAGACCAGTAGATGTGAGCCAAGCTTCTGAACAGCAGCAGAAACACTTTCTGCACCAGAAACACAAAGCCTGTGGGGAATACTGCACCTGGGGGAGTATGGGGAGGAGGGGTTAATAATAATAATAATAATCATAACAATAATGATTGTGATGCATTGTGCTGCAATGTGAGCTTGTAGATCAGCCACTCTTGCTGCACGACACGGATCGGCTCGGGCAAGGATCGGCACAGATCGGCTATTTTCATAGTATGATGAAGTACAACATGTAACTCTAAAAATGGACCCAAAGGGAAAAGTGTCCAAAAGAATGAGGACTTTACTGTGAACCATAAATAGTGGTGTGGTTTACCCGCTCTGGTAGGGAAGACGTCCTCGTCTGTCAGCAGCTCCTGGATGTATGACATGGCGTAGTCAAAGTACAGAGGAGCAGAGCACTTCAGCTTCTTGCCCTGCTCATCAATCCAAACATAAACCCTTTGTATGCACGTACACACACACGCACACGCACACACACACACACACACACACACACACACACACACACACACACACACACACACACACGCACACGCACACGCACACCCACACGCACACGCACACGCACACACACACGCACACACACACACACACACATTACAGTCATTTCATTACTGAAAACATTGTGTGCTGTGCGTACACCAAAGTTGATTACCATTCGTAATACAAAGATTGCAATAATTGTGTGTCTATGCATGTGGGTGCGGCTGTGTCTCCTGTAACGTACGTGTTGCCGGGGCCACAGGCAGCCGGGCAGGTGCTGGAGGTGCAGAACTCCGACAATGCACTGGAGAACAGGTTGATGTTCTTGAAGAACGCTATTGCTACAGAAATAAAGAAAATTACATGCATACGATTACATACCGTAATGCAATGGGTGCATAAAACCATTTAACCACTTACTACCCTCTAGACATAGTAAACTGGACCTGAGTTGGCTCTGGTCCTGGACCGGACTTGGACTTGGACATTAAATAGCCAATCTATAAGCTCACAACATGTTGCAACGTGTCCATGTTGTGAGCTTGTTCCCCCCAGATGCTGTGGTTTAAGTGGTAAAAACAGTTGACAGAGTGACAGCAATACTTGTGTATTTAAGTTCTGCTAGTTTGCCCTCTCATATACGATGCGATGCTAGAGTGCGGTCTAGCCAACAGCAACTATAGGGACTCCTGAATCGCTGCCCTCCACACTCTCCTATCTAGCATCAGGGTCTTGAGCTCTACAGTGTTGTTAGCTAAGCTGTTGCACCGCATTCCCCCCATTGAATGTTTTTCTCTGCTTATAAAGTGAATGGGCAATTCACTTCCATTAGATTTGTTTTTCTTTATTGAGGTACAGACACATTGAGAGACAGTAGGTAGGAACTAGCAGCGCAGTAGAGAAAGTTCAGGCAGGATTTGAGTCAAGAGAACCACACGGCTACATGTTAGTTCCAGAGACAAGGATCATCACAGTACAGTAGAGGAGTGGCTCTCTAACAGATGTTGCAAGAAGAGAGCAGATATCTGTCAAATAAAGCAGAATCAAGTGTAGTGACATTATAGGGTCTACTTACTGTTACTGGCCAGCCACTCTGCCTGGTCAATGCCAGGCGGCAGGGCAACGAAGGCAGCCATGTCTATGTGTGTGATTTGCCGGCACACATGCTGCTGCTGGAGGTACGGACGCTCCTCCAGATTATTGTTGTTAATTCCCCTAGAGAGTACAGTACAGATTTAATGAGCCGTAGAGAGACAAGGGGGGTTGGGGGGATGGCAGTTGGGAGAGAGAAGCAACGGGGAGAAGGGGAAAGAGAGATAGATTGAAAGCAAGCAGAGGAGAGAAAATGAGACAGTCAGCAGGAGCAGGGAGAGAAGTTGTTGCAGATAGAGAGAGAGAAGATATTGCAGTGTAGAGCAATCGATGGGTCACTGGATAAACTACTCCTGCTGCAGTCAGTAGATAACACACTTTTATGGCCTCTGCCTATCTGGTTCTTTTTCGCACGCACGCGCACACACACACACACACACACACACACACACACACACACACACACACACACACACACACACACACACACACACACACACACACACACACACACACACACACACACACACACACACACACACACACACACACACACACACTTCTTTTGCAGCAACCGAATGGACCACTGAACCAGTGGTTCTGTAGGTAATGTAATGAAACCAATCATTACTGAGCCGGTGTAATTAGCGTTAATGGGGTAGAATCCTGCAAGCAATGGTCAGCTTTATAAGAGCAGATAACTAAGGGATCTGACTTGGTGCAATGTAACACACGAAGCAGAGACTCAGTTACAGTATGTTTGGTGAGCCTCTTTGGGTTGTGGTTTGTTGTGGGATTTGCAATGTTTCAACTTGTTGTAATTTTGGTATTGTGTATTTTGTATATGATTGGTATGATCATGAGACACAGCTGTATTGTCTTATGCTATCAGCTATATACATGTACAGTACTGTAGGTCACGTCTGCTTGGCTTGGTGCAGTTCAAACGCTGACAAAGGCCAATACAGTAGGTCGAAACATGTTCGTTGTTGATTGCTACTGCGGCTTATTAAATACTTTTCAACTTTGTTCATGAGTGCGGATGGTTCCTTTGTTGTTCATAATGAACCTCTTTTGCCATGGGCACAACATATTCCTTCTGATAATAAAGCCTATGAATTATTGTTAACCCACCTCTGGCAATTTGGAAATGTGACGTGTGAGGAGTAGTCACAATGTTTGGTGGCATAGTGCTGTGCTTGTGTATGTTGACAATGACATACGTACTGGAAAGTCAAACGCAATTGACCAACTCAGACAAAGGGATTTGAATTTATGCAAACCAGGGCAGCCACTCTCCACAACGGTGGTGGCTTGTGATGAGAATGAAAGTGTATTTTTACAAGTCAGTGTGAGTGTCTAACTTACTTTTGTACTCTCTCAAACACGCTAAGCTTTCAAAATCTATGTTTCAAATTGATTGCCTTCAAAATCTTTACAAATTCTTCTGAAAATAGGCAACTGCTGCGCTCAAATTTCAAAACACAGTAGCATGGAGCGTTTACTCAGCGTGACCTTGCCTCCTGTGATAACAGAAACACTGTGCCCTCCATGAGTTTCAGTACCACCCCGCAGTGTGTGTGTGTGTGTGTGTGTGTGTGTGTGTGTGTGTGTGTGTGTGTGTGTGTGTGTGTGTGTGTGTGTGTGTGTGTGTGTGTGTGTGTGTGTGTGTGTGTGTGTGTGTGTGAGTGAGTGAGTGAGTGAGTGAGTGAGTGAGTGAGTGAGTGAATGAATGAGTGTACTGGACGACGTAGCTTCATGAACACAACAGCTTCACCTTTGTCCAAAGGAGGGATAGAGAGAGACAGACAGGTAGAGAAGAGAGACAGGGAAAGAGAGAGAGGCAGCACACTGTGGTTTATGTACAAAGGCACAGTACAGCGTGTGTGTATGGAATCTAATAAGATTAGGGAGTAATGACAGATGCTGAACCATGCCATGACAGGCTCCCCAGTGTACAGAGGAACTTGCTTTGTTGACTTCCTACAGGCTATTCTGTGCCAGCTTCTGTAGCTCAATTAGTCCTGCCAGCCCTTGACTACCAGTTACCTGTGTGCGCACACGCACACACGCACACACACACACACACACACACACACACACACACACACACACACACACACACACACACACACCTAACGATTGTGCAGTGACTCCTAACGATTGTGTTTGCATGTAAACATGGCGTCCTTGTGAACCTGCTCTCTCACTTTTCATGTTTACTTTTGCCTCTGCTGTGTGGATCAAATAAACACTGTTCCCAGCAGCGCAGCCGGCACAAACTCCAGAAGCTCACCCCTAAAACACACACAGACAGACGGTAAAATCCTCTGTGCACATTTATCTCTGAGAGTGCCAAAATGTACCCACATGGAACTGTAAAAAAAAAGGACCCACAGGCTCATTTGAGTAAATGTTTACATTCTTCAATCAACACTGGGGGTTTTAATATGCAGGAATAATACGAACATATGCATGATCTATTCTCAGTCAACTCCAAATTGTTTTTGCACATGTTCCCACTGCTAAAGGAATCCACATCCAATGATTGTATCAGACAAATATGTGACACACACACACACACACACGCACACGCACGCACGTGCGCATGCACGCACACACACACACACACACACACACACACACACACACACACACACACACACACACACACACACACACACACACACACACACACACACACACACACACACACACACACACACACACACACACACACACACACACACACACACACACACACACCCTCTCTTATCTAGAAAACATTCCTCAGCTAACCATGTGCAGCTCAGCCCTCCTTTAGTCTCGTTCTTCGTCCCCATCCGTGAACATCCGTTTTCTCTCTGCTTTTGCTCCTCTATTTCTTTACCCTTCACTGTTTGTCTCTCCAATAGAAAGCAGAAAGACTGATAATGGGATACAGCATTGGCACTGCAAATCCCCCACAGACATCACAGCGTTGCCGCCAAAGAAACTCAAGGTGGAGAGCAAACATTCCAAAGCAAGATGTTTGGTAGACAGCAAGCCAGAGCACAGACACAGGACAAAAAAAGAGCCAAATAAATGACAGCAGTGACTGGATGGCAGATAACCCCGGGAAATGTAAGTCAAGAGGTCAGAGAAGGACACAGAGACATGCGAGAGAATGACAGAGAAAGACTCACAGTTTTTCATTGCTGATGTCTGAGGGCTGAAGACTCACAGCGTCCGTCTCCGAAGCCGAGGGGTAACTATGGCAACCCCCCATGGCGTTGAGCTAAGAGCAGAGCTGTTGGTACCGCCGCCCCCCCTTTTCCATCCCAAACCCAAACACACACATACACACACACACTACTTGCACACTAGAGATAACACATGGTAAACTGTGTGCTCTCACACTCTCTGCTGTGACTTATATTCCATATAGTGGATGCATACAGAGGCGGTGGCTCTGAAAAATGTCCTCCCCAAAACTTAAAACTAACAAAAGTCCCCCAGAGGAATTGTGGATCGGATCGCCAGCTGTGTAGACAAAACTGAAGCCCTCCCCCTTCTCTCGCCTGTGTGTGTGTGTGTGTCTCTCTCTACAGCGTTCTAGTAGTGTCAGTAGTGTGGGTGTGTTGTACATGTCTCCTTTGTTTGAGAACCCACACCCCCTTAATGCTCCTCCTCTCCAGGACTCCAAGCGGACAGGCAGGTTCCTCCACAACCTCGACCCCACCTCTCCTGTCCTCCAACCCCTCCCCTTCCCGTGTGCACGCCCGCTGCTCTGTGCACACTCCCCTGGAGCTCGGGCGGGCAGGTGCAGGCACACTTCTATTGTGTGAGGGAGGGAGGAATGGAAGGAGAGAGAGAGAGAGAGAGGGAGGCAAGGTGGGAGAGCAGAGTGAGTGAGGGAGGGAGAGAGAAATAGAGAGAGTGAACAAAAGGAGGTTATACTTGTGTGAGACAGGAGGTTATTTGTGGACCGGTCGGTGTATTCATCATCTTGCGGGCCCCCTCGTAAAACTCTGGAGGAATGTGATGAGAACAGCGGTGTGTGTCAGTGCCAAGGAAAAAACACACAGAGACACACACACACACACACACACACACACACACACACACAGACAGACAGACAGACAGACAGACAGACAGACAGACAGACAGACAGACACACGCACACACACGCAGACACAAACAGAGACACACTTGCAGTGAGGGAGCCGCAATAAACAACTTCCTGAATTGATAACAGAGTAATACGAATTTTTGGAGGTGTTTTTTTAGAGGGGTCTGTCTCCCTCCTCAAGTTACATGAACTTGTTCCCCCTCAGCAGCCCAGAGGGCACAGCAGATACTACGTGTGCTAAGCAGGTCTGTGTTTGCATTGTAGGGAGAAGGGAGAGGGGGATGGGATAGTGTATGAGCGTATAACAGTAATTGTGAGCAACCTAATCCTCCAGCTCACCTGCCCTTAAGGTAAACATATTTGAGCATCTGCTCAAGCGTGAGTGTGTGTTTGTGTCCTGTTGATATCCATGGAAAAACAAAGACTCCACGCCCTTCATGGTTTGACGTGTTTATTAGGGTTCATATCTGAATGTACAAGCTAAATTTGACGACAGGTAACGGACACGTTACTCTCTATATGCAAGGAACCGCCAGCATCAGTCCACTTTACAAAAAAAGAAGAAAGGCATATCACAACAACGCTGTGACACGCACACACACGCACACGCGTCGCGCACGCACACACACACACACACACACACACACACACACACAGAGTGCACACATAGGTCAGTTGTGGTAAGCCAGCATCCATGGCAAAATCAACTTTGCCTACACTTGAGTGTAAAAGTTTCAGGGGATGGAAACAATAATTGCTCGTCCACCAATTGCTCGTCCACCAATCCATTAGAGGACGTATGTACTGTATGCATATATATTGCACAGGTCACATAGGACGGTGAGGTGGACTGTGGCTGAATTTACAAGATGAATGGCATTTCAAGAAGCCATTATTATGCATACCACCTTACCATACCTGTAGAGTGTAGATGTACTGTACACAGTAGCACACACTCAATTGACGCACGCACGCACGCACGCACGCACGCACGCACGCACGCACGCACGCACGCACGCACGCACACACACACACACACACACACACACACACACACACACACACACACACACACACACACACACACACACACACACACACACACACACACACACACACACACACACACACACACTACAGTATGGGTCAGGTGCAGAGTGCAAGGGGCTTGGGAAGAGTTGGATGACACATTCTGACCTTGTACACAACCCTGGTTTCCCTGCCCTGATTCAAACAAACCCTGACATACGTCCCAGTTCCGTAAAAAAAAAAAAAAAAAAAAAAAGAAAAAAAAGAAAAGAATATGGACATTTCAATCTTAATTATAAGAGCTACAGTCTGTAAAATGCTCTGGTGGGATCTATTGTCAAATAGAACGTCTTTCTCCGAAAACTCCCGTCCTCTCCTCCCCTAACTCCACCTCCACTTGGTAGTGGAAGACGGCATCAGATGAGATAGTGAGGGAAAACCCACTTAAGTTGCATAAGTTAAAGGAATGCACCACTGTCATATTTGTGAATGTTCAGGATTCTGTATTTCTACTTTGTGTATAATATAGCTGACATTCTGTACATACCTGCTGCACTTCTGACAATAACCTGTTCTCCCCATCTTTATCATGTAATATTTTGCACCCACTTGTGCACTGCTGCCTGTTGCGCAAACTTTAAGTATATATCTTCAGCCATTGTATGCATGTTTGTTATGTTACACAATAGACTGTGTAGCACTGATACATACAGTAATGTGTCTATCTGAATGTAGTTATATGCTCACATATCTTATGTATATTTTATATTTTCAATTTTTATATTGATATCTTATATGTTGCACTATAGACTGCGGAACACTGTCCTGTCCAACATTTTATGTATCTGACTGCATGCATAATGATATTTGCTGATATTTGATATGTTGCACGATTGACTGCTGTCACGCTTTATGTATATCTGACTGTTTGTTTGCACAAACACACTTCATCACACAATCTGTGTTTTGTATCTATGATACACAGAGCGTTAACAGACTTAGGATTCCGTTTTGATCATTAATCCGACAACTGATAAAGACATGGAGATGAGCTTGAAAAACAGTGGTGTATTCCTTTACAACCAGATCATAATTCTCACCCAGCCTTGGGTGAAGGGAAGGAGGCTACCTCACAGACATACTGCAAGACACAGCTATAGACTGGTGGGAAGACACTTTGGCAAAAGAGACCATTTTTGGAGAAAAAAACCCGAAATATCTTAAAAAGTCACGCATTCAAGTCAAACATTTCTGCCTCTCTGCAATTCATAACCGTCCCTGAACACAAACCAAAAAGTGCTTTCTCGAAAGTGCTATTGAGAATTAAAAACAAAACGAGCTAAGTCAATCATTTTTCATAGGCATATGCGCTGAAACTCAACTCCTGCCCTGAGGAAGAGAGAGACAAGAAGAAAGATCCAATAAAGCATGGCACACAGTAAATAAAATAAATTATATGAAAGCCTTAAAGCTACGCACTATGTCACTTTCCTCTTCTACCCCGGATTTGAACCCGATTTCCTGCGCAAGTGCTGAAATTTCTACCATTGAGCTAATAGAGCCTGCCTGCTTGCTCAGGGGATGAATTGAATCTTTACCTTCAGGTCAAACTTTGTGTCCGATCCTGTGTCTAGGTGGGACATGACCTTTGACGCGATCTAAATGTCTCAATAGAAGAGAAGGGAGACAAAATACAACCACCCCAATTGTATAAGTTATATTATATTGTATTAACATACTCTACCATACAGATTGGACAAAATTATATTTTATTCATGAAATAAAAAGTTACATAGTGCCCGCTTTAAGGGTGAGTTATACTTTGCTGCGTGCCGGAGTTGTGCACTGAAAATAGCAGATCTACAAGCTCACAGTGCATCGCGCTGCGACACGTATTGAGCTTATAGATCTGCCATTTTCAATGCGTGACAAAAGTGAGCAACCAAGTATAAGTCAGACAATACTCTAAATCAGTGGTTCTCAACCTTTTCTGGATCAGGGCCCACATGAAAATCGGCTGCCGTGTTCAGTGGTCAGATGGGTGGGCCACGTGCATTTCCAAAGCATGATAAGATCAATCAATCAATTGTGTTCCGGCTTTGACCAATGGAACTAATGTAGTACACTTTAAGTTCTTATTTAGCAGTATCGCAATGAAAACTAATTTGGATATCATGACATTTTGCTTTTACATCAGTTTTTTACGTAATGTTATATCATTATAAAAACAAAATTGACAATTATTTGGGGGCCCACTTGCAAAACCCTCATGGCCCACCAGTGGGCCCCGGCCCACAGGTTGAGAACCACTTACTCTAAATGCACACACAGGCGCACACACGCCCCAAACACAAACCCGCACGCAGGAAGCATGGAGCAGAGGAAACAGGAACTGATGCTGGGGTATTCAAACCAAAACACAGACATCATTATTGCCTCATTTCAACAGTAAACAACACACACACACATACTGTACATTAACACACGTTGCCACCCGCAGAACAACCGCTTTGCCATACGTCTAGATTTGTTCCAAAAATAGATAGAATGTTTATATATATACTGTTTACATTTATATTACGTTAACATAGTACCAAGAAGAAAAAGCCACAACCTAATACAGATTCAAATGTCACAATATTACATTTAAACAGCTCTGTGGGTGATATGATCTGGTATGCGCACGTCATTGTATAGGAGTTCTATGTTGTTCTTAATGTGTGCATGTGTGTGTGCGTGTGTGCGTGTGTGTGTGTGTGTGTGTGGTTATGTGTACATGTGTGCACTGTGCATGCACGTACGTGTGCGTGTATGGACATGGTTGTGTGTACACACGTGTGTATTGAGCGTGTGCATGTGTGTGAGTGTGTGTGTGTGTTACACAGGTGTGCTTTGCTTTCTTTATATCCACATATATCCTCTCTTTTGACCTGAGAAAACACTCTGCACCTCAGACAGAGCTCAGACACACATGCACACAGGCACACGTGTCTACACATACTACATGACAACAGCACACACTTCTAAACTACCTGAAGTTCATCGAGGCTGGAGGGGGAAGTGACTGATGGCGCGGGTATGAGTCGAGAGACAGCATGATAAGCCCAAGGTGAGTTCATAATTCAAATCTAAAACCTATGTGTGCTCCGAAAGTCCGATAAAATAGACCACTTCTGGTTCCACTGCTGGATCAAAGGCTAAACATTTGAGGAGGATTTACAAATGGTTCTCATACTGTAGCATGTATATGCCAAAGGGAGCTATGAAAAATGTCTCAAATTACTATCAATTCAAATGTTTACTCTACGAAACCCTCAGGCCAGCATACTAGGGAGAGAGAAATTCCATGCCTGACATGGAAGCTCGTAAACTTAGCCACGTCGTACAGCTTGCCATCTGCTGCTGTAAACAGTCAAATTCTCTGTTGGAAAAGTACCTCAGGGGTGCATTCTGGACGCACCGACAGGCTGACATACTAGTGTCCGGAATTCACAAATGTTTCCAGTTGTGGACCGGAATGGTGCTCTGGGAACTGAAGTTTACGAATGTCCCCCGCTGTGTCATCTCCCCTCATCACTACAAATATGAAAGTGGATTTTGTTAAGTTCCATGAAAAAAGGTGAACAATGTTAATAGTAATATGTACCATAATTTGACTTTGAGGGTCTTTCGGGCAATACTGCTTTTTGTTTTAAAAAAGTGCCCACTGCTCTCTTCTACACTGACCTATAGTGATTATGTCACTGAGCCATGGGTGACATGGGTGCAAAAAAGCAGCAACACATCACATTGTGTATTCAAAATGTATGTTGTTGAGGGCTTTTTCCTCTCCAGTTTGTCTGTAACTTCCCATTCCCCTGTATCTCTGTGAATGCAGACAAAAGGTGTGGGAGGACTGCTAACAGGAAGAGAAGGCGGTAATGCGGTGTGTGTTGAATGAAGACAAGGGTAAGTTAAGTGCATGTCTCTGTACCGCAGCATTAGACCGGTCCGTTAGCAGAGGGTGGTGGTGTCTCTCTGCAAGGAAATGAAATGGAAAATTATTAGATTTTCAATTCATGAATCAATTCATGAATGTACACACACACACACACACACACACACACACACACACACACACACACACACACACACACACACACACACACACACACACACACACACACACACACACACACACACACACACACACACACACACACACACACACACACTTACTGTGTGACTGCAGCCGACTGACCAGTCGGTGTGGTGGTGGTTTTGCTGGGGAGTCCTCCAGTCGTCTTTCCCTTCTCACTCTCTGTCTCGCTACTTTTGCCTTTGTCTTTGGCAGAGAGTCCAGCTGGTAGCACCTTGTCTGCGTCACTGCAAGAAGACAGTATCATAAAAACTAGAATGCGGAAAACCCTTCAGAATGTTGCCAATCCGAACACAGGCCATGGTGAGCAAACTGCATGTGTTAAGTTGATGACAGCTGGATCTCAACTAAGACCACACCTTAACCATACACATGGTTAGCATGCCATGCACACACTCCCACTCACATATGCGCACACACTCCCACTCACATATGCGCACACACATTGACATCAGCGTACACTGTTCTGGCACCGGAAGCACGAGCTGTCATAGCTCCACGCCGGAGCGAGCGTACTCACACACACACACACACACACACACACACACACGCACACGCACAGAGAAATATTAATGGCTGATCACTGCATGTATCAAGTGTTAGACCCCAAGACTTCCTGAAAGCATTCCACACTCCAGAGCTGGAGCTCTACATACCCTCTGACTGCAGGTGTGAATACTCTGGAGTCAAGGGGGGAGCAGAATGGTATGGAGGAAAACAGGAAAGGAAGAGGAGGGAAAATAGGAAAGGCGGGGGAGCAGAATTGGGCAGTTTGGGGAGAAAAGGAGAGGAAGCCTTAAGATACTCAAGAACTCAGAAACACTTTATTGCCAGTATGTAGGACATACAGGAATTGGTTCTGGTTTGGGTGCCACGTGAAACATGGGACAAAACAGGGGAGAGGGGAAAAAGAGGGGAATTGTTGCAAAAAACAAACAAACAAACAAACAAACAAACAAACAATCACACACAGTTTATCCCCAAAGACAAAGAGAAAACAAGTTGGGTGTAATTTCTATGTGGGTATACCTGGTGAACAGCGCTCTCTCGTTTTTGGCGTCCATTGTGAGCCGGATGGTCTCCTTGCCGGCGCCCGTGGTGATGGTCTCTGTGGTGACCATCTCCAGAGAGACAGACTCGGTCTTGTCCTCCTCCTCATCGCTGTCCGAGCCGCCTGAGGAAGAGCTGTCCGACGCCACTAGGGGAGCTTTCCTTGCCACGCACACGCTCCATACACACGCTGTAGAGAGAGAGAGAGAGAGACAGAGACAGAGGGAGTCCGCATCTTTTCTTGTGAGCAAAAGGAGATGACAGTTATCTAGGGAATGACCTTTCTCTGAGTGTCCCATTTGTAGACTCGACTTACGGTTGGGGTTTGGTTTGGTTCTGTCTGAGCCACTGAGATCTGAGTCCACAGGAGAGCTGCACCTGGGCCCCGTCTCAGAGCTGGGGAACACATGTTGTGACAGTTACTCTATCTGGCGCTGAGTACCACTGGTTTTCATTCTAACGGTCAAATCTAGCGTCCAGAGTTGGGAATGACATGCTTATGTGGACCTACTTGTTTGATTGATTGAATTATTTTTAGTCAGAAATGTAAACAGCACAAGGTCAGACATTTGGCTAAAAGGATAACACAAAAAAGTCCTGGGGACTTGTTTACATTGTGGTCCTATAACTGTAACTATAACTGTACATAGACTAGGGATAGCAAAACATTGCAGTTCCTACACTGGCCTTATTAATAGCTAAGAAATAATTCACTAGGTACAGGCCCCACCTAAAAAAAACGAAAACATTTACCAATAAACAACCGCAAAACTATACTGAAGTATAGTTTTGGGGTTATTTATTGGTAAATGTTTTAGTTTTGGTAACTGTGCTAGTGGTTAGGGTGAGTCCAGGGGCATGGTGGTGCAATTTGTGGGATGAAGAAGGCAAGGTGTTGAAGCAGTGATCATTTTGTTTACGCAAATTGTGATTACATGCGTGTTAGAATATAAATACTGTGACTACTAAGTTAAAAAATATGACACTGAAACTGACAATACATATTTCCACTGACAGATGAAAGTTGCCCAAGTTACTTTTCCCCCCCATGTAGCCTGGGAAGCAGCTGTTGCTCTCTGAGGTAAAAAAGAAAGTGAAGTGATGACAAATTGTTTGACAAATAACATTGACTGTGTATGGTGAAACAGGACTGTGCATCACCTCAATATTACACATTCAGCACACATGCACAAAAACAAGCCCTGTTACTAGTTCTGTGATCCATCACAGATTTTGGCGTAACACCAGACCTTCTATCAAATTCAAAATGTTATAGAACATTTTCTCAATTTCTTTCTCTTCTACACACAGTGATAATACACTCAGATTTACCAGCAGAAAGGCTGGAAGTCTGTGAACTTGGCCCACCCTTTCTCCTCCGTCTCTGTGGCTGCAGGCTGGGGGGCTACACTGTCCCAGGCTGCAAAGCCCCCTCCTGCTGCAGGGGCCTTGGAGTTCACCTCCCCAAAGTCAGCTACCCAGGCAGAACCTGGGTACATACATGCAGAGCACCACACAAACTATATGAGACACATTGCGGAGAATAGTGCAACCAAAATCAAATGACACAACATGATATGGCTGTACACGCACACATACATGCATATATGTTCGGTTGGAGTATGCTGCAGCCTATTAACATGCATACATGTTAGTATGCACATGCTCACATGCTTGCACACACGCAGACACACACACACACGCGCACACACACACACACACACACACACACACACGATCAATCAATATATTGATATTCAGTGTTTATCGTCTGGCAATATTCATGGTTGGGCGTTTTGTATGTTAATACGTTTTTCTGCATGGCTCAGCCAGCTCTAAACCACACCCACCATATAATTGAACATATATACTCCAGCTTAACTCTCTCAGTGCCAACAAAATAAAAAAATATGTTCATACTGTGCCAGCATTTTTTTTAAATAAAACAAAATAATAATAATAAGTTAAACAAGAAGTGAATGGAGCAGCAAATCTTCGGATCACGATATCTTGGGTTCTGAAAATTATTCCCCCCCCCAAAAAAAACTCGGCATAACTCGTTTTTGGCACTGAGAGAGTTAAGTCCAAACACAAAGGGAGCCACAATCAAAGCATTATAAATGTACACAGGATATAAGTGTGTCTCACTGTCTGAGGCATCGGTCAGACTCTGGCTGGAGAAAGGATCCAGGAATTCTTTAGGCACCTCCACTTCCTCTGTGTCTGAGCCCATCGCCTTAACAGAGGCTTCTGGGTTTGAGGCCGGTGTTCCATCCTGGGCCTTGTTTGCTGTGTCACTCTGTGATAGCCTTGATCCACCAAACCTTCATGCACAGTAAAACATTTTGATGATTATGTCAGGACAGGGGAAATATACATACACAACACGTAACAAAGCACAAATAGTTGAAACAAGGAGGAAAATAAAGATTGCATGTGTGTGTGCATCTGAGGTTGGTGTATTTGACCTGTTTCGGGACTTGGTTTGTGTTGCATAGTCGATTTCCTTCTCCTCCCAGATGTCCTCCTCATCATCATCAAAGGGCTGTATCTTCTCTTTAGAGCAGGCTTCAAACACAGCCGTGTTAGCCTGTCCACAACACAGCATAACAGTCATAATATTTTAAATTAGGGTTGTCCGATATTGGCTTTTTTACCGATAACCGATATACCGATATTGTCCAACTCTTAATTACCGATACCGATATCAACCGATACCGATATATGCGGGGATTATTGTGATTAGGGTAAGCTCAAATTTCATATCACACACACCATATACAGTAAGAACTCCTGTAACTTATTTATAAAGCAAAAAACCGATACCGATATTTTCCCGATATCAATTTGTATGCTAATATCGGGAGGCCGATAATATCGGACATCCCTATTTTAAATATCAGTCACATGTAAACAACACTTGAATGGAGACAGTCAAGCAAATACACCCCATTGGAAGGGATGGGGTGACATGGCAGCAGTATGATTCAGTAAGGTTGGCTGGATGCTCTAACAAACACAATATCATGACACAACAACATGATATCTGTTGCTCCACTAGTGACTCCTACATGTCGGTGAGGGCGCCTGTTAAAGCAGGGTGCGGAACTGGGAGGGATAGCATGTTCCCCCGCACACGCTATGCCCTCCCGGTGAAACTCGCAGGTGACAAGTGTGTATTGGAGGAGAGACGTGGTTGTATGCACCCTCCCCAAGACCAACAAGTGATTCAATTCACATTGGAAGGAAAGCAGTGAAGGTTATTGGCCGTACTCACGCTGTCCTGGCCAGCGTCAATGCTGATATTGATCTCTGCAATCCGGTCAAATGTTGCACTGCAACAAGAGTTAAAATTTGCTCTGTTAGTACACATGCACATTGCACAATAGCACCAAACTGACATTGTAGTTTGTTATCACTTTACCCGATGCTGTCATCGTGTTCTGTAAACTCCTCGTCATTGAAGCCAAACTGGTCCACGAAGTTCGCCGTCATCTGCTGGATCTGGTAGTCAGAGAAGACCTAGAGCAATCCGCACACTCAAATTAGGTTATAATAAAAAAAATACGGATACTTTTTTATGCCATTAATGATTTATCGGGATAACATGTTAAAGAATGACAGGAAGGGGCACCCGCTGGCCTAGTGGTCCGGGCCCGACGACCTTTGCTGTGTGTCACCCCCCCATCTCTCTCCCCATTTCCTGTCAGCCAACTGTCCTGTCAAATAAAGGCATAAAAGCCCCAAATAATATCTTTTAAAAAAAAGAATGAGAGGAAGGCGAAGGCAGAGAGGTGACACAGGGCTGTGTTTGGGACTATGACCGCATCAGTGCAGTTAACCGCTGAACTGCCGGGACATGTTTCTTTTTGACCGCGTTAAGAAAGAGTCAGGAATTGATCCAAGTGTATGTGATCCGTGTGATCGACACATTAATTAGTTGAGCCACCAGAGCATCCCAAGTTGTCAGTATTTAAGATGGGAGCTGTCAACAGTGTGTGTGTTTATGTACCTGCTGCAGTGTCAGTTCTTTGGGGAATGGACTCTCCATGTCATCCTCAGATGAGTGGCGCAGGCTACGGGTGCCGAGCTTGAACAGGGAAACCAAAGATTTTACTTGAACACTCAAATATCTATTAACAGAAAATAGATACCAATTTAAATATGAATACAGAAGATAATAAACTGTATTCTGTTAAAGGGACATACAAGTGTTTTGGCATATTTAGCCTTACTATTACTGCTACGGAACTGCTGCTGACCAAACCACGGAATGCTTTGGTCAGCAGCAGTTAATTTCAGTACAGTATGAAAATCAACTTGCAGAAAATAGAAACTTGTTAGGTAATCCAGCATGCTAAATATAATTGCGGCTATTTGCATTATTCTTCTACGCTATACTCCCTGGAGAAAAGATTGATTTACGACAAATGTAAAATATTCATGACAACAACTGTACAACAATGTTCGGACAATATTGACACATTGAGTAAAATTTGTATAACTTAGGACAAAACGGAAAGTCCAAAGATTTAACAATCTATTTATGATATGGCCAAAGCTGTAAATAGATAAATAAACTGTTTCTCCTGAAGATCGCCTATTCGGAAACCTGTTGTGATGTGAATGGTGGTTACATCAAGTGTGTATAGATTACAGTTCTATTCCAAACAAAGCATGCAGTATCGACTGCTTCACCTAAACAACTGCTACAAAAATTACAGTGAGAAAAAGTTATTTTTAATATGATGATCATAAGGATCAACACTTTAAGCGTAGTTTATAAAAAGTGAGTTTTCAGATGTGTCTTAAAAGACAAAATAGGGAATCCTATGCTAATAGTATTTCAGATATACCGTATATTTATATTGATAGATCACAAGATATAAATGTGTGTTTGTGTGAAAATGTACCAGGTCTATGGTGTTTTTCCTGTTGGTTTCTGAAAGGGTCTGGTCCACAAAGCTCTCCCAGCGCCCTCTACAGTCGCCTGGCAGCGCTGCAACCACACAACACACAAAATGGTATCAGAACACACACACACACACACACACACACACACACACACACACACACACACACACACACACACACACACACACACACACACACACACACACACACACACACACACTCACACACTCACACACACACACACACACACACACACACACACACACACACACACACACACACACACACACACACACACACACCTGTGATGAGGCTACTAATCTGGGTGTGAACGGGGCCTTTATCCAGGTTGTGTACCACCGTGTTGGCGATCCTGGTCAGGTGTCCCATGTATCCTCTCCTCATCCCGCCCCCTGTCCTGAACACAGCAACACCAGCACGTTCACATGCAGAGTACACACATTGCCGAGAGAATGCTAGAAAACACAACCTCACAAGCTCACTCACTGCATCACATCATTCTCCTCCCAGGCAGTCAGAATCCTCTGGACAAGTTGGCAGCGTTCAAACAGCTGTGAGAGAGAGAGAGAGAGAGAGAGAGAGAGAGAGAGAGAGAGAGAGAGAGATTCAACATGCACATTAGACTAGTGGTTCTCAAACTTTTTCATGTCAAGGACCCCCAAATTGATTATGTGATGTATTTGGTTGCTGACCCCCCATCTCAAAATTATTTTGTGCCAGGGATTTTTTTTTAAATAGCAGATCTACAAGCTCATAGCGCGGCACTCCGTGCCGCGCTATGAGCTTGTATATTTGCTATTTTTGAATAGCCAAAGTATAAAATATGGTTAAAGTGGTTAAAATGATTGTGACGCTATATTAACACATTTTGCTGGGGACCCCCTGGTACGCTCCCAAGGACCCCTGGGGGTCCCCGGACCGCACTCTGGGAACCAATGCATTAGACACACTGTAGTGCAGACTGCAGTGTTGTTGCTTTGTGTGGAATTTTACTAACTTCACAATTTCAACTCATCTTGTACAACTGGCTGAACGGTAACACCTACAGTACTTACGTGAGAAACCATGGCGTTGTGTGCAGAGTTTTCAGGGAGAGCTGGGGTGTCTGCAGTCGGAGGCTCTTGCTGGACAACATCCTGAGGAGCACTGGACTGGTCCTGGGATCCCAGCACAGGCTGAGCTCTCATTTCGTGGGCAGCAGGCCTAAGGATGGCAGCGACGCACAACTCCACTTGGAGGTGCAGGAAGTTATTCCAAGTGTACTTAAAGAACAAGTCCTGGGGGAGAATGTGTACATTTCACAAGCTCAACATTCTGTGTTTTTTTTCTTTATAGAATTTCAGTTGTACAGTGATAAGAAACAAGAAGGACAAGTGCCACACCCCCAAAGCGGTACTCGAACCCAGCATGTCACATGTGTTATACAACTGGTCGAGTCTGATCTTCTTTGAAACATTTCAATAGGACTTAATATTGTTTTATTGTGCTTTATCTTAACTCTTTCATGTTATTGTGTAAAGCACAATTAACACTTAAGTTGTCATTATAAATGTGTTATTATCAGTTGTGATTGTATGTTGCCGGTCTCACCAGCAACAGGTCCATAGTATTGAGTTGGCAGAGCTCGTGTGCTACGGCGGCATGGCTGGAAGAGCTGGTGTACAACAGAGAGGCCACGAGTCGGGCGACGTGGAGACGCGTGTTACCCAGTGGTTCCTCTAGCACGCCCAGCGACGTCAGCATGGGCCTTTGCTACACACAAGAAACATACACAACACAATAGCTTTTACAAAATGCGTGTTATTGAGTGCCAATTGTCAAAGGTAGTGATTTCCAACCTGGTCCTGCGTGTCCCTCAGTACTGCTGGGTTTTTATCCTACCTGGAAGTTAGCTGCATTTCCTCAGGCAAACCAATCCTAACCAGTCCCTGATTGGACAGCTACATATAGTACAATGACAAGGACACCAAGCTAGTGCTGTTTGATTTCTGGTAGGATAGAAAACCAACAGCAGTTCCCAACCCAGGTAAAGAGCACCAAATGCTGCTCTAGAACTTTTGTGGGGGAAAAAATGACTGATTCAGAACTAGAAATACGCCATGACAAATCTATAAAAAACATGGCTAGAACAATGGGCCTCATTCACTAAGCTTGTTTACACACATATTTTGTACTTATCGGCATTTAGGCACTTTTCCACGCTAAGAGTCTGATTCAACCAAACAAATTTGACCGTGGACTGTGACGGACAACCACTCTTTCTCACGTCTGCTTGGAGGCAGACTTACATGGGACCAAAGCTTGCGTATATTTCATTAGAATGCCATTCTTCATGCAAAATCAATAACAATAGTGCGAAACATCAAATAAAATATTCATGTGCCCAACATTTGTCAACACATATACTGTAAAAGACAAGAAAAAATGTCTTTGAAACAATCTATTGCTTGGATGTAGCCTATATTATCTACAGTATATGATACAAATTGAAACCAATTTTTATGTATTTATCAGTTGCATTTAGAGCTGAATTATTAGGTCCCTCTGCGTGTTTGGCAGTGTCGGCCGACTCGGACAAAGTTTCACTAAATAATGAAAATCATTGCCTTAATGCCTTAATGTCGCAGGAGGCAACAGACGCACCTCCAATGTCCCGGTATTAATTTATAATACATTGATCACATGAACGCCACACACAATAGCCTAATAAGTCTTTCCATCTGATGAGGATACAGTATGGGTGAGGCTGTGTCCAGAACAGATCATTCCCCATTCCGACGTAGGTTTATCCAAAAGATGAAATTCCCCTCAGTAATCAATAAAGCTCTGGTCCATAATCTATCGGATTGCAGCGTTCCAGTATGCCCTGAACTCCGGCATCATCTTTCTTTTTACCTCAGTAAAGGTGAGCAATGTTCAGTAGAAAAGGCTTAAATAAAGTCCTATCCTTTATTAGCCTATTATTTGGGGTTAGGGTTAAACTTTGTAAACTTCTTATTCGCATTACACATGAGAGCATTACTTTATTAACGCTCAGCTGATCCATCGTGCAATCGAGGGACTCGCTTCCAGACAGAACAGATGTAGGCTACAAGTTGTAAAGGTGGTGTGACGGCGTCGAGATGTGTTATTTTTGACAAGAGACGAAGTTGAACTTCTTCAGCATGGTGAAGTTGGTTTCACGTTGGATGAAGTCAGCTTGAAGTTGGATACTTTATTTATGGTATTAAATGGGGCGTGGAGCAATGCAAATGATCTACTCGTGAACACGCTTCTCAAATACGAACAGCTGAGATTCATCATGCCATACACCTGCGATACACACATATCAGGGCTCTACACCCCCTCTCGTGAATCGCACGTCAATTTGTGCTTAGAGAAAATAAACACCCCTTTAGTCACTTTATTTACACACTATTTACGTACAGCTTAGCGAATGAGGCCCAATGTGTTCATCATAATCAATTTGTGAATGTATGGTATGACTGAGGGACATGTTATGAAGGACTTCCTCATCAGGAAACAAGAAATGACTAAAGTCATAATATAGCCGCTAGCGGCAGGCTTTTTTTGCCCCAATCTGCCGTTGAGAAATTGAAATTTTAAAAAAAAATGGAAAAAAAAACTTTTTGAAAAAACATTAAAAAAAGAAAAAAAAAAGAAAAACTTTTTTGAAAAAAGATATGTCCTTTTGAATATGATTTGACATTCATATTATTAGCAGCTGTATTTTTTGCCTGATTTTACTGATTTATTATAAAATATTATTTTATCATTTATTATTAACCAAATAACTAAATTGTGCACATGTAACCACATTTGTATCCTCATTTCTAAACATACTGTAGTAGCCTACAGAGTATGGTACTCTAGTAGCCTAGAGTACCATACTTGAGTTTGTTATCATTTATAAAGTATTTATCATTCCCAGGGCATAAGAAAAGACAACCATACATTGACAAAGGGCTTAGATCATATGTATAATAAAGGACAACTGAACAAGACTTCAAGAGTCTGATTTTTGATGTAAAAGTATCAATACCACAATGTAAATATACACGCTTGTTACAGGTAAAAGTTTGATATTCAAAATGTACACGAGTAATCAATATGTACTTGAAGTACCAAAGGTAAAAGTACTCATTATGCAGAAATGTCCCATTTCAACTTTTCAAAATGTATAGAAATCTTTTGAAAATAGCAGATCTACAAGCTCACGGTGGGACGCGTTGTGAGCTTGTAGATCTGCTATTTTCAAATGATGGCCAAAGTATTTATAGGGCTGAAGAGGTTAATGTATGTTTTGTAATAATAATACAAATCTGCAAAGAAACTAGTAACTAAAGTATTCAAATAATTGTAGTGGAGTAAAACTAAGTATATTTTCCTCAGATATGTAGTGGAGTATAAGTAATAGTACTGAAAATTGGAAATACAACATTTTACTGAAGTACAGTACTTGAGAGTAAATGTACTTAGTTACTTTCCACCACTGCCAAAAAGTAGCAGATCTACAAGCTCACAACACGTTGCATCACAGCAAGATGCTTGTAGATCGGCTATTTTCACAGTGTGCACAGCCGTCATGCGATGCGACAACGTATACATCTGGCTTTAGTTGTGTGTGTTGTTCACTCACTGCTCACCTGTCTTTTGGAAGAAATGTGTAAGGAGTTGTTTCCCCCTACTTTGTTTTCTTTCTCTTTCTAGTCTTTCTTTTCTTTTTTGAGAGCCAGATTTTCCTTTTTTGGAAGGAGGCGCCATGACTTTTTACTTTGGTAGGTATCTGCTGTGCTTAGTTCAGTTGTCAGTCACTGACTTCAGTGTGTTTAATTTTCGCTGTTCTGCCTGCGCAGCTGACAGACATTCAGTGATTTCGAGTCAGCTACGGCTTTCAGCCAATGAAAAGACTGCTTTCAATTACTTTTTCAGTGATCATATGAGTCTAGACACACCTACTGCATCCGGTATGTTCACACACACACATAGATGCAAACACACTGATCATTTCCGTATCCGCTCTAAACCGGAAGTACAAACTGCAAAGCAAATTGATCTCTCATCCACACCACGTAGTAACAGCGGACGAAACCTTTTTTGTCTTGAGAGGGGCCCACAGAAAGGCAGAGAGAGAGCCTCAATCATTATTTTTATACAACGGTCGCTAAATCTGTTTCATTCAGGTAATTTTAATTGTGAAAAAAGTTAAAAGTTGTGACACACAAAAAAAAGTTTTTTTTTTTTGGGGGGGGGCCCTAGTAACTCTGTCCCACTTACACCCCCCGTGCGACGGCCCTGTGTGTGTGTGTGTGTGTGTGTGTGTGTGTGTGTGTGTGTGTGTGTGTGTCTCTGCTGCTAATCTCTCGCTCCTGCAAAGGAGGAGAGGCGGGTGCTTTAAAGGAAACTTACTCCCCATTGGCTTAAAGGGGGGGAAGTGTGAAGGACAGCCAGGACAGCCAATGAGACTTAGGTGTCGACCCCTGAGTGGTTAGGTGTCGAAAGTCTACTCAGACTGTCTGTAGAGACGCGCTAGCGCTAGCGTCTAAAAATGTGATGCTGCTCTTGAGAAAACTATTGTAATGCTCAATCCTTGGTTACTGTTTACCTTGGGTGGCTCCAGCAGCAGTTGGTGGAAATGTTTGAGCTGGGGTTGGATGGCCAGTAGAATGCTGCTATTGACAGTGTAACTTCTCTCGAATCCCTGAGCATCCATCAGGCCTTCAACTCTGTCATACAGAAACACACAAGATCATAAAACCCAGTATCAAGTTGGATGGATTACTCACCACAACTATTTGGCACAATGTCAATGTCAGATACAATGAATCCACATGTACTGTAGCCACCAGCTGAGTATGTCTGTTTTGACACCATCACTCACACAGGCCTCCTGATCTCCAGTAAGGTAAGAAGAACTTGAATGCCATTGATGATACAGCTATCGGTCCTCTGGCCCGAAAACATGTTCTGCAACAACTGCCCCACACACGCCTGTCTGTAGAAACAAATACAATATGTAGTGGATACAACGTCCAGTTAAGTGAGAGTTTGTGCAAGTATGCATGTGCACATGTGTGTCTGTGTTACTTACGATTCCAGTACAGAGAGCAACGGGTCGGGTTCTGAGTTCTCTTGGAGCTGATTGGCCTGGTCTCTGCTCAGACGGATGATGTCACATAAAGTCTGAGCTGCATTGGACTGCCTCTGAAGCACGCACACACACACACACACACACACACACACACACACACACACACATGCACACACACACACACACACGCTTAAGCAAACACGCACAAGACAGGTCGAGTCTAGAAAATTGGTCAATTTAAGATTCTGTATGTGCAGATACATATTTTCTACCTCTTCATCTCTCTCAGGGTGAATGAGCTCTATGAGTCTCTGAGCCAGCTTCTCTTCATTCAACCACTGTGGAAAGAGATTCCATATTGTCACATACCTAGCCTTTATTTGCCCTGTCTTAAAGGACCATTTCACCCATTTTCAACCATTGTTTAATTGGTCCTCACTAATACTCATTATAAGGTTTGGTCATTTCAAGCAAGATTTCAAACTTTTTTGCCAGTCATGCTATGTTTTCAGCCAACTCCCACCACTCACTGTTGCTGAAGGCCGGCAAAGCATGATGTTGTGCCTGAGGTTGGATAATGAGTTCTTGGGTGATGTATATTTATTACAATAAATAAAGACGTACACATGCATTGAGAGTCTTACATTGAGAGTCTCCAGTCTGAGAGGAACTGGTTCCACACAGCTGATGAGACGCAGCAGCAGATCCATCATGGCTGATGTGTCGATGTGCTTCAGGACCTGGGAGAGAAACCCCTCCTTCCCTCGTAGGAAACTAATCACCTAAGAAACACACCAGAGAGCAGGGAAAATCCCATCACTTAAAGTACAAAGCTCAAAGACCCACTCATACACAATACATAATTCCTGAAGTAAACATCATTCAGAAAGAAAAAACTAAACTAAAACAGAAGCTAGATTTCAAACACACTCACATTTAAGACAGTGTGATTCTCAACTCGACTACTCAAACACTGGCCTGTGTTGAATCAAGATCACTGATGAAGAGCTAATTTGCATTTGCATTCCTTGTACAAAGCTGTGAGACACTAGCTGAACATTCTAAGTGCTGGCCTGTCAGGAGAAAGAGAACTTGGCAGGCACCATAGCTGAGACAAATTCCCAAGAGAAGAATTTTGCATTATGTGAATGTAGGTGAACCTCTCATTGCCAGAAATCAAGTCAAAATGCACCACAGCGCTCAAAATACAGCTTAGCTCAAGTGTATGCACGTAGCTTTACTCTGCATTGAAGTATGCCTTTGTGTGATGTTGTGTGTGCGTTACCTGCTCAGTCTTGCGTGAGATAAGGTTCCCAATTGTCTTGCTGAAGAAAGATGCAAGCAAGGGGTTGAGAGGGGATGGCTGCTCCAGGAAGGCATACAGAGTTTCCAGTAAGGGCTCCTCATTACCTAACTTATCATTGATCATCGCCACATCACACGTCAACAGCTCACAGGCTATGTTTGCATACCTGTGATAAATGAACATACAAGTCCATCAATGCTAAGCTAGGCAAAAAAGACTGATTTCAGCAAACAGATCTATATTTTGACACTATACAATCAATGCATCATTGAAAGATTTGATTGGCTTGGTCCCTCGGTTATGAGGTGATTTCTACACATCCTCTGTCAATCATTATACAAATAAGCAAAAAGAAGATGCAGGTCAGTGGGTCAGAGACACATAATTTTTCTAGATGATGTTTTCAAAACAGTGGTACTTACTTGAAGCGTTTAGTCTCCTCATCGCCAGCAGGGGGCTCTGTAGTGATGAGACGGAGCAACTCCTGCATGGAGGAATCCTGAGACAAGAACAGGAGGAGCCTACAAACCATGAAAACAAGTTAAAGGTAGGGTAAGTGATTTCCTTTGGTTAAAAAAAGTGTTAAATAGCTCTATAATCTGATAGTACTCATTGCTATAGAGTGTTTGTTCAGTAAAATCAGTCTCCCATGTCTCTCCAGCTCTTTATTAAACAGAAAATGCATTTTCAGTGCTCTCTCCTGATTGGCTTAAATGTTGTCACCTACCTGAAAATGTATTTATATTCTGTTTACTAAAGAGGTGGAGAGACCCCTGTGACCGAACAAACGCTCTGTAGCAATCAATGATTACTATCAGAATGTAGTACTTTAACCTTTTACAACGAAAAAAAAGAAAAATACCCAAAAATATCACTTATCCTATCTTTAGTTTAGCACTGGTTTATTGTGGCACAACTACTATGCACAGTAGTTTTCCATTAGTAACGCCAAAGCCAATAAGCTTAAGCTAATGCCAAACTGACCTGCGGTTCTGGGCCTTGCACTCCTGCAGGACATCCTCTTCATCCATGAGCTCAGCAAGCGTGACATCCTCTTTCTCCAGCAGAGCCTCCAGGTGAGACGACGTGTGCAGATCAAACTTCCAAAACATGGCTTATGTCACTCAAGCTGGAAGCGGAAAGATGGTGATGGTGGTGTTAGTGGTACAGTATGATATGATCACTGTTACAATGGGAAGTAAAACATTATTAACAGCAAAGGTAGGCTAACTGAAAGTACAAGTGATCTTGTTTAATATGCACATAAATGTTTTCAAGAGCTGAGAAAGTGCTGTCCATGGGTGCTATAGGCTTAGCTTGAGTGATGCTGAGCACCATAATATGGTAATAACAGGATAAAATGTAAGAATGTTCATTCAGAGTTGAATAAACATGTCCTAATCTGTGCCTAATCAAATACATTTTACCTGCTGACTGCATACTCATGCCAAGGCGTACACAGACTAGAGGCAAAGAGCAACAATGTTGAGGTGCAATGAGCATATTAAAATAAAATAAAATAAAAAAATAAATGAGGAGATTTGCACAATATATTGTTCATCATATCGGTATCTGTCAACGGACGATATTGGGATATTGATATTGGGATCGAACCAATATCAAAATAATTTTGAAATCTTGCACTGATATTGTTACGCATGAATTATGTGTGCTCATTGAATGCATTGGTAATATTGCAAAGCATTGACTCTGCTGAGTTGATTGAACTAATTTGTGCTCATCTCCTTCAATAGTGAATGCTGCAGACACTTGGAAATCGGGTTGGGTTATAACAATGCTTTTTTTTTTTCAAGTCTGAATCTTTCTGCACCCAGAATCATACTGTTACTGTACATACAGTATAATAGGTATAAGGAAAACCTACTGGAAACTTGTATTGCAATATCGGTATCTGTATTGATCAATTTGACCATGCAATTAATCGGTTATAGGATATGTCAATATCGTGCATCCCTAGTTCCAAGAATTCTTACTTCTGAATAAGGAGTAAAATCCTCAGTCAGTTGTTGTTGAACAGTCAGACATTTGCCTCTGTGACAATATGTGGCCTGGAAGACGAGGAGCAGCACAGAAACTCACCACAATCGTACCACACACAACCACTCCACACAAACTCATACCAAACGCACTAACTCATACTCTTTCACACTATGGAGTGAATGCCTTCAAGAGATAAAACAGGAGAGAAGGAGATGAATGTAAAGAGAATCTTTTCCATTAAACTGCGCTGTCATCTTGCAATGTTAATACAGCCAACGTGAGAATCAGTATCGTAACATATCGTAACTACAGTGTTACTGAGGACTTCCAATTTACTCAAAGAGCAGGAAGCGGTGTCTCTAATTCAGTTAGTAACTGTGAGTAGCCTGTGAAATGATCAAGCTTACTCTGTGACTATGTGTGCACTCACAGAAAATACATCACAAAGGCATGGGCTGTAAAAATGAACTACCAGATAATAGATAGATCAGACCATTATTTATCCTGTGGGGGAAATTCAGTTGGCAGTTACAGCAGTAAAGAAGGAGATCATATAATGATGATAATAAACTAATAAAAGTCAAACACCATTAAAAAATAGGGATATCCCTGCATATGCAATGTGTGCACTCATGGAGATGAAATGAGCCTGATCGATGAGTTGAAAGGGGTAGGGAATCATATGACATAATGGTTACTACACAGACAGTACACTAGAATGATGTCATTTACTGCTAGGCCAACATCAACAACAAAGAGCAATCACATCACACAACATGCTGATGCAGTCAGGACCTGTCACTGACCACTGCTGCCGGGCAGTGACCTTGACCTCGACAGACCCTAAAAGCCTGAAGCAATAAAGCTTTATTATATGACCACGGCCAAAGTAAAGCGTCCGTCTCAATGGACTTGACCTCACCCTAGCCTCCATTATCTCGTAAAGTAAACCCCATGATCATGATCATGATGGGCATGGCTTAAATTGAAGATGCATTTAAACCGTAAAAAGACCTTTAAATTGTAGATAACACCCTGCACAAGATCGGGTGCATTCATAAACATCATCGTCATCGTATCATGTAGGCTACAGTACCCTTAGGTTTCAAAGACGGGGTAACGTAACGTGAGCTTTTACTTCCCAATAGTAAACGTTATTTGTCTAACATTATTTTTTACCTATCACCTAGATTGACAGCTAGCTAAACAAACAGGTGCTTTAGCTAAAGGTACGCACTTCAGGGATTTACCTAGCTCTGGTCCAGAGCGTTAGCGAGTTCTCCCTAACGCTCTGCCAGGCGCGCTGCTCTGCTCATAGACCGAGACTTCCACTACCGTGCGAGGTCTCCAACTTTAGTATAAAAAAAATAAACACAACTATTTTGCTATTCACTGAAACAAAGGCAGTTATGTGTTGCTGAAAGTCTATTCTCCAGGGTGGGGAGCCTCTCAAGACCCCACCTTCTCTATATGATACACTGTTTTGGGGCAGAAAATAAAATATGTCCACCAGATGGAAATAATTTGATTTACTCCACTGCGCCCTCTACAGAGCTGGTCAATATATATTACCATTGACTAAATCTGTAGAGGGCGCAGGTGAGTAAACCCCTATGGAGAACATATTTTATGTTCTGCCCAAAAAGTGTATTATACAGAGAAGGTGGGGTCCTAAGACGTTTCCCACCGTGGAGAATAGTCTTTCAACAACACAAAACATTCTTTGTTTCGATGAGTAGCGAAACAGTTTCCTTTATGTTTTACTAAATTGGAGACCTCGCACAGTAAAGGAATTTTCAGTCCATGGGAATAGCACCCGCTCCTAACAGAGCGTTGGAGAGAACTCGCTAACGCTCTGGACCGGAGCTAGTAGACTACCATGTATGTTTCAAAGACGGGATAACGTAACGTGAGCTTACTCCCCAATAGCAAACGTTACGTTTAGTTGTATTTGTCTAACATTATTTTACCTGTCACCTAGATTGACAGCTGGCTAAACAAACAGGTGCTTTAGCTAAAGGTACGCACTTCAGGGATTTACCTTTCATCCACCGCTACATCATGATCAGTTATTATGACCAGGCCTCTCTCTCTCTAATGGGCTAAAAACAAATCAGCTGTCTTTGAGTCGTTAAACAAATATCGCAAATTAGCTGATCTGCCAATTCAACACCATCTCAAACAACGTTAGCATTACTTCACACATAACGTTATAGCAGATCATCATAAATGGTAGTGTCATGTCTCAGTTATTTAGCCTCATGTATTAACTTGCACAGATCGTCCTGATTCAGACCTACCTTTTCTTAGGGCTGGCGGTGCTAGCGAGCTGGCTAACGTGTAAATACATATGCTAACGGGATTTGTTTAGCTACCAGACGAGTGACTGCACCATCATGTCGTTTATTCTCTCGTCATCCACCACAAGGAACAGCGATTCTTCGGCGCGTTTACTGACAGGTCAACCGGAGGCCCGGTGTTACAACCAAATCGGCAACCTGGCGAATTCGGTGCCCCCCAAGAAGTTATTCTGTTCAGTGGTGGAAAAAGTACTCAAATGTTTTACTTAAGTCAAAGTATCAATACCGCAGTGTAGAAATACTATGTCACAAGAGTATTGGCATCAAAATGTACTTAAAGGACCAAAAGAAGAAAGTACTCATTATGCAGAGTGTCCCATTTCACTTTCCACCCCTAGAAATATGAATCAGAAAGCTGATTGGGGTTGGGGCAATCCCGTTAAATCTCTAACTAACTAATTTATTACAAAATAAAATTAAAAAATTGCCGTTTCAGTCTTATGTAACTTGACATGGAGCATAGCTAACCTGATTCCATGCACATCCAACAAGCATCAATCATGTCATCAGGAGGTTCAGGCACCCGACATGGCTGTAATAACTGTAACTAGAGTAGTAACCAGTCGTGGGAAAAGTACTCAAATGTTTTACTAAAGTAAAAGTATCAATACCACAAAGAAATACTCTGTTACAAGTAAAAGTCCGGAATACAAAATTTACCTGAGTAAAAGTACAAAAGTATTGATATCAAAACGTACTTAAGGTACCAAAAGTATAAAGTACTCAGTCACTCAGAGGTACTCAGAATGTTCCATTTCACAAGTGTTCAAATGAATAAAACATCTTTTGAAAACAGCAGATCTACAAGCTCAAAATGCATCACATCGCGACGCATCGTGAGCTTGTACATCAGCTATTTTCAAATGGCTGAAGTGGGTAATGTTACTAATGTATGTTTTGTAATTATCAAAGAGATGTAGTGGAGTAGAAGTAAGTAAAACACACAGCGCATTAGCCAAAATTGCAAAACAGCGACGCCTGGACTCATACTTCTATAGGCCAATGATTTGGGTGTAACACCAGCTTTAGCTACCGTTTCTCAGCTGCAATGTCATTTACCCTGCAGGCTGAAGCTTGGACAACCATTAAATTGTGTACTTTTGAAGGCAAAAAAAAACAACTACTAAATCATTAAATCAAAATGGCGGCTGGGTGAAAACGTAAGGAAAAGTTTGGCTGATCGTTGACCAACACGACCAGCAAACATTTAAACCGATATGTCACACAAGTGTCCAGAGAAAAGGTAGAGTAGCCTATGTCCCATAGCTGGAGTGATGTGGGTCGCGCTGTGATTGGCTAATGGTGGGGTTGTCCGGTAACAGACACACTAGACTAGTCTGTCTGTCGGTAATCTCTCAAGACCAAACTCTACGCTCAAAACAGATTCAGCAGCCAGCATTAGTCTGTCTGTTACAGGAAAGTTGGGCAGCAC
This sequence comes from Gymnoscopelus microlampas, assembly GCF_963454915.1. Lineage (NCBI taxonomy): Eukaryota > Metazoa > Chordata > Actinopteri > Myctophiformes > Myctophidae > Gymnoscopelus > Gymnoscopelus microlampas. The sequence goes on from NC_139943.1 coordinate 42,732,159, forward strand.
TGGGCACCAAAACATTCTGGGCACTACTAGGAAATCTGGGCACTAGGAAGAGCGGAGTGTACTTTTGACCTCGTTGTTGTATTGTGTTTGGGGGTTAAAAGAACAGTTTAATATCACTTAGGCCTACCAACAACAAAGCATCATGCTAAATAAAATGGACACAAATCCTAATTCAGGTGCCCAGTATTCCTGGTGCGCAGATTTCCCTGGAACCCACTCTTCTCCATCCCAAAGTGCCCACTCTTACAGGTGCCCACATTTCCCTTTAGTGCCCAGTGTTCCCGGTGCCCACTCTTCCCAAAAATATGGTGCCCAAATGTCCCTAATGCCCACCTATCCTATATCCAGTCTGTCTTGTCCATTGGCTAGTATAATAATAATAACAATCAGAATCATCTGTATTGTCACATCGCAGGTTTACACTGTAAACCTGTGATTTTTATTTACCCAGGGAAGTAGCTGAGCACAAGCGCTCATTTTCAGCAACGCCCTGCACATAGACAGACAGTCAGAGAGACACATTAAAACCTGGGAGCTGACTAGTACAACCACAGTCTTATGCTGTTGGCCACTAAGCAGCTCCACTGGAGCAGTTGGGGTTCAGTGCCTTGCTCAAGGGCACTTCAGTGGTGTTGGGTAAGTGGTGACCATTCACTTCCCCACCCTGATTTTTCCTGCCGGTCCGGGGATTCGAACCGGCTACCTTCCGGCAATGAGGGCGCTCCTCTAACTTTTAGGCCACCACAATGTGTGTGACAATAAAGATGATTCTGTACAGTTTACAGGTGTAAAACAGTGGGTGAAATTCGTTTTTGTACAGACGGCATCTCAGGGCGAGTCATCAAGACCTGCGATGATGGTCTACCACCATTTTTTAACATCTCTGGCCCAGTCAATGGTCCCTCCTATATGCTTCAAGAGGTCCACCACTGATTATCCCGGGCCGTGCCCAATACCGCCTCTACATCATTACTGTCCGGTAGCACTGACCTCGATCCTCGATGGTAATGTATGCTTTGAGAGGCTACAGTCAAGGAGGAGTACATCTGCTCCTATCTCCCCAGCACTTAGGACCCACTACCCACTACAGTTTGCCTACCATCCCAACAGATCCACCGACTAAGACATCTTCCAGGTTATGCTGTGAAACTCTGAGGGCATGTGCCCCCAGATTCTAAAAATAATGTGTGTGTGTGTGTGTGTGTGTGTGTGTGTGTGTGTGTGTGTGTGTGTGTGTGTGTGTGTGTGTGTGTGTGTGTGTGTGTGTGTGTGTGTGTGTGTGTGTGTGTGTGTGTGTGTGTGTGTGTGTGTGTGTGTGTGTGTGTGTATTTTTTATCAATTAATTATTTTTATTGCAGTACTATATTTTATGTGTAGCTCATTCTGTGTGACAGTCATACAACAAAGTATACAGTACAAATACGGCATTCATTTATAGGGGGGTTGAAACATGGAGAAACAAGGTTTCTGCTTAACAGCAATGACATACACACACACTTCTTGGGTATCTGTAGGCCTACTTTACTTGAGTAGGCCTATTTATATTTTTGGATACTTTCATTTCAAAGACAAATATTGTACTTTTGACTCCAATACAGTACATTATGAACTTTAGCCCTATTTCAAATAGTAAAAATAGCCGATCTACAAGCTCACAATGTGCCACGATGCAACGCATTGTGATTGTGAGCTTGTAGATCTGCTATTTTCATTATTTTTAAAATCTTAGATTTTTTTTCAAAACTATACATTTCCGCACAGCAATGCATTGATATTAAAAGGAAATACAAAACTTTGTAATTTGTACTTTTGAATACTTAGTATTTTTAAAAGCATGTTCTTTTAAACATTTTATACTGTTTTTTTTGACAGTACGTAGTACTGTCAAACATTTGACAAAGCAACTTGTAGTTGAATAATATATTTGACCAGGAATATCTATTTGACTCAAGTAGCCTACTGGGGTTGAGTACTTTGTCCTCCACTGCATGTATTGAAGGAGACACGTGCTCATCTATACCCTCCCCAATAAGGAACCAGCCAGTAGGGATCAGCAGTGACAAGGGATTACAGTACAATGGGAATTGGCAGACCAATTTGTGACAAGGGATTACAGTACAATGGGAATTGGCAGACCAACTTAAATTGGGAGAAAAGGGGGGTAACGTTCAAAATAATTGGAAAAATTAAGTCTCCAGGTGTAGTTGCACGGGTCAGTGATGGGCTGGCTGCCATACCGGCTGTGGCGTATACTGATATGCTCCTGGTGATTCTGCTCCATACACAACCACATCTGTCATGTCTAGCAGCCTGAGTTGAGTGCCTTCCACGAAGACAAGAATGGTCGCCCCTAAAACAAATCCGGCGACGTCGGACAGCAGGTGTCTCTCTGTCCAACAGCAGGTGTCTCCAATATGGTCATGTATCCACACTCATCCTCTCCCAGCACTCAGCCTATAGAGATAGAACCTATTCCTTCATCTTCATCTGAGACACCACCTCATGGAAGGTAAACAGCTGAGGAGACACTTCCTCCTCAATATGCCCACAGAGCAGTTTGAGGTCATCTCTCTGTGGCAAGCTATGTGTACCTAGACAGTTCTCATCAGAAAGCTCTTTCTGTTTGTTTGCCTGCGTGCACGTTGGGTCATACCACTTCCATGACCTGGTTGTGGGTCAATTGTCAGTTCTTTCACTCTGTTAGCATAGTGTAGTGTGTTGAGGGAATTTTCACATGACATCATACCAGGAGATATGGTTGCAATCATGCACGTACGGGAGTTCTTCCCAATGAAGGAGTCTCTGAGGACCTGAGTGAGCTTGCTAGCCCTAAAGGGAGTGTGAGACTTGTTATGTCCCATTGCCCTGATGCACTCCTTTAGTGCCAGCAGACTCCTGTTAATCTCTGCTCCCTCTAAAAGAGTCTGGCGGTCCGCACTGGACGTGTCAGCTCCTCTCTCACTCCCAGCCAGGTCAATGAGTGAGAACCTCCCATACATCTTCTCGTTCCTCCGTAGAATGATCTGGAACACAGTGTGGCCCCTAGAAGAGTAAGCGTTGGCCGACGTCTGACCCGATGTTCTCCAGCTGTTTCCCACTTCTATGAGTTTGAGAACATCCTCTGTACATCGGATGTCTTTCTCCTGTAGTCCTACGACCTGAACCTGCTGTTTACCATCCTCCAACAATCTCAACTTAGCTTTACCATTTAACAGGTCAAACACCTTCCCACTGTAGATTTCAAAGAAGGCTGCACACACTTGTAGCCCTAACCTCTTATACTTGGGTTTATCCAACATGAGGAATACATCCCGAGCAGTTAATGCGTAGATTCCTTTGGAACAATCTTGATTCTTTCCAGAAAAATCTCCACCCATTGTGTGTGTTTTTCCACTTCCTGTCTGTCCATAGGCAAAGCAGGTAGCCATGCCCCTCTCAAATATGGTCTCCACCAGAGGCCTGGCTGTGAACCTGTACACCACCTCATTGGTTGTAGAGTCGTTAAAGACATAGTCAAAGCGGAAGCTCTGGTTCTCCAGGTAGCGGGTCAAGTCCACCTTCTGTTTGTGTTTGTGAACCATCACCATGTCTTTACTGGGAATGGTGATCACATCCAGGTCCTTCATGGTCAGTTCCTTCTTGTTCAGTGGACGCTTCCTCACACAAACACGTATTCTGCGGTCTTTAATCTGGTCTACTTTAATAAGTGGTCTGTAGTCTAGAAGACTGGCTCGGAGATCCCTGATCATGATCTCACAGTTACGAATGGGGTTGTCTACCTCTGGTGTTCTCTTCTCTCTCTGCTCCTGCAGCTGCAGTCGATATCCTACTCTCTTCTGGACTTTGTCCATGTCCTTCATGACGGCGCAACTGTATGACAGTTCTTTACACTTTCTGTCTCTCTCCCCCTCTTCGCCTCCTGTATATCGTTCACCTTTCTTTCAATATCTATCAATGCCTCGCTCTCGCTTAAACACCTTTTGCATTATACCAGAGGTTTGGTCTGACGTCAACACAAACCGTTACATGCATGCCTAACAACACTGATTTCCACAGGTGCCTTTGCACTTCGTCAATTTTCCATTGTATGCTTGGATGGACATTCTTGTCTGCACACTTATCTCTATTACAGCTTCACTTTGTAACGTTTATAGTGAATAAAATGTTATTTTCTCAAATCTGTATGGTAGCTAGAGTATGATAATACAGTAGGCTACCACTACTGTGTTTGTATTTGGTCTCCCTGCTCTTCTATTGAGAAATCCTGTGTCTGGTGGGACCACTACTGGTTGACAAGTGGTACTGCCTGAAGTTCAAAATCCAGTGTCTCCCCTAAGCAAGGAGGCATGCTCAATAGATGATCAGTGGTAAACATTTCAGTACTTGCGTGGGGCACCAGGGGCGTGGGGCACCAGGGTTCAAATCCCTAGCGAACAGTCAATTTGGCTGCCATAATTGCTCCTTAGCCACACACTACCTCCCTGGGCAGTTAGAATATGATGTAACTCCTGTGCCTGGAGTCACTCTGGACTCCCCTTTCTACCCTTCCTTAGATTAAAACATTGCCACCACACCCTCTTGATGTGCAGTCAATGCTGATTTGATGCTGCAGTTGTGTCTGCAGTTCTGGTATAATCCACACATGGCAGGTGTGTGTGTGTGTGTGTGTGTGTGTGTGTGTGTGTGTGTGTGTGTGTGTGTTTGTGTGTGTGTGTGTGTGTGTGTGTGTGTAATAAATATATATATATATATATAATGTCAAACAATAGGCATTTGCTTGTTATCTCACATCTGGCAACCCCCAATTTGAGACCAATTCTTTGTGAGAGTTAAACAAGAAAAGACTGGCCATAGTGTCTATTGTCTAAACATTGTTAGATGAATTAGTGTTGGGACACATAACGGTCTATAAATGTGTTGGATTGGCTGTTTTTTGTTTGTAAAAAAAAAAAGCTTGTTTTAAGATTTTGTTCAATATCTACAATTTCTTGTATCCTGTGTGTTATTTATCTGGCAACCTTGGACGTCGTTCCCACCTGGCTTGAGTGTGTTGAGTTGCGTAGCGCTCAGCGTTGCCAGGTCCGCTTATTATAAGCGACTTTGAGCTTGTTTTTCGGTAAAGTCGCTTGCAAATATTGGTATGTTGCGGGTTGAGTTTTTTTTGGGCTTGCCTTGTTTCTAACGTGTAGTTGCTTATTTTGGGCTTGCTTCCTAAATGCTGTTTAAAACTGCAGTCACGCTGGCCGCTCTTCAGAAAGAGTCAGTCGCACTAGCCGTGCTTCAAAAATGATTGCGCAGCTACGTGGCTTTTTACGGTTAGGCGAACTGATGGTGCGTTCAATGAAATCGTAAATCCCAGTTACTTCAATATATACATGTAAAAATGTAATAAAACAATCTAAAAACATTGTTTGTGTCTAATGTTCTCGTCTGTAATTATTACCGAAATGTTTTACTGCACAAATGATTAATAATAAAATATTGAAATATTACAGAATCCAGTACAGTTCAATGTAATTTTTTGGAAAATCATAAAAAATCTAAAAACAGAGTTATCACCCTGCAACTAAATGTTATTGTGCCCATGTGTGTCCTTTACAATATGTGAATATTACCAATATATTTTACTGTACCGATTATTAATAATAAAATATTGAAATATTACAGAATCCCATCAAATTCAATGTAATTTTTGGAAAATCATAGAACATTCTAAAAACAGAGTTATCAACCAGCAACTAAATATTATTGTGCCCAAGTGTCTCCTTTACAATATGTAATTATTACCAATATGTTTTACTGCACCGATTATTAATAATAAAATATTTAAATATTACAGAATCCCATCTATTTCAATGTACATTTTAGGAAAATCATTCAGAAAGACATAGTTATCACACAACGACTAAATGTTAATGTGCCCCATGGTCTCCTGCAAACCATGGATGATTATAAATATGTTTTACTGTAGCAATTATTACTAATAAAATATTGAAATATTACAGAATCGCATCCATTTCAATGTAATCTTTAGAAATATCATAAGGAATCCAAAAAAACATAGATATCACCCAACAACTACATATATTAATGTGCCCCATGGTCTCTTGTACACCTGTGATGATTATCAATATGTTTTACAGCAGCAATTATTAATAATAAATTATTGAAATATTACAGAATCCCATCCGTTTCAATGTAATCTTTAGAAAAATCATAAGAAATCCAAAAAACATAGTTATCACCCAACAACTATATATTAATGTGCCCCTAGGTCTCTTGTACACATGTGATGATTATCAATATGTTTTACAGCAGCAATTATTAATAATACATTATTGAAATATTACAGAATCCCATCCATTTCAATGTAATCTTTAGAAAAATCATTAAAAATCCAAAAAACATAGTTATCGCCCAACAACTATATATTAATGTGCCCCTAGGTCTCTTGTAAAGCTGTGATGATTATCAATATGTTTTACAGCAGCAATTATTAATAATAAATTATTGAAATATTACAGAATCCCTTCCATTTCAATGTAATCTTTAGAAAAATCATTAAAAATCCAGAAAACATAGTTATCGCCCAACAACTATATATTAATGTGCCCCATGGTCTCTTGTACACCTGTGATGATTATCAATATGTTTTACAGCAGCAATTATTAATAATAAATGATTGAAATATTACAGAATCCCATCCATTTCAATGTAATCTTAAAAAAAATCGGGAAAAAAAATCCAAAAAACATAGTTATCACCCAACAACTATATATTAATGTTCCCCATGGTCTCTTGTACACCTGTGATGATTATCAATATGTTTTACAGCAGCATTTATTAATAATAAATTATTGAAATATTACAGAATCCCATCCGTTTCAATGTAATCTTTAGAAAAATCATAAGAAATCCAAAAAACATAGTTATCACCCAACAACTATATATTAATGTTCCCCATGGTCTCTTGTACACCTGTGATGATTATCAATATGTTTTACAGCAGCATTTATTAATAATAAATTATTGAAATATTACAGAATCCCATCCGTTTCAATGTAATCTTTAGAAAAATCATAACAAATCCAAAAAACATAGTTATCGCCCAACAACTATATATTAATGTTCCCCATGGTCTCTTTTACACCTGTGATGATTATCAATATGTTTTACAGCAGCATTTATTAAGAATAAATTATTGAAATATTACAGAATCCCATCCGTTTCAATGTAATCTTTACAAAAATCATAAAAAATCTAAAAAACATAGTTATCGCCCAACAACTATATATTAATGTTCCCCATGGTGTCTCGTACACCTGTGATGATTATCAATATGTTTTACAGCAGCACTTATTAATAATAAATTATTGAAATATTACAGAATCCCATCCGTTTCAATGAAATCTTTAGAAAAATCATAACAAATCCAAAAAACATAGTTATCGCCCAACAACTATATATTAATGTTCCCCATGGTGTCTCGTACACCTGTGATGATTATCAATATGTTTTACAGCAGCACTTATTAATAATAAATTATTGAAATATTACAGAATCCCATCCGTTTCAATGTAATCTTTAGAAAAATCATAAGAAATCCAAAAAACATAGTTATCACCCAACAACTATATATTAATGTTCCCCATGGTCTCTTGTACACCTGTGATGATTATCAATATGTTTTACAGCAGCATTTATTAATAATAAATTATTGAAATATTACAGAATCCCATCCGTTTCAATGTAATCTTTAGAAAAATCATAAGAAATCCAAAAAACATAGTTATCACCCAACAACTATATATTAATGTCCCCCTAGGTCTCTTGTACACCTGTGATGATTATCAATATGTTTTACAGCAGCAATTATTAATAATAAATTATTGAAATATTACAGAATGCCATCCGTTTCAATGTAATCTTTAGAAAAATCATAACAAATCCAAAAAACATAGTTATCACCCAACAACTATATATTAATGTGCCACTAGGTCTCTTGTACACCTGTGATGATTATCAATATGTTTTACAGCAGCACTTATTAATAATAAATTATTGAAATATTACAGAATGCCATCCGTTTCAATGTAATCTTTAGAAAAATCATAACAAATCCAAAAAACATAGTTATCGCCCAACAACTATATATTAATGTTCCCCATGGTCTCTTGTACACCTGTGATGATTATCAATATGTTTTACAGCAGCATTTATTAAGAATAAATTATTGAAATATTACAGAATCCCATCCATTTCAATGTAATCTTTACAAAAATCATAAAAAATCTAAAAAACATAGTTATCGCCCAACAACTATATATTAATGTTCCCCATGGTGTCTCGTACACCTGTGATGATTATCAATATGTTTTACAGCAGCACTTATTAATAATAAATTATTGAAATATTACAGAATCCCATCCGTTTCAATGAAATCTTTAGAAAAATCATAACAAATCCAAAAAACATAGTTATCGCCCAACAACTATATATTAATGTGCCCCTAGGTCTCTTGTACACCTGTAATGATTATCAATATGTTTTACAGCAGCAATTATTAATAATAAATTATTGAAATATTACAGAATCCCATCCATTTCAATGTAATCTTTAGAAAAATAAAAAAAAATCCAAAAAACATAGTTATCACCCAACAACTATATATTAATGTTCCCCATGGTCTCTTGTACACCTGTGATGATTATCAATATGTTTTACAGCAGCATTTATTAAGAATAAAAATGCCATCAGTTTCAATGTAATCTTTAGAAAAATCATAAGAAATCCAAAAAACATAGTTATCACCCAACAACTATATATTAATGTGCCCCATGGTCTCTTGTACACCTGTGATGATTATCAATATGTTTTACAGCAGCAATTATTAATAATAAATGATTGAAATATTACAGAATCCCATCCATTTCAATGTAATCTTAAAAAAAATCGGGAAAAAAATCCAAAAAACATAGTTATCACCCAACAACTATATATTAATGTTCCCCATGGTCTCTTGTACACCTGTGATGATTATCAATATGTTTTACAGCAGCATTTATTAATAATAAATTATTGAAATATTACAGAATCCCATCCGTTTCAATGTAATCTTTAGAAAAATCATAATAAATCCAAAAAACATAGTTATCACCCAACAACTATATATTAATGTTCCCCATGGTCTCTTGTACACCTGTGATGATTATCAATATGTTTTACAGCAGCATTTATTAATAATAAATTATTGAAATATTACAGAATCCCATCCGTTTCAATGTAATCTTTAGAAAAATCATAACAAATCCAAAAAACATAGTTATCGCCCAACAACTATATATTAATGTTCCCCATGGTCTCTTTTACACCTGTGATGATTATCAATATGTTTTACAGCAGCATTTATTAAGAATAAATTATTGAAATATTACAGAATCCCATCCGTTTCAATGTAATCTTTACAAAAATCATAAAAAATCTAAAAAACATAGTTATCGCCCAACAACTATATATTAATGTTCCCCATGGTGTCTCGTACACCTGTGATGATTATCAATATGTTTTACAGCAGCACTTATTAATAATAAATTATTGAAATATTACAGAATCCCATCCGTTTCAATGAAATCTTTAGAAAAATCATAACAAATCCAAAAAACATAGTTATCGCCCAACAACTATATATTAATGTTCCCCATGGTGTCTCGTACACCTGTGATGATTATCAATATGTTTTACAGCAGCACTTATTAATAATAAATTATTGAAATATTACAGAATCCCATCCGTTTCAATGTAATCTTTAGAAAAATCATAAGAAATCCAAAAAACATAGTTATCACCCAACAACTATATATTAATGTTCCCCATGGTCTCTTGTACACCTGTGATGATTATCAATATGTTTTACAGCAGCATTTATTAATAATAAATTATTGAAATATTACAGAATCCCATCCGTTTCAATGTAATCTTTAGAAAAATCATAAGAAATCCAAAAAACATAGTTATCACCCAACAACTATATATTAATGTCCCCCTAGGTCTCTTGTACACCTGTGATGATTATCAATATGTTTTACAGCAGCAATTATTAATAATAAATTATTGAAATATTACAGAATGCCATCCGTTTCAATGTAATCTTTAGAAAAATCATAACAAATCCAAAAAACATAGTTATCACCCAACAACTATATATTAATGTGCCACTAGGTCTCTTGTACACCTGTGATGATTATCAATATGTTTTACAGCAGCACTTATTAATAATAAATTATTGAAATATTACAGAATGCCATCCGTTTCAATGTAATCTTTAGAAAAATCATAACAAATCCAAAAAACATAGTTATCGCCCAACAACTATATATTAATGTTCCCCATGGTCTCTTGTACACCTGTGATGATTATCAATATGTTTTACAGCAGCATTTATTAAGAATAAATTATTGAAATATTACAGAATCCCATCCATTTCAATGTAATCTTTACAAAAATCATAAAAAATCTAAAAAACATAGTTATCGCCCAACAACTATATATTAATGTTCCCCATGGTGTCTCGTACACCTGTGATGATTATCAATATGTTTTACAGCAGCACTTATTAATAATAAATTATTGAAATATTACAGAATCCCATCCGTTTCAATGAAATCTTTAGAAAAATCATAACAAATCCAAAAAACATAGTTATCGCCCAACAACTATATATTAATGTGCCCCTAGGTCTCTTGTACACCTGTAATGATTATCAATATGTTTTACAGCAGCAATTATTAATAATAAATTATTGAAATATTACAGAATCCCATCCATTTCAATGTAATCTTTAGAAAAATAAAAAAAAATCCAAAAAACATAGTTATCACCCAACAACTATATATTAATGTTCCCCATGGTCTCTTGTACACCTGTGATGATTATCAATATGTTTTACAGCAGCATTTATTAAGAATAAAAATGCCATCAGTTTCAATGTAATCTTTAGAAAAATCATAAGAAATCCAAAAAACATAGTTATCACCCAACAACTATATATTAATTTTCCCCATGGTGTCTCGTACACCCGTGATGATTATCAATATGTTTTACAGCAGCATTTATTAAGAATAAATTATTGAAATATTACAGAATCCCATCCATTTCAATGTAATCTTTACAAAAATCATAAAAAATCTAAAAAACATAGTTATCGCCCAACAACTATATATTAATGTTCCCCATGGTGTCTCGTACACCTGTGATGATTATCAATATGTTTTACAGCAGCACTTATTAATAATAAATTATTGAAATATTACAGAATCCCATCCGTTTCAATGAAATCTTTAGAAAAATCATAACAAATCCAAAAAACATAGTTATCGCCCAACAACTATATATTAATGTTCCCCATGGTGTCTCGTACACCTGTGATGATTATCAATATGTTTTACAGCAGCACTTATTAATAATAAATTATTGAAATATTACAGAATCCCATCCGTTTCAATGTAATCTTTAGAAAAATCATAAGAAATCCAAAAAACATAGTTATCACCCAACAACTATATATTAATGTTCCCCATGGTCTCTTGTACACCTGTGATGATTATCAATATGTTTTACAGCAGCATTTATTAATAATAAATTATTGAAATATTACAGAATCCCATCCGTTTCAATGTAATCTTTAGAAAAATCATAAGAAATCCAAAAAACATAGTTATCACGCAACAACTATATATTAATGTGCCCCTAGGTCTCTTGTACACCTGTGATGATTATCAATATGTTTTACAGCAGCAATTATTAATAATAAATTATTGAAATATTACAGAATCCCATCCGTTTCAATGAAATCTTTAGAAAAATCATAACAAATCCAAAAAACATAGTTATCGCCCAACAACTATATGTTAATGTGCCCCTAGGTCTCTTGTACACCTGTGATGATTATCAATATGTTTTACAGCAGCAATTATTAATAATAAATTATTGAAATATTACAGAATCCCATCCATTTCAATGTAATCTTTACAAAAATCATAAAAAATCTAAAAAACATAGTTATCGCCCAACAACTATATATTAATGTTCCCCATGGTGTCTCGTACACCTGTGATGATTATCAATATGTTTTACAGCAGCACTTATTAATAATAAATTATTGAAATATTACAGAATCCCATCCGTTTCAATGAAATCTTTAGAAAAATCATAACAAATCCAAAAAACATAGTTATCGCCCAACAACTATATATTAATGTTCCCCATGGTGTCTCGTACACCTGTGATGATTATCAATATGTTTTACAGCAGCACTTATTAATAATAAATTATTGAAATATTACAGAATCCCATCCGTTTCAATGTAATCTTTAGAAAAATCATAAGAAATCCAAAAAACATAGTTATCACCCAACAACTATATATTAATGTTCCCCATGGTCTCTTGTACACCTGTGATGATTATCAATATGTTTTACAGCAGCATTTATTAATAATAAATTATTGAAATATTACAGAATCCCATCCGTTTCAATGTAATCTTTAGAAAAATCATAAGAAATCCAAAAAACATAGTTATCACCCAACAACTATATATTAATGTGCCCCTAGGTCTCTTGTACACCTGTGATGATTATCAATATGTTTTACAGCAGCAATTATTAATAATAAATGATTGAAATATTACAGAATGCCATCCGTTTCAATGTAATCTTTAGAAAAATCATAACAAATCCAAAAAACATAGTTATCACCCAACAACTATATATTAATGTGCCCCTAGGTCTCTTGTACACCTGTGATGATTATCAATATGTTTTACAGCAGCAATTATTAATAATAAATTATTGAAATATTACAGAATCCCATCCATTTCAATGTAATCTTTAGAAAAATCATTAAAAATCCAAAAAACATAGTTATCGCCCAACAACTATATATTAATGTTCCCCATGGTCTCTCGTACACCTGTGATGATTATCAATATGTTTTACAGCAGCAATTATTAATAATAAATTATTGAAATATTACAGAATCCCATCCGTTTCAATGAAATCTTTAGAAAAATCATAACAAATCCAAAAAACATAGTTATCGCCCAACAACTATATATTAATGTGCCCCTAGGTCTCTTGTACACCTGTGATGATTATCAATATGTTTTACAGCAGCAATTATTAATAATAAATTATTGAAATATTACAGAATCCCATCCATTTCAATGTAATCTTTAGAAAAATCGAAAAAAATCCAAAAAACATAGTTATCGCCCAACAACTATATATTAATGTGCCCCATGGTCTCTTGTACACCTGTGATCATTACCAATATGTTTTACAGTAGCAATTATTAATAATAAAATATTTAAATATTACAGAATCCCCATCGATTTCAATGTAATCTTTCAAAAAATCATAAAAAATTCAAAAAACATAGTTATCACCCAACAACTATATATTAATATGCCCCATGGTCTCCTGAACACCTGTGATGATTATCAATATGTTTTACAGCAGCAATTATTAATAATAAAATATTGAGATATTACAGAATCCCATCCATTTCAATGTCATTTTTCAAAAAATCATAAAAACTTCAAAGAACATAGTTATCACCCAACAACTATATATTAATGTGCCCCATGGTCTCCTGAACACCTGTGATGATTATTAATATGTTTTACAGCAGCAATTATTAATAATAAATTATTGAAACATTACAGAATCCCATCCATTTCAATGTCATTTTTCAAAAATGATAGCGTAGCTTTAAGCAACTGCTTACTATGGGATATCATCGCCCCCTGGCGATCGCACAGAGCAACAACAGGACTCACGGAACTCCAATGTCCATTGGATAAGGGCCGTATGACGCAAACCGGAAACCGGTAGTGGTATAAATACCACTGCGTCACATGAGCTCTTCTTCCACTCTGCCAACGCGAAGCACACGGAGCCAACGAAGGCTAGCAGCCTAGCCTTTTGTTCGTCTCGTGTCTCGACGGAAGAGGGAAAAGATGGAGGCACCTTGTCACTGCGCATTCCGAGGATGCGGTTTCCTGGTCGCTGCGGACGACGACCACTGCCTCTGCATCTCCTGCCTTGGCCCGAGCCATGGCTGGCTCGCTTGCGAGCGGGGTCAGGACAAAGGCGGCTGTGGGCCATGCGGGATGTTCTCCGAGGCCCAGCTAGACCGTCGCCTGCAAAGGGCCATGGACCTAGCGGCCTCGACAAGCGGCGGTGCTAGCCCCGAAGCTCCCCCAGCAAAGGCACCGAGGAAGCTCGCACTAGCCCGGGGGCCTTGGGCCCTCCGCTCCACTCGGCCCCACGCGCCAGTGGAGCCATCAGCAAGGTCCGGGATGAGCAGGCCTCGAGGGCCGCTCCCTCATCCCCTGACCGAGAGGTCGCTGCCGAGGCTGTCGGGCCTCCCATCCTTCTCCCCCACCACCTCCATCGCCGCATGGGGAGACACTGCCACGGAATGCAGCGACTCGGACGGCGAGGACGAGGAATTCATCGTGGTGGTGGACGAGGAGGAGGATGTAGGCCCAACATGGCTCTCACAGCCGACTTAGAGAGACTACAGTGGCTCGAGCTCGCCTCTGGTTGCAAGGCCATCTTGACCTCGGGTCTGAAAAGCCTCTCGCTCAAACCGGACAACCTCTTCGACACCGCTGCCGACTGGATCATCAAGACCAAGGCGGCGGAGAAGCAGCTCGAGGAGACAACCACAGGCCTCCTCTCAACCCCCGTAACCCCCGCTGTGAGGCCTCAACAGCAAGGGGCTGCGGGCGGCAGACGCACCTCTGGACGTCAGCGTGGTGCATCCAGGGCGTCCTCCACCAGAGCTAGTTCCTGGGAGCGACCCGATAGCTCTCTTGGTTTCCAGGACGTAAGGCGTAAGGACGACAATAAAGCTGAGTAAGTACTACACCGGGGCAAGGTTCCGAGACTACGTCTGGAGAGCCGACAGCGTCTCGTATCCCCATGGGAACGGGCGCGCGCTCTGTGACGAGACCGACATTAGCCCAGCTAGCGCTACCGAGCAATGCTACAGGGCGGATGTCTACGGTGTGTGGGATTCCCCGTCTACGTCACGGGCTTTCCCCACCGTCGATCGGTCAGAGCCTGACGTGGCAGGTGACGTCAGCAGCCCCCACCATCCCCACGAACCCTCTCGCTCAATGCTTTTCCGAATGGAAAGCATGCAAACCGAATCCTTGGGTGCTGCGCACCATGTTAACAGGATACAGGTTGCAATTTTCGAGCAAACCTCCACTATCGGGCAAGATAGTGTTCTCCCACGCGTCGGGCCAAGCGGCCATAACGCTGAGGGAAGAGGTTTCAGCTCTCCTGAGCAAGGGTGCAATCAGTGATTTATCTCCGGATCAGAACCGACTGGGTTATTATTCTGAGTTTTTCCTGGTGAAAAGAAGAGGGGGGGGGGGGGGGCGGGTTTGTGTCACAGTTTGTGTCGTCACTCGAACCATGAACACACACGGCCTTCCTATCCAGAGGGGTCAGGATACGGGTAGGCACAGTAGTGTCCTGGAAGGTGATTACCATGGACGCCAGCTTCTCAGGTGAGGATACCTGGAGTTGCTGGGAGTCTTCCTCGCTCTCGAGGGTTTCAAGAGCCACATCGTGGGGTGCCATGTCCTGGTCAGAACGGAGAATGTCACAACGATGTGTTCTGCCTACAAACAAGGAGGCTTGGGGTCTCTTGTTTTGGTCAGATTAGCGCGCGTGCTGACGCCTTGGAGCGTACAACATTCGGCTTCACTACGCGCCACTCATGTACCGGGCCTCCTGAGACAGCGGTGCAGACCGGTTGTCCAAAACCAGGGCTCCGGTACGGGGACTGGCCACTATGCCCGAGGACGTTGGGCCTGATCTGGGCCCGGTTCGGCCGGGCCCAAGTCGGCCTGGTGGCTCCAAGAAGAACGCGGAGTGCTCACGGTTCTTCTCGATCGATCACCTTGGGAGTAGACGCCTTGGCACACGGGTTGGCCGGGCATGCTACTCTGCAAAATGCGTCTCCACCCCTAGACCTGATTCGTCCAACACTGGAAAGGATCAGGATCCAGGGCGGAGTGGTCCTGCTGGTGGTACCAGCGTGGGGCTCTTGGAGGTCGGAGATCACTCCCCTCCTCTGTGATGAGCCATGGCCTCTCCCCCGGTTCAGGAACCTCCTGAGACAGGGTGGGGACGAGGTGTTCCACGAGGACCCCCAGGGACTAGACCTGTGGGTTTACCCCCTGAAGAGTCGAGTCTGGGCCCGCAAGGGCTGCCCCCCTGACGTGGTGGCCACCTTTCAGGGGGCGAGAGCAGAATCCACCGGAGGTCGGTACGATATCTGGTGGAATATGTTCGAAACATGGTGCCTGGAGTAGTCACCTCCGGTGATTGCTTTTCAGGCACCCGGGAGAAGCGTTCTGATCTACCTGCTGGGCAGGCTGGACCACGACTTGGCCTTCTCCACCTTGAAGCCTCAAAAAGATGCTCCTGGTGGCCCTTTTTACGGCATGACGCGTCTGTGACATGCAGGCGCTCTCGGTGAGTGGGGCTGCATGTTGTTTTCGGACGACGGCAGGAGGGTTTTGTTGAAACCCAACTTGGCCTTTGTGTCCCACACCGGCGCAGTTGCGGGGACTGGGGGCTTTTCATCCTCCGCCGTTCTTTTCGGCAAAGGATGAACGGTTACTTTGTCTCTGTCCAGTGAGGGCTCTGTAGCTCTACTGTTAGAGGACAGCTATGGGCCGTAGGTCGTCTCAGCCTTTCGTCGCCTTTGGCCGAGGTCAGAGGTAGGCGATGGCTAAACCGACCCTGTCCAGATGGATTGTGGAGGCGATTCGGTTGGCGTACGAGAGTAGAGGGGTCCCTATTCCACTGGGACTGAGGGCCCTCTCTGCTCGGAGCGTAGCTGCATCTTGGGCCCTTTAAAAAGGGGTGTCGATGCAGGTGATCTGCTCCGCGGCTGACTGGTCATCTCCCTCGACCTTTGCATCTTCTTACAGCCTTGACGTGGCGGCATCTACGATGGCGCGTACAGTCTTGGGTGTGGGAGCTGACTCCGGGTAGAAGAGTCTGGATATGCCTTGGGGCATGTCTTTTCTCCTTGTGTGAGTGCAACAGCCGGGTTCCGACGGGGTCTAGGAGGCGTGCTCTCTCTCCCCGTCACGGTTTAATTGGTATTTTCTCAACCTTTTTGCACCTTTCTTACTGGTGGGGGAGTGTAAACTTGCCTTGGGGCATGTTTCTTCTCCCTGTAACTTTGCAGTGGCCAGTTTCATGGTAGGGAATGCGAGGGGTGCCCGGGGGCATGCTTCTCTTCCTACCTGGCTGGCCTTCCTTGCCCTCCTGGGACCGGCTAGGCATGGTCCAGGGAGGAGGAGGCCTTGGTTTCTCTGTCACTGGTTGGATAATCTAGGTTTTATCCAGTATTGGTGACGGACAGGATTTATGTCCGTCAAGGTTTTGCCTTTTCAGTCCTGCGCGTCCCGACCCGAGGGGTCTGGGGTGCCTGTAGGTCAGGGTCCTGCCGGGGGCAGGTCCTGAGGCCTTGGGCAAGCGTGTGGGTAAGGGTTGTCACAAGTGGGGGCTCCCCTGGGGGACGTGTATGTGTCCCATAGTAAGCAGTTGCTTAAAGCTACGCTATAATAACTATGTTTTTTGAATCTTTTATGATTTTTTTGAAAAATCACATTGAAATGGATGGGATTCTGTAATATTTCAATAATTTATTATTAATACTTGCTACTGTAAAACATATTGGTAATCATCACAGGTGTACAAGAGACCATGGGGCACATTAATATATAGTTGTTGGGCGATAACTATGTCTTTTGGATTTCTTATGATTTTTCTAAAGATTACATTGAAACGGATGGGATTCTGTAATATTTCAATAATTCATTATTAATAATTGCTGCTGTAAAACATATTGATAATCATCACAGGTGTACGAGAGACCATGGGGAACATTAAGATATAGTTGTTGGGTGATAACTATGTTTTTTGGATTTGTTATGATTTTTCTAAAGATTACATTGAAATGGATGGAATTCTGTAATATTTCAATAATTTATCATTAATAATTGCTGCTGTAAAACATATTGATAATCATCACAGGTGTACAAGAGACCTAGGGGCACATTTATATATAGTTGTTGGGTCATAACTATTTTTTTTTGATTTTTTTTCCGATTTTTCTAAAGATTACATTGAAACGGATGTGATTCTGTAATATTTCAATAATTTATTATTAATAATTGCTGCTGTAAAACATATTGATAATCATCACAGGTGTACGAGAGACCATGGGGAACATTAATATATAGTTGTTGGGTGATAACTATGTTTTTTGGATTTGTTATGATTTTTCTAAAGATTACATTGAAACGGATGGGATTCTGTAATATTTCAATAATTTATTATTAGGGATGTCCGATATTATCGGCCTCCCGATATTATCGGCCGATATTAGCATAAAAATTGATATCGGGAAAATATCGGTATCGGTTTTTGAAAAAAACATTATTATTATTTTTTTTTTTGCTTTATAAATAAGTTACAGGAGTTCTTACTGTATATGGTGTGTGTGATATGAAATTTGAGCTTATCCTAATCACAATAATCCCCGCATATATCGGTATCGGTTGATATCGGTATCGGTAATTAAGAGTTGGACAATATCGGTATATCGGTTATCGGTAAAAAAGCCAATATCGGACAACCGTATTTATTATTAATAATTGCTGCTGTAAAACATATTGATAATCATCACAGGTGTACGAGAGACCATTGGGAACATTAATATATAGTTGTTGGGCGATAACTATGTTTTTTGGATTTTTTATGATTTTTCTAAAGATTACATTGTAATGGATGGGATTCTGTAATATTTCAATCATTTATTATTAATAATTGCTACTGTAAAACATTTTGATAATCATCACAGGTGTACAAGAGACCATGGGGAACATTAATATATAGTTATTGGGTCATAACTATGTTTTTTGGATTTTTTTCCGATTTTTCTAAATATTACATTGAAACGGATGGGATTCTGTAATATTTCAATAATTTATTATTAATTATTGCTACTGTAAAACATATTGATAATCATCACAGGTGTACAAGAGACCATGGGGCACATTAATATATAGTTGTTGGGCGATAACTATGTCTTTTGGATTTCTTATGATTTTTCTAAAGATTACATTGAAACGGATGGGATTCTGTAATATTTCAATAATTTATTCTTAATAATTGCTGCTGTAAAACATATTGATAATCATCACAGGTGTACGAGAGACCATGGGGAACATTAATATATAGTTGTTGGGCGATAACTGTTTTTTGGATTTTTTTATGATTTTTCTAAAGATTACATTGTAATGGATGGGATTCTGTAATATTTCAATCATTTATTATTAATAATTGCTACTGTAAAACATATTGATAATCATCACAGGTGTACAAGAGACCATGGGGAACATTAATATATAGTTGTTGGGTGATAACTATGTTTTTTGGATTTTTTTTGATTTTTCTAAAGATTACATTGAAATGGATGGGATTCTGTAATATTTCAATAATGTATTATTAATAATTGCTGCTGTAAAACATATTGATAATCATCACAGGTGTACAAGAGACCTAGGGGCACATTAATATATAGTTGTTGGGTGATAACTATGTTTTTTGGATTTGTTATGATTTTTCTAAAGATTAAATTGAAACGGATGGGATTCTGTAATATTTCAATAATTTATTCTTAATAATTGCTGCTGTAAAACATATTGATAATCATCAGAGGTGTACGAGAGACCATGGGGAACATTAATATATAGTTGTTGGGCGATAACTATGTTTTTTGGATTTTTTAATGATTTTTCTAAAGATTACATTGTAATGGATGGGATTCTGTAATATTTCAATAATGTATTATTAATACTTGCTGCTGTAAAACATATTGATAATCATCACAGCTTTACAAGAGACCATGGGGCACATTAATATATAGTTGTTGGGTGATAACTATGTTTTTTGAATTTTTTATGATTTTTTGAAAGATTACATTGAAATCGATGGGGATTCTGTAATATTTAAATATTTTATTATTAATAATTGCTACTGTAAAACATATTGGTAATGATCACGGGTGTAGAAGAGACCATGGGGCACATTAATATATAGTTGTTGGGCGATAACTATGTTTTTTGGATTTCTTATGATTTTTCTAAAGATTACATTGAAATGGATGGGATTCTGTAATATTTCAATAATTTATTATTAATAATTGCTGCTGTAAAACATATTGATAATCATCACAGGTGTACGAGAGACCATGGGGAACATTAATATATAGTTGTTGGGCGATAACTATGTTTTTTGGATTTGTTATGATTTTTCTAAAGATTACATTGAAATGGATGGGATTCTGTAATATTTCAATAATTTATCATTAATAATTGCTACTGTAAAACATATTGATAATCATCACAGGTGTACAAGAGACCATGGGGAACATTAATATATAGTTGTTGGGTGATAACTATGTTTTTTTGTTTTTTTTTGATTTTTCTACAGATTACATTGAAATGGATGGGATTCTGTAATATTTCAATAATGTATTATTAATAATTGCTGCTGTAAAACATATTGATAATCATCACAGGTGTACGAGAGACCATGGGGAACATTAATATATAGTTGTTGGGCGATAACTATGTTTTTTGGATTTGTTATGATTTTTCTAAAGATTACATTGAAACGGATGGGATTCTGTAATATTTCAATAATGTATTATTAATACTTGCTGCTGTAAAACATATTGATAATCATCACAGCTTTACAAGAGACCATGGGGCACATTAATATATAGTTGTTGGGTGATAACTATGTTTTTTGAATTTTTTATGATTTTTTGAAAGATTACATTGAAATCGATGGGGATTCTGTAATATTTCAATCATTTATTATTAATAATTGCTACTGTAAAACATATTGGTAATGATCACGGGTGTACAAGAGACCATGGGGCACATTAATATATAGTTGTTGGGTGATAACTATGTTTTTTGAATTTTCTATGATTTTTCTAAAGATTACATTGAAACGGATGGGATTCTGTAATATTTCAATAATGTATTATTAATAATTGCTGCTGTAAAACATATTGATAATCATCACAGGTGTACAAGAGACCATGGGGAACATTAATATATAGTTGTTGGGTGATAACTATGTTTTTTGGATTCGTTATGATTTTTCTAAAGATTACATTGAAACGGATGGGATTCTGTAATATTTCAATAATGTATTATTAATACTTGCTGCTGTAAGACATATTGATAATCATCACAGCTTTACAAGAGACCATGGGGCACATTAATATATAGTTGTTGGGTGATAACTATGTTTTTTGAATTTTCTATGATTTTTTGAAAGATTACATTGAAATCGATGGGGATTCTGTAATATTTCAATATTTTATTAATAATTGCTACTGTAAAACATATTGGTAATGATCACAGGTGTACAAGAGACCATGGGGCACATTAATATATAGTTGTTGGGCGATAACTATGTTTTTTGGATTTCTTATGATTTTTGTAAAGATTACATTGAAATGGATGGGATTCTGTAATATTTCAATAATTTATTATTAATAATTGCTGCTGTAAAACATATTGATAATCATCACAGGTGTACGAGAGACCATGGGGAACATTAATATATAGTTGTTGGGCGATAACTATGTTTTTTTTGGATTTGTTATGATTTTTCCAAAGATTACATTGAAACGGATGGGATTCTGTAATATTTCAATAATTTATTATTAATTGCTGCTGTAAAACATATTGATAATCATCACAGGTGTACGAGAGACCATTGGGAACATTAATATATAGTTGTTGGGTCATAACTATGTTTTTTGGATTTTTTTCCGATTTTTCTAAAGATTACATTGAAACGGATGGGATTCTGTAATATTTCAATAATTTATTATTAATTATTGCTACTGTAAAACATATTGATAATCATCACAGGTGTACAAGAGACCATGGGGCACATTAATATATAGTTGTTGGGCGATAACTATGTCTTTTGGATTTCTTATGATTTTTCTAAAGATTACATTGAAACGGATGGGATTCTGTAATATTTCAATAATTTATTCTTAATAATTGCTGCTGTAAAACATATTGATAATCATCACAGGTGTACGAGAGACCATGGGGAACATTAATATATAGTTGTTGGGCGATAACTATGTTTTTTGGATTTGTTATGATTTTTCTAAAGATTACATTGAAACGGATGGGATTCTGTAATATTTCAATAATGTATTATTAATACTTGCTGCTGTAAAACATATTGATAATCATCACAGCTTTACAAGAGACCATGGGGCACATTAATATATAGTTGTTGGGTGATAACTATGTTTTTTGAATTTTTTATGATTTTTTGAAAGATTACATTGAAATCGATGGGGATTCTGTAATATTTAAATATTTTATTATTAATAATTGCTACTGTAAAACATATTGGTAATGATCACGGGTGTACAAGAGACCATGGGGCACATTAATATATAGTTGTTGGGTGATAACTATGTTTTTTGAATTTTCTAAGATTTTTTGAAAGATTACGTTGAAATCGATGGGGATTCTGTAATATTTCAATATTTTATTAATAATTGCTACTGTAAAACATATTGGTAATGATCACAGGTGTACAAGAGACCATGGGGCACATTAATATATAGTTGTTGGGCGATAACTATGTTTTTTGGATTTCTTATGATTTTTCTAAAGATTACATTGAAATGGATGGGATTCTATAATATTTCAATAATTTATTATTAATAATTGCTGCTGTAAAACATATTGATAATCATCACAGGTGTACGAGAGACCATGGGGAACATTAATATATAGTTGTTGGGCGATAACTATGTTTTTTGGATTTGTTATGATTTTTCTAAAGATTACATTGAAACGGATGGGATTCTGTAATATTTCAATAATTTATTATTAATAATTGCTGCTGTAAAACATATTGATAATCATCACAGGTGTACGAGAGACCATGGGGAACATTAATATATAGTTGTTGGGCGATAACTATGTTTTTTTTGGATTTGTTATGATTTTTCTAAAGATTACATTGAAACGGATGGGATTCTGTAATATTTCAATAATTTATTATTAATAATTGCTGCTGTAAAACATATTGATAATCATCACAGGTGTACGAGAGACCATGGGGAACATTAATATATAGTTGTTGGGCGATAACTATGTTTTTTGGATTTTTTATGATTTTTCTAAAGATTACATTGTAATGGATGGGATTCTGTAATATTTCAATCATTTATTATTAATAATTGCTACTGTAAAACATTTTGATAATCATCACAGGTGTACAAGAGACCATGGGGAACATTAATATATAGTTATTGGGTCATAACTATGTTTTTTGGATTTTTTTCCGATTTTTCTAAAGATTACATTGAAACGGATGGGATTCTGTAATATTTCAATAATGTATTATTAATAATTGCTGCTGTAAAACATATTGATAATCATCACAGGTGTACAAGAGACCATGGGGAACATTAATATATAGTTGTTGGGTGATAACTATGTTTTTTGGATTCGTTATGATTTTTCTAAAGATTACATTGAAACGGATGGGATTCTGTAATATTTCAATAATGTATTATTAATACTTGCTGCTGTAAGACATATTGATAATCATCACAGCTTTACAAGAGACCATGGGGCACATTAATATATAGTTGTTGGGTGATAACTATGTTTTTTGAATTTTCTATGATTTTTTGAAAGATTACATTGAAATCGATGGGGATTCTGTAATATTTCAATATTTTATTAATAATTGCTACTGTAAAACATATTGGTAATGATCACAGGTGTACAAGAGACCATGGGGCACATTAATATATAGTTGTTGGGCGATAACTATGTTTTTTGGATTTCTTATGATTTTTCTAAAGATTACATTGAAATGGATGGGATTCTGTAATATTTCAATAATTTATTATTAATAATTGCTGCTGTAAAACATATTGATAATCATCACAGGTGTACGAGAGACCATGGGGAACATTAATATATAGTTGTTGGGCGATAACTATGTTTTTTGGATTTGTTATGATTTTTCTAAAGATTACATTGAAACGGATGGGATTCTGTAATATTTCAATAATTTAGTATTAATAATTGCTGCTGTAAAACATATTGATAATCATCACAGGTGTACGAGAGACCATGGGGAACATTAATATATAGTTGTTGGGCGATAACTATGTTTTTTTTTGGATTTGTTATGATTTTTCTAAAGATTACATTGAAACGGATGGGATTCTGTAATATTTCAATAATTTATTATTAATAATTGCTGCTGTAAAACATATTGATAATCATCACAGGTGTACGAGAGACCATGGGGAACATTAATATATAGTTGTTGGGCGATAACTATGTTTTTTGGATTTTTTATGATTTTTCTAAAGATTACATTGTAATGGATGGGATTCTGTAATATTTCAATCATTTATTATTAATAATTGCTACTGTAAAACATTTTGATAATCATCACAGGTGTACAAGAGACCATGGGGAACATTAATATATAGTTATTGGGTCATAACTATGTTTTTTGGATTTTTTTCCGATTTTTCTAAAGATTACATTGAAACGGATGGGATTCTGTAATATTTCAATAATGTATTATTAATAATTGCTGCTGTAAAACATATTGATAATCATCACAGGTGTACAAGAGACCATGGGGAACATTAATATATAGTTGTTGGGTGATAACTATGTTTTTTGGATTCGTTATGATTTTTCTAAAGATTACATTGAAACGGATGGGATTCTGTAATATTTCAATAATGTATTATTAATACTTGCTGCTGTAAGACATATTGATAATCATCACAGCTTTACAAGAGACCATGGGGCACATTAATATATAGTTGTTGGGTGATAACTATGTTTTTTGAATTTTCTATGATTTTTTGAAAGATTACATTGAAATCGATGGGGATTCTGTAATATTTCAATATTTTATTAATAATTGCTACTGTAAAACATATTGGTAATGATCACAGGTGTACAAGAGACCATGGGGCACATTAATATATAGTTGTTGGGCGATAACTATGTTTTTTGGATTTCTTATGATTTTTGTAAAGATTACATTGAAATGGATGGGATTCTGTAATATTTCAATAATTTATTATTAATAATTGCTGCTTTAAAACATATTGATAATCATCACAGGTGTACGAGAGACCATGGGGAACATTAATATATAGTTGTTGGGCGATAACTATGTTCTTTTTTTGGATTTGTTATGATTTTTCCAAAGATTACATTGAAACGGATCGGATTCTGTAATATTTCAATAATTTATTATTAATTGCTGCTGTAAAACATATTGATAATCATCACAGGTGTACGAGAGACCATGGGGAACATTAATATATAGTTGTTGGGCGATAACTATGTTTTTTGGATTTGTTATGATTTTTCTAAAGATTACATTGAAACGGATGGGATTCTGTAATATTTCAATAATTTATTATTAATAATTGCTGCTGTAAAACATATTGATAATCATCACTGGTGTACAAGAGACCATGGGGAACATTAATATATAGTTGTTGGGCGATAACTATGTTTTTTGGATTTGTTATGATTTTTCTAAAGATTACATTGAAACGGATGGGATTCTGTAATATTTCAATAATTTATTATTAATAATTGCTGCATCACAGGTGTACGAGAGACCATGGGGAACATTAATATATAGTTGTTGGGCGATAACTATGTTTTTTGGATTTGTTATGATTCTTCTAAAGATTACATTGAAACGGATGGGATTCTGTAATATTTCAATAATTTATTATTAATAATTGCTGCTGTAAAACATATTGATAATCATCACAGGTGTACGAGAGACCATGGGGAACATTAATTTATAGTTGTTGGGCGATAACTATGTTTTTTGGATTTTTTTCGATTTTTCTAAAGATTACATTGAAATAGATGGGATTCTGTAATATTTCAATAATTCATTATTAATAATTGCTGCTTAAAAGCATATTGATAATCATCACAGGTGTACAAGAGACCATGGGGAACATTAATATATTGTTGTTGGGTGATAACTATGTTTTTTGGATTTGTTATGATTTTTCTAAAGATTACATTGAAACGGATGGGATTCTGTAATATTTCAATAATGTATTATTAATACTTGCTGCTGTAAAACATATTGGTAATAATCACATATTGTAAAGGACACACATGGGCACAATAACATTTAGTTGCTGGGTGATAACTATGTTTTTAGATTTTTTTATGATTTCCCAGAAAATACTTTAAACTGTATGGGATTCTGTAATATTACAATATTTTATTATTAATAATTTGTGCAGTAAAACATTTCGGTAATAATCACAGACGAGAACGTTAGACACAAACTATGTTTTTAGTTTGTTTTATTACATTTTTACATGTATATATTGAAGTAACTGGGATTTACGATTTCATTGAACGCACCATCAGTTCGCCTAACCGCAAAAAGCCACGTAGCTGCGCAATCATTTTTGAAGCACGGCTGGTGCGACCGACTCTCTCTGAAGAGCGGCCAGCGTGACCGCAGTTGTTTAAACCAGTGGTTCTCAAACATTTTCATGTCATCATGGACCCCCAAATGAATAGACCCCTTAACAGACGATGTCACACTGATAAGAACCATTATGCGTGCAACCAGTATGCGCGCAATGAAACCCATTCTATCAGGTCTCGCTAGGACGCGCCTCACTAGCCAACACACAAGAGGGGGTTGGGGGTGTGCTGAAACCAGCGCACCCCGAAACAACAGGTTGAGAATTGATTGCGTGAAACAATCACCTGTGCATCCAGTCTCAATGTTAGTAAACAAATAATTGGTCTATATGTATTTGTCTTCGGACCCCCATCTGAAAACGTTTCATGCAGGGACGCGGGAAGTACTTCAGAGCAAGGGGTGCTGGTAAACGGGACACATGCACGCGCGCGCAGCGCGCGTGCATGGGTCCCTCGCGCGCGCGAAGCGCGCGCGATTTTTTTCGGGTCTCCCGCGGATAAAGTGACTTTTTTTGTTACTTTATTTCGGTTTTAGGGTTAGGGTTAGGGTTGGATTAGGGTTATGTGATTTAATTATTTTGGGGGAGCCGCGCACACCGGAGAAAATCTCTCACACACACACACACGCACGCGTTCAGCCTTTTTTTTTTCTTCCCCTCACAACGGCAGGGGGTGCTGCAGCACCCTCAGCACCCCACTTCCCGCGTCCCTGGTTTCATGCCAGGGACCCCATACAAGATTTGTGTTGTTAATTATTTTTATTTTTTTCACACATTTACTTTTTGATTTAAAAAAAAAAAAATCAGATCTATGAGCTCACAACGTGTCGCATTGTTGTGAGCTTGTAGATCTGATATTTTCAAATAGCAAATGACACGTGTATGTATGTGTATGTATGTAGGTTTAAAGGTCTCTTGTGGTCGCTTCTTTTGGGCTTGTTTTCATAGACCTGGTTGCTTGTTTCTCTCGCAAATCATGGCAACACCGTTAGCGCTCCTCTCTCGTCTGGTGGTGAAGCTCCGCAGAATAAGCTCTTCTTGTGGTTACAACTAGCCGGGGCTAGCCTAGCATAACCATGTCGAACGTTGTGGACACCAAACTGTACGACATCCTTGGAGTTTCACCCTCTGCCTCTGAGAATGAGCTGAAAAAGGTGCGTTGGGTTCAGAAACGAAACGAACGCCATTGTACGGTCGGAGAAACATGGACATAACCAGCGAGAAGAGCCACTAAAGATGTACAAATGTGGCCTACATACACGCTAGCGTGTTGAGTTAGCTAGCTAGAGAAAAGATGCTTATAGCGATGGTTTAGAGCAGTTTTGAGCTAGCTGGCTTCATGGCTGCTTCGTAATGTGCTGTTTTAGCATAGAAAATAACAGCCAACTACCTAACCTAATGTGTCTTTTCTTTATAGACATAATGACATTAATAGCCGTATAATAACCTTAGTCATTTTGAAAATCAACAATTGATGGCTAGCTTGCGAACTGTTAGCTCCTGTCTTATTATTATTATTATTATTATTATTATTATTAATATTTTTGGAACAATCTACCCACTAATTTGAGAAGATCCATCCTTTACAGCTTTTAAGGTCCAACTAAAAGGATGGATCATGGACAATAAAACATGTGAACATTTTTAAATAGGCTAAAACGTAGTAGATTTTTCTAGTTTTCTTGAGTGTCTTGTATTTTAGGTCAAAACCAGGCCTTTTTTTTTTTTTTTTTTTACTGTTTTCCTCTACTGTTTGTATCCTTTTAGTCATGTTTATGTGTGCTGTTTTTGTTATGTTGCTTGTTTTCTGTATGGGGACTGCGGATGGAAATGAGCATTCTTGCTAAATCCGGTGTATTTACATTGCATTGTATGTGTGGTGTTCATTAATATGCACTGTCCCGTCCAAATAAACGTATAAATAAAATACAATTAAATATTATTTGGTTTGGTATTGATTATGTAAGAAATGTGTGTGTGCTGCTCGTGATTCAGCCTTGCAACAAATAAACTGCACCAAGCCAGAGCTAACTGTCGGCTGTAATCTACACTTCACTACATTGTGTCCAGAATTAACATCGATTGGATTGTTGCCAGTACAGGTTAGCTTATGTTGGAGCCCGAGTATCTTGATCTGGTTTATTCTGTGCAAAGATAACTACTACATTGTGCTGCTTTTCATCTATACTATGTACGCATAACAAAATGGGTACAAATATGGCAACAACAGCCACTGCTAGCTGTGTTACTAACGGCAACCATGGTGTCATGATGTTCTGACAGCAGTCATTCAGTCCCTCACGTTAGCTCTGCTCTCTAGCTAGCAGCTGTAGCTGCTACGCACTTTATACAATGTTGTATGATGCATGATGTTGTCAGTTTGTAGTGTTATAGTAGTTTATTGGGCTAATGATTTGCTCCATTTCAGGCCTACCGCAAGCTAGCGAAGGAGTATCACCCCGACAAGAACCCTGATGCTGGAGATAAGGTATGACGCACCAAAACAACATGACCTGACAAGTTACATTAAAACTAAATGAAGCAACATAACCCCCCAAACATCCTTTTCATTTTTAATAGCGAATAGTAGTGGCAAGTGCAAGTTTTCCTTATCAAATGACTGTTATTCAGCTAGGTTAGGGGCGGCCGTATTCGCAACCCCCGGCCTAAACCGGGAGTACCTCAAATGAATGCGCACGTTCGTGCACGCGCAGGCCCATTCGTGCACGCGCAGGCCCATTCGTGCACGCTCATGCGCGCGCGCACATGTACATATGCACCATAGGTGTTGCATACAGGCAACGATGTGATTGACAAGTTGACACACATTAGCATTGAATTCAGACACGCAATGCATAGTTAATGTTTTCTGATTGATTGATTGAATACTTAGTCAGGTGCAGTCAGACATTTGGGCTAAATGGATACCACAAATAAGTCCTGGGGACTTGTTTCCAATGTGGTCCTATGTATTTAATTAATCAACATAGCATAACAAATAACACCAAAATACAATATCATCAACAAATATAAAACACTATGTACCGAGTAGAAAAGGTGGCGGCGGGGGTGGGGTTAGTTAGGTGTGAGCATGTACATGAACAGAACATGATGAAAGTCTATGCAACCGCTGAAATCAACTATTGTTATTATTGTGGCAAAACGGGACAATTTGGTATTGCATGTTGAAAATAGGGACATTTTGGTCTTTTTAGAGATATTTGTCAGGACTCTGGACAAATCCCTAAGCTAGGTATAGAGACAGACTATAAAATTGCTTTTCTAATAGAACTAATAGATACCCGTACTATTTTTACTTCTTCACGACCTGCCTAACAACAATGCAAGAACTGAACTAGAGAAATTAGCCAAATGTTCTTGTTGTTAAATAGGTGCCAGTCAAAACACTCGCCTTGTGTCTCTAATTTCTTTTATTGTGTACTTCCCTTTCTAAAGTTTAAGGAGATCAGTTTTGCATATGAGGTTCTGACCAACCCAGAGAAGAAGGAGCTATATGATCGCTATGGAGAACAGGGGCTACGGGAGGGAGGAGGTGGAGGGCCAGGCATGGATGACATCTTCTCTCACATCTTTGGAGGAGGGCTGTTTGGATTTATGGGGGGACAGGGAAGAGGTGGACGCAACGGAGGCAGGAGGAGAGGAGAAGATATGGTGCACCCTCTGAAGTAAGTATTCAAATTGAGACAGTGTGAGGGGGTGGATGTTTGGCCTGTGCAGGGTTTTTCCTGAGTCCGAATGGGCCTTACTACGAACAACAGTAAGCATGATCTGTGTTGCAACAGTAAAGCATTCCCTTTCCATTTTCTGCCCATTTCATTTGCCAAAATGTCCATTATGAAGCCTCAGTTAATAAAACTGGTTTCAGAAATAATAATAATTTGCTGCATTGTTGCTGCCATACAGCATTCGAAAGGGCAGGTGATTGGCTACAATCCTAGTGATTGATTTGTTGATAGGCTGATAGGTTTGGACACCAAGGATACATAGAGGCAACACACTAAAGGTCAATTTATGCTGCGACGAGGTCAGACTACGTGACTTATGACAAAAGTGACATCAAAACGACAAAAATGTGTTGCGGGGGACCGTCGCAGACAGCATCACGTATAACTGGAAAAATGGATGGTCACAGTTGCTTCATAAAATGCTGCGTTCTCTGATTGGTTTGGAAGACAAAGTCATCTCCGTTACACAGAGATGCTCAAGACCACATTCACTTCCTTAATGCTGTCAGTGAGTCGCAGATACTGTGAATGCTCGAAACTCAGACCGCTGTGAGACGTGTCATTTTTAAGCTCAGAAGAAACACCGGACCTTGTAAGCATTGGTGCAAACGTTCACTGTGTCTCAAATTGGGCAAGTGTTAGTGTCCCGACTCAGCCGTTTGTCTGTCTGTCTGTCCGTGTGTACGTACGTGCGCTTGTGCTCTATCTTGATGCAGCATGAGGAATTGTTTCTCGTAGTTATTTTGATTGGCTCTGATATGACAGGTGATGTCATATTGGTAACATTTGCACTTAGATCGTGCTCAATTGCCCATGAAAGCTGTATGCAGTCCAGGGTTATACCAAAGTTGGCATCACTTTAAAGTATAAACTAGCAAATGTGATGAGAGCCTCACTTGTACACAAGCACCTCCCACCACGTTCTATGTTTTGGGAAAGTGGACATGAACTTTGGGCAAGTAGAATATGACCTCTGTCTCCCCCCATTAAGACAAAAATATTTCACACTCTGCTAATAGGAGACAAACTGTGGCACAATGTTGAAGTGTCCCTTTTCTCTGATGCAGGGTTTCTCTTGAGGACCTCTACAATGGCAAAACCACCAAACTGCAGCTCAGTAAGAATGTTCTGTGTGGTTCCTGTAATGGGTGAGTCCAATTTAATTGAATCAAAACACCAAACCAATCGATCTCTAGAAATCCCAGATGGATTTAGGTAATGATTATATTTATGTTGTGCACAAATGGAAATTTTGACAGCTGAGACAGACTACCGTATAACTAAATGTTCTATTACACGGTAACATTCTGTGTTATCCATTTGTAACTTGTGTACAAATGTAACCGGTCCATTTTGTTACATTTGTACGCAACATACGTTTTTTCAATTGTTAAATGTTACAGTTAAATGAACACTTTCTAATGTTGTGTTTTCCAGTCAGGGAGGTAAGGCCGGAGCAGTCCAGAAGTGTGTAGCATGCAGAGGACGCGGTATGAGAATCATGATCAGACAGTTGGCCCCTGGCATGGTTCAACAGATGCAGTCAGTCTGCACAGACTGCAACGGAGAGGGTAAGTAACACATCTCAACACCTACACACTGCCTTTAACGTAGAGTTGATAATGTAGATGATTCACATTCATGGGCATAAACATTATTACATTGTACGTGTTAATTTGCAGGCGAGGTGATAAACGAGAAGGACCGCTGTAAGAAGTGTGAGGGTCGTAAAGTATGTAAGGAGACCAAGCTTCTGGAGGTTCATGTGGACAAAGGTATGAGACATGGCCAGAAGATCACCTTCTCTGGGGAGGCTGATCAGGCACCAGGCACTGAACCAGGAGACATAGTCCTGGTACTCCAGGAGAAGGAACATGAGGTATGTAATTTAGATGCCATGTTATGTAGACGGATGCCAGGCTCATTTGTAGACCTGGCATCCTATAGTGTGTATAGTTTCAATGTACAGATTATTGATTTTTTTATATTATACTGTTTAGACTGATGATAGGTTCTTGATTTATCTATGATCCTAGATGACTATTGCTATGCATTTGATGTATTACCTTGTGTTTTCCTTGCTTATATAAGTCGCTCTGAATTAAGAGCGTCTGCTAAATGCCTAAATTGTACTCCACACATGCACTCTTATCGTTCTCTCTCTCAATTGCGCACACACACACACACACACACACACACAAATCCACTGTGCTGATGTGGCAGGCTGTGTGTTTTTATCTTAAAAATGTGTCATTGTTGCTGTTAAATTCTTATTTGCAATTTTTATTGTGTAATAATTTACCATAATGTATACTTAAAATGATAATATTTTTAATGGAGTATCATGTAAAAGTCTGATATTATGTGACCTGGTCACATGACTTAATACAGAATCCTAAATCACAGATTCAGAATCCTCAAATACATGTCCATCATTCACCTAAAAGTCAGAGCTGAAATCGGCGTTTAAATATTAAATTATGACGATACAGAACGGAGGGATTGCATGACGCAGCCTGCTGGCTGAGCCCAGCTGAGACAAAGGGAGGAATCTCTCACCTTGTATTACAATCATTCACATGCTATGTAGTCTGGAATGGCTTTTGGCCAGACATTAGTGAATAAAAAGAAAGAGAGAACAACAATATAAAAAGAAGGAGAAAACAACAATATTTTCCCTTGCTGTGTGAAATTCTCTGTTGCCACATTCATTCTATGTAAGCATTAGGTGTATAGAAGCACGGACGCTGCGGGGAACAATGCTCACACAATGTTGGTATCCAAACCTACGAATACTCATAAACATAAAAATGTATGTACTTAAGTACACTACTCAAGTAAATGTACTTAATTACTGTCCACCACTGGTTTAGATAACTCTACTTTTTGGGTTTTCCACTTCAGGACTTCCGTCGCGATGGCAATGACCTTCACATGACCCAGCGCATCGGCCTGGTCGAGGCTCTCTGTGGCTTCCAGATAACAGTCACACACCTCGATGGACGCCAACTGCTTGTCAAGTATCCACCCGGAAAAGTCATAGAGCCAGGTAATTTCTTCCATGTTTGACCATTTTGTTCTCTCTTAGAAGCAAGATTGTGGTGCTTGTGCTGGATTCAGTATAGCCACTTTCTCATATGAACACTGGAAAATGTGCAGGGAATTCATTTCAATCAGGTCAGGACATTGCTCGGTGTTGGCCGTTTACACATGTTGCATGCAACAGCAGAATGTCTGTCTCAGATGCGTACACACATCAAGGTAAATACTCAGTCTGATCAGGTGAGGGGCGGGGTCTGGGTGGTAGACGCACACATTAGCGACTCCCGCGTAAATATAACGGGCACAGCCTGAGGGAGATGCGAGGATCAAATGCAATATTTTTCAGAGAACATTGGTCTCTAGCCTATATACAGCCCTGCGGAGGGAAGCGTCAGGTGTGCTACTGCAGTAGTAAAGATGTTTATGTTTGATCTGTGAATATTCCCAACTCGAACGCTAATAAAAAGCAGAATGGTTAAACTGGTTTTCAGTTTAATCTCTCTCTCCAAACCCCTCGGGAGGAGGGGAGGCTCCACCCGTCAACAATAGAAGTGTCATCAACAGTCCACATGCTGAATGCAAATTCACCGGACAATCACCACGTCCATTCACACATAGAGCCATTTGAGCCAAATCGGAAATTACTTCCTACACTCACACAAAAGTAAACTTGCACAAAATACTTTGAAGCCCCCAGAACAGTGTTGTGGCCATTCACGCACAATTTGGCATTGGATGCCCACGGCTTTGCTGACCAGTGCCATGGGAAAAAGTGGAAGATAGTGTCCTGTCCACCATAGATCACTTGTATGTATCTGTATTGTGTACATATGAAATGGATAACACATTTATTTATTTTGCAACTAATTTAGCTATATTCAGTGAGCATTCTTTGATTACAATATGTTTTGTTTCCAGTACATAGTTTAACAAAGGTCTCCTGTCAAAGAATTCCCTTGTGCGTATAACCGCGTGTGTGACTATGTTACAGGTTGTATTCGGGTGGTTAAGGGCGAAGGAATGCCTCAGTATAGGAACCCCTTCGAGAAAGGAGACCTGTTCGTCAAGTTTGACGTTCAGTTCCCTGATAACAACTGGATTAGCCCTGAAAAACTCACTGTGAGTAACGACGCCACATACCAATAACAGCTGACATGAACATGTTTCTTTCAGAAAATTGCAATATCCCCAAAGCATGCACACGTTCACATGGGCGAGTGGCCCTATTGATTTTGCATTTCTTGTTGTGCAGGAACTCGAGGATTTGCTGCCTGCTCGTGCTGAGGTTCCTGTAATCTCTGCAGATGCTGAGGAGGTTGACCTGAAGGATTATGACAGAGGTCAGGGGTCGGGTGGGGCCAGGAGAGAGGCCTACAATGATAGCTCTGATGAGGAGGGGGGTCACCATGGGCCAGGGGTGCAGTGCGCACACCAGTAGAAGGACTCATACATACGCGTGCACGCACTTGCATATACCCATCCAATCCCATTGCATACTCCCACCAGTCAAGACTTGACACACATACATGCACATTTCTCTCCTTTCTCAGTTCCCAGAGTGAGGAGAGAGAGAGACACACACACACACACACACACACACTCTCATACACATACATCTAAAGCCACTTTGTACAGCTCCAGTGTGTGCCCATGAGTCAGCGAGCTGCTGGATGTGCGACCACCATTTTGTGTTTTATGGACCGTAGTAATCATCAGAACTTCCAGCAAGAAAGTAACCCCGCTCTCCGAGGGTTCGAGCTCTCCACCAGACTCCAGCTTCCCCATACTCATCCCAAGCTTTTACCTTTCACTGTGGGAACATGCCAGTCTAGTGTATAAAATGCAAATATTGTTGATTATCTTGTATAAGGTGTAGTTTAGTCTATCACACATGAGCGCATGCTGCTTCTTGCCGAAGAACTCGCGTCAAAAATCATAGGTCCAGAGCAGGACACCATAGAAGGTGGTGCCTCCTAAACTGTGTGCGTACCTCAGTGTTACTGCTATCAAAAGTGCCCTGCAGTCAATAAGAACTGACCTGAATACAGCCCTAAAAGCATGCCCCTTTTACACAGCCTGCTGAGAGCTGTACAGGGAGATAATACAGCACTTCTTGTAAGCTCAACTTCCTATCGCTAAATGGGGTCATCCTAGTTCTGATCAATCCTCACATCCATCACATTGCTAGAATATTAAAGCTCTAAGCAACAGCATTTCTCAGTCATGTTTTTGTAGCTTGGAACTTAAGCTTTTGTGTTTGGTGGTTTGAATGTTTGTGTGTTTAAGACCACAGAACTTGAATCTAACTTTTGTTTTTACCTTTGAGCTGCGGGCACACTTCTGTAAATGTGTCTCTGTATGTGTGTACAGTAACAGTGGCTCAGTGTGTGGGAGCTTCTGTAGAATGTTCCGACTCAGTCAGCTGGTTGGTATTCCTGCTCTTTGGCTGCAGTGTGGGTGAATGCTAGATAAGGTCAATTAAAGGAGGAAAAAAATAATTTGAATGTGCTGATTTGTTTTGACTTTCTCACACCTAGTCAACCCTTTGCCCTCTATTCACTAGGACCAAGAGTTCTTCCTCCTGAGCAGGAAACTCAGTGGGCCGCATCTCTGTTCCTCTGTATTGTACATGTCTCCCCAATAGTAGACTTGTTAGCCAAACTTCTGTCCATGGACATGTTTCACTCAGTACTCCCTCTCCCCATATAGACCTGTAAATACCAGCTGAATCCATCAGTGCATTCACAGTCTACAGTGGTGTCCGCTCCCTGTAGTTACAATATCATATATATTCTATTCTGAGTGAATACTGGCCACCTGTGCCATTGGAGAAGAGCAACATTTATATGAAGGAGAGTAGAGAGAACACCTGTTGACTGCTGAGATGCGCCCCTTATTGTATATGTCATTTTAGGCCACAGGAGAATAATGCCTACAGACTAAAGGGGTCATTGATATTAAATGACATTATTGTTGATGCATATGTTTGTTGAGATGATTAAACTGTATAATAAACAGTCACCCTAAGAGTGTTCTTTTGTTGTCTCATTTCATGTGTTGTGTTCAAGGATACACAAAGCTATGTCTGATAATAGTTTAATTCTATAGTAACACATCAAAAAGTAATATTGGACAAAACAATGCATTTGGTAAAAGGTCAAGACAGTTTTAGGAACATAACAGACAAAAAAAGCCTCCATGTTTACCTCATTTAAGTGTTGTGACCCTATGTTGTAAGGAAAAGTATTGCTTGTTTGCTATGGCATCCTTCCTTGAGACTAATTGGGATGGATGGGAAAATAATTTTGGAACGATTAATGTAGAATAATGTAATTGTATGTGGCTCAGTCTGCACCATCATCACTTTCCATGCTGTGGAGAGCTACTGGTCCCAGGAGTTCCTTGAAACCAGCAGTGTTCCTGTAAGATGAGACAGGGAAAAAATAAGACTAAGAGAGGAGGGGTGCAGTTCATATTTGTTTATTGTTTGTAGCATTGTCTAATCATACTATACCTGTCCCTTTTGGACTGCATGACTGAGGAGCGTTCCCTCCGTAGCTGCTCCAGTCGCTCTTTGACGACAGCCTTCTGCTGGCTCTTATCCTCCTAGACACACACACATACAAATGGATGTTTATCATGCTGTACCGCTTATCGACACTGTAAATGTGCATTCTAGGGATGCGACTGTTAATCGAACAAATCGATTTGATCTATTGTAAAAAAATAATCGATTTTAATAAAATAATTCATTTAGAAAAAAAAAAAAATTGAATACAATGGCGAAAATGTGTGATGCAACGCATTGCGATGCATTGTGAGCTTGTACATCTGCTATTTTATCTAGTTTTGTGTTTCAATTTGTTGATATATATTTAAAAAATAATATCAACCAAAACCGTGCTTCTCGATTATTTGATTAATCAAAAAAGTCATCGTTAGAATTATCACTAAGAAGATAATCGATAGTTGCATGTGTATACGTGTGTGTGTGTGTGTGTGTGTGTGTGTGTGTGTGTGTGTGTGTGTGTGTGTGTGTGTGGTTACCTGTGGTAAATTCTGTGTGAGCTGCCATATTCTGTCTTGCTCTAGGTCCTCCTGTGCCTTCCTGTTCTGGACGATTGACAGCCGCTCCTGAACCTGAAACAAATCAGGATGTGCATTAGAGCAGTGTTTCGCAAACATTTGGGTCGCGGAACTGTTTTTATGGATCGAAAGTCTTTTGTTTTTACTGCAAAGATTTTAGAAATCTTCCCAAAAAATACGTTCTAAATTCAAACATTTTCAGAACATTTAAAAAAATGTGAAAGATGCAAACTGTGACCTTGTAGATCTGTTATTTTCACTATTTTTGAAATAGGGCTTAAGAGATTAATTTATGAAATATTTGTAGATTTGGACCGCAGGGAGAGACTACATTTCTTTAATTTCCCCAATACGGCACTAACTAATTAATAAAATCAATACTTAAAATAATATAATTTCCCTCAAAATACCTCAGTCCATCTCACACTCACCCTTAGCAGTTGTCTCTCTCTGTCTCTCTGCTGCTTCTGTTCCACCTTTCTCTGCATGTCCACCAGGCTGCGCATTGTCCTCTCTCTCTCCATTTCTGAGACCGGTTCCTTCGTTCTCTGTTCTCTGTCCAGCATTATCGATTCCTGTCTTGACTCCGTCTCTGGGATGCTATACTCTACCTGTAGACAGGTAGGAACCACCAGCATAATGAACCTTTTGGGTAGGATGCTTAATAAGGAAATGCCCATAGAAAGGCTTTACACAAGACAGTGAATTTTAAATGTTTAAAATTGACATCTATGGCATCTATCAAGCACTTGTGTGTATGCAAAAATGCAGTAACAGACTTACACTGGCTTGTGAGATGTATCCAATGTCCTCAGCGTAAGGCGCTTCAGGCCCTTTCACGTCCCACTGTTTTGACTCTGTTTGTGTGGGACTTATTTCCAGCTCAACATCTTGTCCATCCATGAACCCCAAATGAGCTCCCACACTGGTTAAATCAGAGCAGAGGTTGGCCTTGTTCACCCCAGTAGTAGGAGAGCAAGCTAAATGACGTGTTTGTTCAACCTCTGGGGTTCCCACTACCAAAACATTAGTTTGCAGGTCACCATCAGACAGGGCTTCTATTCGATTCTCTGGGGGCTCTGGAACTGCCCTGTCCATCAGGGTCTCAGAATCAATCTGAAATGCAAGACAGATTTGAACCGTTAGTGGCAGGCAACAGGCGGCCCATGGGACACAACTGGTTCGCCCAGCGATAATATCTTGCCAGGCAAATTATTTATTTACAATATGTGACTGACATTCTCACATATAGGATATCATGTACAAATAGAGAATCTACCCCCACCTGAAGAATGCTCATTATACTTTTACCCATACTGAGACTGAATGAGAAGCACAGGTAACAGGGTGTGCTGTAGTCTCGCATAGCCAGAAAATGAGATCTCCGCCTACTGATACGTCTGGTGACATGTAAATTCACGGAATGGACTAAAACTGTGTGAAAACAATTTGGAAATGAAAAAAATGACAGCGTCACAGAACCGATAAAAAGACTTTATGGTGTTATCAGGATTGATAACACCATAGTATCAGGATTGTTTTCAAAGCAGTGCATGATTTTCTCTGGCATCCAAGCCCATTCATTGAATTTAGATTTCCCCAGATGTATCTGTAGGATGAGATGTGAACAGGATGTGTAGGATGAACACAGTTCTCTTTCTTTCTGTCAACATTCCTCTTTATATTTTTGGATGAGAAATGTCTCTTGCATTTAAAATAAAATCGTGTTTCACATGCCTTAACAGTACACTGTTCCTCTCCAAGAATAGACAACAAAAGAGCTCTTGTTTATCTCTGTTTCGAAAAGGTGTATGACTATCTATTTTTCTTTTCCTTTTTAAATGTCATTTAACAACATTTACGGATGTGGCCTGCACAAAATGACTACGCAAGCATCTCTATCTGCACCTGTAAGATTTAATTTCACACAGTTCTGTCAGTAAGCAGTTATACAACATTTTTTTATTCATTAACCTTTATAACAATATAGTTATTATTCTGTATATAAGAAGGCGGTTCCAGCCCAGCACATTCCAGTTCTTAAATGAGCCATTAATTATGTTCTGGACCGCCATCTAATGGCTTAGAAAATTATTATGTACTTGCCTACCACTGCGTTACATGATAAAAATTAAAGTAGTGTCAGAGAAGAACATCATATTAATAATAAGGGTAATAATAATAATAATAATAATAATAATAATAATAATAATAATAATAATGTATTTTATTTATAACGCACTTTACATTCTTGCGAATCTCAAAGTTGAAATATTGTGACATCTACAATAGGTTTATACCTGCTGATCTCCATCTGTGCCCTTTTGCTCGTCTGCAAACTGTGTGTATGGGTCAGTTGGGTCACCTCCAAAACGGCACAGAGAAGAATCCACCTCCTCCGTGTGACTCCCTCGAGGGCCCTCTTCAAATTGCACGACTCCAGCTGTGCCGTGAAAGTCACCGGTCCCTTCCACTGACTTCACGCTGAGTTCAGCAACCTGCTCAGCTGTTGTGCCTGCAACTGCATCCTCAGCCTCACTGTCACTGTCACTGTCATACTCTGGTGGCTTGCTCCAAGCCAGCGTGATCAGGGATTCCTGTTTCTCATAGCTCTGGGGGGTTTTCCTCAGACTGCCCTGCTGCGCTTCCTCTAGCGTTCCTTTATCAGTTGTGCGCCCGTCAGTGGTTGTGGCATCTGACATGCACAAGACCTCCAGGTATGGCACGTCCTCCATGGCTGCACCACAGCCTGGGGGAAAAAATCGTAAATGGTCTGCATTCCTAAAATGGACACTATGCTGGAGTTACAGGTGCACGTGTGTGTACTGTACAGTATGTGTGTGTCCCTAAGTCTATGCCTGAGTCCCTTTTATGGTATTTTGTATCTCTGAATCTACAGTATGCTTGTGTTTGCTTCCAATACCTGTGCAGACATCGTGCATCTCAGGGCCTTGCATTGGATTTGGCTCTCCACTGGCCTCTCCAACAACAGTGTTGTTTTGGGGTTTAGCACTGCTATTCTGGGCTGTGGTTGGACCAGCAGAGAGTAGGGAGTCAGCAGTGAGAGGGTTCTCTGAGGTCAGTAGTTGGAATAGGCTGCTGAGACGCTGCTCTGCAACGGCAGTTTCGTAGTCCTCCCTCACTGCTTGGAGATGCTGTGCGCTCTAACCTCAAGAAGAAAGCACATATGCGTAAACACACACACACACACACACACACACACACACACACACACACACACACACACACACACACACACACACACACACACACTATCTAACATAATTTACTCTCTACCTATTGCCATTGTAACCCACCATGTTCAATATTGCTGGCAGTACCGCTGAAATCTGGGCTTCCTGGTGCTCGATCAATTGTATCATCAGGACCAGGGCACACGCTCCCCACTGAGGTCTAGAAAGCCCTGCTGGTACCTGGGTGTGGGGCTGAGCAGCAATCTGCTCTATTTGGGTACGGATGTGGGAGTGTGTCTGCAGTGTAGCGTGGATTTGCCTCAGCCTTCTTACACAGCTGTCCTTTAAGGCAGCGTGCATCTGTGGATGTTCTGAATAGGAACATAACACAGATATAAAGCAATACCAAGTCGATATTGTCCGACAGACAAATGCACAGAAATGGAAGCACACAGAGTTACCCTCTCTCAACTGGCCCCCGGGACCCTGCAAGTCCTCGAGGGAGACCCCATGTAGCAACCTGAGCAGGTACTTTCTCTCTTGCTCCTGACGCAGCACCAGCCACTGCAGTACTGCCTGTTGGGAGGTGCCAAGAGATGTATCACCAAAAAATGTGTACAGTATGTTTTTTTTGTTACATTGAAAACAACAACAACAACATTTGTCTCACGTAAGTACATAAAAACGTATTTAATTAAAATGATATTAATAAATGCCTACATATAATTTACAGCACCTGCTCTGGGGACACGGTGATAGAGAACTCATTTTCATTCCCGTCTTCATCTGTGTCCTGTAGCCACATAGAGGCCTGCTCTTTTCTGCACGGACTGCTGACACATGGCCTGAAAACACATGATGGACAGTAAAATGCTGAGGGACATCCTGCCTGCCTGCAGCGATCATTACTGTCTGTGCACATCAAAATTAGTTGCTGGTCTGCGCTGGTATGTGCATTTTAATTGTCATCATCACCGTCTATAGCCCAGTGGTTCTCAAAGTGGGGTTCGGGGACCCCCAGGGGTCCTTTAGAGGGTTCCAGGGGGTCTCCAGCAAATTCATTTAATTTAATCAAAATCAGCTGAACCACTTAACCCTATTTTATACTTAAAGCTCACAGTGCATCATATCGCAATGCGTTGTGAGCTTGTAGATTTAAAAAAAAATATTGAGAAAACATCTAACAACACAGATCTAATCTAACAAAATAGTTTGAAATGGGGGTCTGTGGCTAAATACAAATCAATTTGTGGTCCTTGACATTGATATTTGAGAACTACTGCATTAGCCTACCATGTCTCCCAGGACTGTCTGGTTGCCAACAGAGCACCATAGGACACTTTCTCTCTCTGAGCTCTGAGAGCAGCCAACCTGATGTACAGACACAACAGCCTCAGGTCCTCCTTGTCCAGCCTGTTAAAGAGATACAAGCAAATGGAGCCCCTAAGTCAGGACCTAGCCAGAGCTGTGTTTCAGCGCATTACACATCAACCTGAGTAAAATTGGTTTACGAAATGGGTGGAGTTTTACATACTGTACAGCATATAGAAGAAAATAAAAACTAATGAGCTGAGAAAGATAATCACATGAAAGTCAAAACTCAAATGAGGGACTTGTCTGTGAGCAGTGGTTTACCTGGCACTATCTGAGCTTAGCTGCGAGCTCATGTGAATCCATCCAACTTGTACCTCTTGCAGATTAAAAGAAAACCTAAGAACTATTTGCAGATGTTTCAACTAGGTCTGGTGTGTGTCTGAAACTCTCTATGTACCTCTTGCTCAGGTCTGTGAGTGTGTCCCTCTCTTGTTGACAAGAGGTTTGTAACTCAGTGAGGATCGTTATTGCAGACCACGATTTTTCCCTGGAACCAGAACCTTCTGGACAGCTCTTAAGAGACACTCCCTCACATGACCTGGGGAGAAAACCACAACATAACAAAAGAAGTAATTTCATATGAGACTATGCTTCCCCATTGCTAGGCAAGTACTTCTGCATTTGTGTGTGTGTGTGTGTGTGTGTGTGTGTGTGTGTGTGTGTGTGTGTGTGTGTGTGTGTGTGTGTGTGTGTGTGTGTGTGCGTGCGTGCGTGCGTGCGTGCGTGCGTGCGTGCGTGCGTGCGTGCGTGCGTGCGTGCGTGCGTGCGTGCGTGTGTCTTTCTGTTTTTACATACATACAGTGCATACATTCATGCATGTCAGTGTGTCTCCATGATTAGTATATGACAGGAGCAGGAATGTGAGTTTAACTATGAACACACACTGTGCATGATAATATGTGTGAGTTTTGTTACCTGTATATTTTGAAAGCTCCTGGCAGCTCGGCCAGATGGAGCAGGTCACTGCATTTCACAGCCTCTTCAGCTAGATCCCACAGGCGCTCCTCTTCCTTGTCTTGTTGCCATGGCAGCAGGGCCTCCCATGCAGTCAGACCTGTGGAGTTCCAAAAAAAAAAAGTTAAGTCTCATGGCTAATTTGACACGATTGAAAATAACAGATTTTTAACTGAAAAACATTGTAGTTCTATATTCTGATAGTAATAATTGCTATAGACTAGTGTTTAGTCAGTAACAGGGGTCTCCCTGTTTCACCAGCTCTTTAGTAAACAGAAAACCAATTTTCCGGACCAATTTTAGAACTGAGAGAACTCCTACAGGACACAGGTCCTCAGGATAAACAAGAGAAATTGGAAGTGATGAAACAAAGAAATGAGCTAACAAAATTGGAACTGGAACACTATTAAAATTGAAGCTGATAAATGGGTACTCTCTCCTGATTGCTGGAGAGATGGGGAAACCCCTGTTATTGAACAAACACTCTATAGCAATGATTACTATCAGAATGTAGAGCTTTAACTTAGTACCTTGTTGTTTTAACCAGAAATATCACTTACACGACCACTTAAACCCTAGTTGACTGGAGTCCCCCAGGGCTCTATATACTAGGTCCGCTAATATTTCCCTCTACACCAAATCTCTTTGGCGAAAATAGCCGATCTACAAGCTCACAACGCTTTGCACTGTGACATGTTGTGAGCTTGTAGATCTGCTATTTTTGCCAGGCTACTATTTGTGGCCTAAAGACGTTAGGCAGTGATGTGCCTTAAAGGTCACAAGTAAAACATATTTAAAGTAAAAAAATAACAATAATTTGGTGAAGAAATTGCATGGCATTTTATATTGCGCAACTTTGCTTTCTGTTTCTTTTCCATTTGTCACATGACATAATACATTTTCAAGTCATTCGCTTGAGAAAAAATACTTATTTTCAACTTTAAAAGTGTCACAAGTGTCCACACCTCTTTCAGTTGCAAATACAAACATGTTTCTATCCTTAACTCTCGTATTTGTGACAATTACTGTAACTCCCTCCTTACCGTGATGCTCCTGCAGCATCTCTGTGTAAAGCATGTGGGTGGTCACATCATACTTCACTTCCACCAGCAGGAGGAGGTCAGACGGGGAGACATAACCCCAGGCCTGACCTCTGACCCTTAGCCCTTGACCAAGCCACAGAGAGGGTATGATGCTGTGCACACCCTCTGCTACCAGTCTGGGAAGACAGCATGGAGATGATTGGGGCAGTGTAGAAATAAGTAAGCAAGTCAACCACTTTGACACTGGTGTCACTTTTTGGACATGTTATTATAGGTGAAAACTTTCAAAAACGAATTAAAAACGACAGCAAAAATAGCTAAAAGCTCACAACGTGCAAGCTTGTAGATGGGCTATTTACAGCCTATTGTTTGTACCGAGAACGGATTAGGATTGTAAAGCATTTCTTATGGTTAGGGTCATGGTTACCTTGCCCAGTGCTGCCTGGCTTTCCTCCTCAATCTTGATTTGTGCCTGCCTCTTCTCTCCTGGTCCCACTTCCCAGTCGGCTGCATTCTCTACATACAAAGCAAGAAACAATTATACAACGCCTCCGACCAAGTGATCATCTGCTTCAGTGTGAGCATACTGTACATACCTGTGATAGTTCCGTGTCAAGGCCATATGAAGTTACGGACTCGGAATCGGTTCTGTTCTGAGTTTGTTTGGTGCTC
This sequence comes from Gymnoscopelus microlampas, assembly GCF_963454915.1. Taxonomy (NCBI): domain Eukaryota; kingdom Metazoa; phylum Chordata; class Actinopteri; order Myctophiformes; family Myctophidae; genus Gymnoscopelus; species Gymnoscopelus microlampas. Next base: position 42,776,946 of record NC_139943.1, read on the forward strand.
TTTGTGTGTGACTGCATTCTATTTGTGGTCTGGCGACTGATGCTGTGCTTTGTGTCCATCGTGTAGACAGTGTTGAGTTTCCCCATATTTAGAAGCTGGAGGTCCCAGTAGAGCTACAGATAAATAGCACCGACTTTAGACAACGGCAGGAACAGTAGAGTGAGTGAAAACACTGTGTTGAAATATACTAATATCCCATCACAAAAAGGAACCCATTCAGCCACAGAGACTTTAAAACCCTAGGTCTGGTGAAATTCAAGAGATTCCAAATGTATTTATTTAGGTTTCATTTATTTTAATATTTAAGAAAGAAAACCTACCTCTTCTCTCTTTTGTCTCTCCCTCTCCATCTCAATGAGAACATCCAAAACCCTTTCTCCAATGCATGACCAGCCCTTATCATCCCCTGCAATCTGAACAAGAAAGAGCTAAATGAAAATGTCTTACAAACTATTTCCACACAGAATATCTTTGTCAATGTTAATCTGCAGTTGTGTGTTTTATGTGTGGTTGAGGGAAACGTTAAGGTACCTTCTTTATGGCCATGTGCACATCCTCTTTTGTAGAAGGTAAGTGGAAAATTTTGTTGAAGAGGATGCACACGTCTTCAGAGGAAAACTCTGCTCCAACAGAGCTACCAAGAGATTGGTACAGACCGGCAACACAGTCCTAAAGAAACACACAAGCAAATTGGGAAAGCGCACAATTTGGAACAACATAGAAAGCAAACGGTTTCAATAAAACTCATCTTACCTGCTCCATGTTTTCACTCTCGTAACTGATAAATTATACAGGCTACTGCTATGGTTACAACAGTCCTGTGGAACAGCTGGATCGAGTTACCAAGCAACACAGTGACAATTTGTCGGTCAACAGATGTCAGATGGGAGTGCAACAGTGCCATTCCACCTGTTTGTAAACGGAAAACCAAATGAGATGAGAATGGACATTTGAAACTTCTAGTCCTCAACATTTCTAATTGATCTAATATGACAGAAAACAATAAGTTCCACAGATAAGGGGTGAAAAAGGAACTAAAATGCATCTGCCATCCTGTAGGTGGCGTAAATGTCCCCCAAAACACCTGAATTGACTTTATGACATTCCACAAAGTGACAGCACTAGTACTCAGATAGCAAAGAGGACTGTTTCACATAAAAGATAAACATTGATTGAAAAATGCATTTTATTAATTGAAGTTCATTAATTCTCTTAATAGTCTACTCATCAGAGTTAGTCAGTTGAACCTAAATGACTGGTTGGCCTAGGGGTCAGCTGCACAGTTAACTATTTCTGTAGCCATTTCACTAGAGCCAGCTGTTCTCCCGTACTTGTGATACAAAACCCTCACAGCAATAAAACACAAGATGCAAAATGACACTGGTGTGACTCTGAAACTGATGTCTTTGTTTTGGTACAAACACATTTTTTAATGAAGTTTGTAGTATTGACATGGATTTCAAAAGGAAGCATTGCATGTTGTGCATTCTTATATACCACCCTGTAGGAGTAAAATAATGATCCCTCTGCTTCTGTGATTCTTCATGGTTTGAAATGTTCATAGTTGGAACTGAAATGGTTGATTCATCTCATGTGTATGTCTGACTAATTTCCACACAAAGTCTAATTTATAATAAATAAAACATGAAACCGTTGCATTACACAAAAAACACTTAAAACACTAAAAAAACATATATTACATGAATTGCATTCTGATAAACAATGACATTCAGCCAAGTTATTTTAGTCAAATAACTTTCTAAACTCTCAGCAGTCCAATCCCTTGTTGTAATCAACTCTTACATGTAAGCTCATTGGGATAGAAATGGGAGCCTACATTATATTTTTGTAAAGTCAACTAAGGCAATATGTGAACAGGAAGGAGTACAGTGCCATAATCAGAAACTCTTCCACAAGACACATGGCTTCAGCACAGACTGAACTTTGAAACGTCTAAATGAAATTGGTTGATTCACTAGGACACTGCCACAGCTATTGTCTAAGTAGCTTAATGAGTTCCTCCAACTTCATTGCAGTCTTCAGGTCTCCCTGGACTTTCAGTCTCCCACTGGTGTAGGCAGCATATGGTCTCAGGCTGCCCTCAAACATGGCCAGTAGATCCCTGTCACACATATTCAAGGTGACATCTGGCTGCTGGCACGGGGAGCCTACACCAGCTGCACCGCTGCCTACAATGCACACACAGACAATAAAATAAATGTCAAGGGTGCTTGGTGGCATCGGTCAGTTTAATATTATTTTTTTCTTTTTTACAAAAATAACAAAAATAGCTTATCTAGGAGCCGGAGGCTAGCTGTCTATAAAAAGGTTTGGTCTGTGTGTGTGAAGTGTGTTTTTCCAGAGTTCATCTTACAAACTGCTGTTTGTACAAACTACTTACAAACTACTCATCAGTCAGTGTAAAATGTCTTGTGTAAGCTGCCAGTAGGCCAAAGAAGTACCTCCATGCACATCTTTTATATTTTCAGAAATGTAACTTTCATTTTATAATGGAAGTCAATGGGACTCACTGGGATGAAACGTTGCCCAAATTTCGAGTCATACGTCATAGACACAAGCTGGACACATTGTGGATCCAATTGTGGATCCGAGATCCACAATGGAGCCACGTCATTCGCAACATGATTTGATTTTTAAAAAGGTAAGACATTTAAAGAATCAGACTGCATATTGTCATCACATCCGAATCAATCTCAACATGTAACTGGAACTATCTGATGTCAATCAGGTGACGATGAAGCATTTCGGAATTGCGTTGTCAGCACTGTCTTTAGTCAGTAACCTAATAAGTAATGTGATGGGATTACTTTCAATAAACTTTGGATTACTTCATTTAACGGTGTAAAGTATTATGTATAGTATTCAGATTACATTACTTAGATTAGATTACAATTATATGAAGGTAATTTAGTTATCTGTTATAATGACATTTTTAATGTAACCTTCACAGCCCTGCTGAATGGTCACCTTGACTCAGATCCACGTAATAGCTGTTGCATTGTCCATCTTCTGAGCTGATGTGGAACTGGAAGCAGGCGCCCACCTGTCTGACCAAGGTGTCTGACAGTAGCAGCTTGACAACCCCCATCAGCTCCTCCACAGAGCCAGGCCTGGCCACGACAGGCGGAGGAGCATCTCCAAGCTCATCTATTAAAATGACATTGTCCTCTAAGGACATGCAAGACATAGATAAATGTTATTACACTGCAGTGATATGAACAGAGTACAAAAGAGATGGTCAGGGAATATTATCAGAAAAATGTCCAATCTGGGAATAAATTCCTTACCAAGACATTTCTTCACCAATGTGTTTGTAAAGGTGTCTAGTAACACATCTCACAAAGACTGAAATTCAGTTTTCCTATGGGAATCTGTGACAGTTGGGGTACCCTTAACCTTATGCGAGAAACATTTACAAAATTTAATTCTGCTTTAAGTAGCATGTGAGGGGTCAAACTAGGGTGATTCTGAATCCATTGCAAGCATTTGTTTTGCACCAAAACCACTCTTTTGCAGAAAATCGTCCAAGCCCACCTTTCCAGCTCATTGCATAGGCTATGCGTTTTCTTTTCCTTTTTTTTGGAAAATCCAATATGGCATAATTTTTCAAGATGGCTGCCAAATCAACAAGTCATATGTCTTGCACATTTTAGGAAACATTTCACCATTATAGCTGTTGTTGTAGCCCAGGTCTCCCCTCTAAAAGAGATTATTAATCTCAATGGGCAAGGCCATGAGTTTTGGAGGAGGTTTAACCATGGGGTGGAGAAGAGGAGAGTATATCAACAGGATGAGTTGAAGAGAAGGTCAGAGTGATGAGGATGAGCATATGTGTCCGGATAGCTCAGTTGGTAGAATTCTCGCCTTTAGACCATAATAGGTCATAGGTTCGATCACGGGCACCGCCAGTTCAGCGTATGAGTAGCGCGCTTTGAGTCCTATGTTGAGTGCTGAGAGCTGATGTTATAGGTGTGAAGACAGAGAAAAAATATAATGGTGAAAGATGAAGAATGAACAATGCTGTGTGGAGCTCAGGGAGGAGATAAGAAAGGCAGCCAGAGAGATGAAGAAAGTAGGCAGGAGTACACAAGGAGATGAGGAGTAAGGGGAAGAAAGAGGTGGCAAAGACTAGGTAAAGAAACTGAGAAATTGGACACCAAGAAGGGAGAAAAAGATCTACACCGGATGGCTAGAGTGTAACGCTAATGAGTTTTGAAGGATGTGCAACATGTTACGGTGATAAAAGACAGAGATGGAAATGTTCTAGCCGGCGGAGACAGTGTGTTGAGAACATTGAAAGAATACTTTGTGGGAATGGATGGAGGAAAATTAGTTATTTGTGACAGAAGGTCACCAGTGAGAGGGAACATGTATAAGACGGTAGGTAGTGAGACCAGCCATGCTGTACGGCTTGGCAATGGTGGCACTGATGAAAAGTGATTGACCTCACAAAAATATAGGCAAAGATATGTTGAAATGCTAAATCAAAATCTAATTTTGGCGTCCTTCTTGAAATAAATGGCCGCCATCTTTGATTTACGAGTGGCCCGGTTTCTTAAATCGACGAGTGACCTCCAGCGATGATTTGTACCAAATTTCACACTTGTATCACCATTTGAACGATTCTCTTTTTTTACACAAACAATGGTTTGTAATGACCTGGAAAAGTGACTATGGCTGTTTTTAGCCCAAGGAGTGTTTTTCGTGCAAAACAAATGCTTGCAATGGATTCAGAACCATGAAAAAACCCTAGTTTGACCCCTCACATGCTACTTAAAATTACATTTCTACAGAGTCACAGAATCCCCTCGGGAAACTGAAATTCAGTCTTTGTGAGATATGTTACTAGACACCTTTACGAACACATTGGTGAAGAAATGTCTTGGTAAGGAATTTATTCCCAGATTTTTTTTATATCCCCTGACTAAGACTAGAGTGTGTTGCAGCACCTTTCTGAGGCTGAAGAAGTCCACTTTGACCCATAAAGTGCATGGCCAGCTGCTGAATGGGGCCAGCAAGGCCCTCCAGCCCAGGTACTGAGGGAGGCATAATGAAAGGCCCTGAGGGGCCCTCTTCTGGGGCCTTTAGTAAAGTGCCCACTACAAGTTCTACTCTGTCCACCTCCAGCCCCCAGGACCGAGTCATCTCATTGATGTCCACCTGTGAAAAATAAATAAATAGTTGGTTTAAATTAATTAAAGGAGTAGTTCACCCAAAATATTACTTATTATCTATCAATTACACACCCCATGAAGCATTGAATTCATGGATTTTTTGGGTTTTTTGTCGCATTCCTAAGCCAATCATTTGATTACCGGCGGAAAGATATATAGGAGACTCAAAGGAGTCTCTTTGAGTCTCCTACTGGAAAAACACCCGGTCATCAAATTATTGGCTCAGGAATACGTCAAAAACAAAAACAATTTAAGGCTTCATGGGGCGTGTAATTGATAGAAAATAAGTATTTTTTTGGGTGAACTATTCCTTTAAGTCTGAACAGTCAGTAGGTAAACAAATTCAGTAAGCCTTTAAAGTAGCTAGCTGCACATACTTCATTGCTGCACGACGAATAGTGAAAATAGCTGATCAAGCCAATTTAGCAAATGTTCCCCTATAATGAGATGCCCAAAATAGTGACACCAGGTTGAAAGTGGTTAATTTAACTCTGAAGTATCTTCCTGTCCTCACCCCAAGATATTCCCCCAGTTTCACTCTCTCAGTTTGGATCTCTCTAACAGTCTTCTTCCCCAGGCTTTGGGTCATGACATTCTGTGCTGTCAGCCTGGTGGATGCGTTGAGGTCCTGGACAGACACCACCGACATGACTGGGTTCCAGATTCGGAACTGAGTGTCTGCTCCCACCAACAGCACACCACCGTCCCGAGTAGTCACCTGGAATGGTAGAATTTCAGAAGATGCTAAAAAAAACGTTGTTTTCTCTCCTTCGCCAGCTTGCGACAAATTTAACATGCAGGCGTGTTCCTGATTGGGAACACACCACCATGTTAAACGTGCATCAGGAGAGCGCCTCCATGTTAAATTTGGTGCAGGCTGGCAAAACCCCAGTTTAAGTGTGTGGATGTTAGGGTTCAAGTGGTTTAAAGGTTGTTTCAACACATTGACTATTTTTTCCAGACCATCTGAACAACAGACATCTGTAGGATACCGGTCCGGGACTACCTTTACATTTTGTAAAGGGCACCGGTTGCGCCCTTAGCCGGATCTTAACGCAGTGGGACTCATCCAGGAGCTACAGCGGAGGGGAGGTCCCCTGGCAGTGCCAAGAGGCTGCCCACTGAACGACTGTAGTTGAGATGGGTTAAAGGCAGAGAATGAATTTCCGCACAGGGATCAATAAAGTGTAACTTAACATGTGTATCTTAGCGTACCTGGCAGGGAGGTATGTTGAAGGCCCGTGTACGCAGGTCTACTCTCTGCCATTGGTCTATGAGGGGCAGCAGTAGGACAACTCCGGGTCCTTTTGGAGGACAAATCCGTCCCAGACGGAACACAACAATCCTCTGGTAGTTAGGAACCGTCTAGTGACAATGTCAAACACAGTGTTAGGATTTACCTAATTAGGAAAGTGGTATTGCACTGGGTTATGTATAGCGTAGCCCTAGAATGGCTGTGATATCACATTACATACATTTCATGTATTCCATTACACAGCCATAGATCACTCCCATGCCCTCCCGGGTAGCAGAGTCATCGTGGTGGCATTAAAAGTTGTAGTGCTGCGTGTGTGTACTCACCCCTTGGGTCAGCTATTGTCCTCTAGTTTCATCCATTTGAAAGTTCTGGCAGAAAACGAGTTTAGACAAATACATAAATATTTCCAGGAGCTTCACACAGATTGCATCCTCCTACCCGACAGGCCTGATCATGAAAACTTCCTTTGGTGAGCACATAGGTATGGGGCACACATTCACAATTGGCAGGTGCATTGAGTGGTGTAGGGTAATCAATCACATAGGTGTGCCCCATACATACTATATGTGCTCACCAAAGGAAGTTTTCATGTTAAGTCCTGCAATCATTTCGGGCCAAGCCGGGTAGGAGAATGTGGTCCATGTGAAGGTCGTAGAAAATGGATATATTTAACTAAACACAAATTTTCTGACAGAACTGTCAAATGGATTTGAAACTAGAGGACAATCGGGCCATGGCATCATGGGTATGATCTATGGCTGAGCCTGTGAACAGTATATAGGGCTAGGGCTAGGTTAGGTAATGCCCACTTACTTTCAACACGAACCATCCTGATATAGGAAAACTTATAAAGGTAAAGATGTAGACCAAGAAAAGGACAATCAGGTTGCAGATCCAAGAGGGCCATCCTTGCGACGAATCTACGTATCAGAAAGAGAGGTAGAAAGTATTAGATTACTAGATATGCAAACATGCTTTTTTATCGCTAGAACACATGCCGCATTTTCATTGAGGGATTCATATAGGCGGCATTCTAATAATTTGTAACCATGCGACTTGGCTCAAAACACGTCGCATACACATACACACACAGTTACCATGACATCCATGCAAGCGCTAAACTAGTATAACGTAGCCATGGGCAGTGGTGTAAAGTAACTAAGTACATTTACTCAAGTACTGTATTAAAGTACAATTTTGAGGTATTTTTTACTTTACTGGAGTATTTCCAAAGGTCAGTACTTTTACTTCTACTCCACAACATCTCAGAGGCAAATATTATACTTTTACTCCACTACAATTATTTGAATACTTCAGTTACTAGTTACTTTGTAGATTTTGATTATTAAAAAACATACATAACCACTTCAGCCCTATATACATTTCGGCCATTTGAAAATAGCCGATTTACAAGCTCACAATGCGTTGTGATGCGAGGCATTGGGAGCTTGTAGATCTGTTATTTTCAAAAGATTTGAAATACATTTCATACATTTGAAAACTTGTGAAATGGGACATTCTGCATAATGAGTACTTTCTACTTTGGGTACTTTAAGTTTACTCAAGTAAATTTTGAATTCCGGACTTTTACTTGTAACAGAGTATTGCAGTATTGATACTTTTACTTAAGTAAGAAACGTGAGTACTTTCTCCACCACTGGTTGTGGGACATATCCTCCTGAAGCCCCTTTCGGGACCCTGTTTACCCTGTTTAAACAGGGTCCCGAAAGGGGCTAATCCTCCTGGTAATCTAACTCATTGTCATTGGTTCTCAAAGTGGGGTCCGGGGACCCCCAGGGGTCTTTGAGGGAGTTCCAGGGGGTCAAACTGGGGGTCCTTGAAATTTAAACGGATTCTCAACCATTTAAATTTCAAGGACCCCCAGTTTGACATGCGTTAGGCTACGGACCCCCATTTAATGGCATTTATATCTCTGGGACCACAATTTATATTGTGAAAATCAAATCTTAATTGAACTCTGAGAGTTGTACACTCTCAGAGTTGGTTCCTAACTATGCTAGAGCCATAAAAATCTTCTCTTATGGGGGTCCCTGGCATATCTTTTCAAATGGGGGTCCGCGGGCTAATAAGTGTCAATTTGGGGGTCCTTGACATGAAAAAGTTTGAGAACCACTGATCTAACTGATGTTAGTACCTACCGCTGAAGTCGTTGTCGATGACTTTAGGGATGTAGTCAAAAGAGTGTCCTTTATGTTGGTGGGACTGCAGGCTCTCTCTCTCCACACACAGCCCTGGGTGTCTCTCGCTCTGTGGAAGAGACTGGTACTGGTAGCTGCTAGACATTGTCACCACGCACTACTCCAATTCAATATATTATTACACTAAACCATTTCTCCAACATTTGCTGACAAGTTGTCTTCATAGAGTTATAATGTGGTTGTCTTCTACACAACTAAACGTCCATTGTTGTTGTTGTTCACTCGCTGCACTTCCGTGTTTTCCTCCATTCTTCTTCTTCTTAGTGGTTTCATTATTGATGGCCGTTGACTATGTGGTGCTCAACGTTACATTGGTGCATTACCGCCACCCAGTGGTGTAAAGTAAGTCAAAGTATATTTATTTACTCAACTGTACTTATAAGTACAATTTTGAGGTACTTTTGCTTTACTGGAGTATTTCCAATTGTCTATACTTTCACTTCTACTCCACTACATCTCAGAGGTAAACATTTTACTTTTACTCCACTACAATTATTTGAAAACTTTAGTTACTAGTTACTTTGCAGATATAAATTATTACATTATAAAACATACATTAACCACTTTAGCCCAATTTTATACCTCAGCTATTTGAAAATAGCAGATCTACTGTATAAGTTCACAACGTAGATCGGCTATTTTCAAACATTTTAGTACTTTTACTTTTGGTACTTTAAGTACATTTTGATACTAATACTTTTGTACTTTTACTCAAGTAAATTTAGAATTCGGTACTTTTACTTACTAACAGAGTACTTCTACATTGCAGTATTGATACTTTTACTTTTTAAAACATTTGAGTACTTTTTCAACCACTGCCCCTGCTTCTAGAAAGCAGTGCAGAGATTCCTTGGTAAGATCCCCTAATTATGAGTAAGATTAACCTCTGTGTCCTGAGCTGTCCTCTACTTGTGATGTAGCTTCATAAGATAAGCTGATTAGGAGGACATCTTCCTCGTGCGAACAAATCGATGATCAGGGATGAACACTTCCAATAATAAGAACTGACATCAAATAAAGCAGACATTTATTATTTTATTTACTAAAAATACAATGACACAAAATAATATTCCCTACTTTCCAGCATCTATAAATAAATAATTCCTTGAATATAGCAAAAGCAAAATATTTGTGACACAATATTAAAGGAAACCAAATTATTGATTGCATTACAGTGTGGTGGCATTATTTCTGACTTTAAGAAAAACAGCAAATGAAATACAATTCATGGAACAAGACGTGTTTCTTGAGAGCTGGCTAATGTAACCATTATGTTCCTGGGGCTTCTTTAGTTTTTGAACATGTCACAAAGCAGCTTCTCCATGGGTGTGTTGCCAATGGTCCTGTGAAAGAACAGTTGCTCTATCCTCTCTGAGCTGACCAAATGGAGGGATGGCAGCAGCAGTAAAAGTCTTCCACACCTAAGCAACAACAACATCATGATTATGATTCTGTTTTCATGAATGAATAGTTATAATGTGTACTATATCTATCTATCTATCTACAGTATCTGTCTGTCTTTCTGTCCATCTGTACGCACGCACGCACGCACGCACGCACGCACGCACACACACACACACACACACACACACACACACACACACACACATACAAGTAGGTGTAATTAAAGCCCTTTTGTTGTACTATTATGGGGTGTACCTGGCAGCCTGGGCTGGGTATATAGAATGGATGTGCTGACCCAACAGCACCTGCGACTGATCCTGCAGATTCTCCACCTGTTCTGGATCTTTGAGACCTCGAATCTCTGTGCCATGGAGTCAAACAACTGACGTTAGTTACAATGACCACCCACCAATAAACACCCAAAGTTACCTAAAGAAAGGAAAAAGAGAATAGCAAAGCAATGCTTCACCTGGCTTGAAGAGTACAATGGCTTTTAGGCAGGCAAACTCAGTGGGATCAACAGCCAGGGTCTTGAAGCGATTAAAGACCTCCTCTAAGATACGCAGGTCAGTGGAGGGGAGGCCGCCTTTAGACTGCTGCGTGGGGGATAGTTCTGGTAGAGACAGGAGGGGGCAGCTGTCCAATGGAAGGGACCACTGGATGGCACATAGCAAAAACATCTCACTCCAAGCTTCCTCCAGCAGGATCACCTGTAAATGATGCAGCAATACATTTTAGTGTAAATTACAACTTTGGAAAATGTTCAAACCAAATTACAAAAGAAAAGAAATGTATTGTGTTCATGTCACAAAGTATAAATTAGGCAAAATTATACTGTATATTGTGTGTACAGTCATGACACAGGGTGATGTAAAAGTTACAGTATAAATCTACATGCTGTTGCGATTACCTGGTCTCTGAATGGCAAGTGAGAGAAGACAGGCAGGTTCTTTGCCCATTTGACAGACATGAAGAGGAGACGAGCTGATGTCTCATACACACTCTCTGGACAGCAGGAGTTGTATAAGGACGAGCGACATTCAGAGGGTGTCCTATCTCTCTCTGGCTCATTCGTTGTCACGTCAATATTCTCTTCCACTACAAAGCACAGAGAAAGAGAGTCAGGGAAAACATTCAGCAATGTCTGGACAAAATATATTATACCTGTCGGGCAGGAACCCGTTTTCCAATCAATTTCCAATCTACTGTAGTTAGTATTTGGTCGCATGCTCTTGTTAACTTTTATTGGTTAAATATTTATAAAACCCACAGACAGACATAACCTCTTTCAACCTGAATTACAACATGTATTATAGGCAGAAATGTCCAAAATTCCAAATCTTTCTCAAATTGTGCAATAGCCAACAACGTGTCGCATTGCAACGTGTTGTCAGCTTGTAGATCGGTTATTTTCTCTATTTTTGCACAACACTGTCATACGACGTCGACGATGCATAAAACAGGGCATTCATTTATTTAAAAAGCGTAAAACGATAGATACAAGATTTCTGCCAGACAGCATTTTAACCCCTGACTCCATCTTCACATATTCCTGCATGGTCTCACCATCCTCAGGCTCCAGTTTGGCACAGGTCTCAGCAGTAAGCAGGCTGACCATGAGGCGGTGGTTGTTTTGTGGGCCGTCGCTGGGCTTTGTGGGGGCAGGGGGTGTGATGGAGGTGTTGACCAGTGGTCTGCTGATGATGGAGTATGTGGGCTCCCTTGTCGTAGCCAGGTGCTCCTTGTCTGGGTCCATATTAATGGAGTCCAGGCTGACCTGCGCTGTGCTCCGAGGCTGACGCTCATTCTGCACAGCTGTGAAGAAATAAGAAAACAGGATGACACATGGAGATAATACAGATTCTACATGAGTTAGAAAGAAAAAATGTATACCCTTTATTGCACTGATACTGAATGTTTTCAAAACATTTGAAACATATATTAATGGGGGTATGACAGAGTCTATTTTCCACTGTAGGCTCATTTTCTACTCACCATCTTTGTTCATGCCAGCTTGGAGGCATCTCTTCAGTCGACATGCTTGACACTGGTTGCGATGAGCCTTGTCAACTGGGCACATACCAGTTCCAGCCTGACACCTGTGAGTTTTGACCAGAGCCATGTTCTAATTAAACAATATCTGCCGGAATTATGATTTGCCAGGAATGTGACACGTTGTGAGCTTTTAGATCTGCTATTTTTGGTGAGGGACACCATTGTATACCATGTATAAATTCAGCATAACTGTTGTTTTTGTAGGCATGTGCATCCCCCCGTCCTCACCTGTAGATTAGTCTGCGTCTCACGCTGCGTTTAAAGAAGCCACTGCATCCATTACAGGCATAGATGCCATAGTGTTTCCCACTGCTTGTGTCAGAGCAAACTTTACACAACAGGCCTAGAATTGGTGATTTCCCCGGAGCTGGAGCTTTAGCTGAGGAGAAAATAAAGAGAGCAAGATTGAGTAATTCAGATAGTTAGTTTCAGAAGTGAAACTGTAATACATTTTTATTTGTGGTTTCTGGCTCACCTGCTTGAGCAGCATCTGTGTTGTGTTGTTGTGAGTCCTTCGAGTTGGAAGAAGGCAACGTGTTGATCTTGGTCATGTGGTCCTCCATTGTGAGATGTGAATGTATTCTATGAAATACTTTGTACAATTCCAATACAATTCTGTCCTCTATGCAGTCTTTCCTGTGAATCTCAAAGCAACTTTTTGAGTTGAGAATGACAGAAATAAATGTTCTGCCGAAACAAGAAGATTCTAGTATTGCCCACCAATGCTGTCCACACCGTGCACAGAGATACTCAGAGAATAACTCCTGGACTGCATCAAGTGTTTGGTTCTGTGCTGCTGTCCCAGGTCAGTGGCCTCTGTTTTGTACAGAAGTGGGTCTGCCACCTCTTCCTTTTGTGCCAGACTGATCGTGTGAGCCTATGTCGTCTGGGGGCTCTCTGAAGGAAGACAAGAAGATTAGTACCAGGCGCTGTGTAAGCAAATACTGATTTGTCATCCCCTTAATCTTTACTGTCCATAAGGGTGGATCAATCAGTCACACCACTCAGAGGTAGAACCACACTCAACAAGTGTGAATGTTGAAAAAGGACCAGGAAATATCCAGTCGTGTGTTTTGGTTTCTTAAAACCCACACTTATAATCCAATTGCTTTGAGATGTGCTGTATTATTTTTAATTTTTTTCCGTGACATGTAATGCTGTGGCTGAATGACCTGCAACATCACCCGAGACTGTACATTTTATTTCCCCTGCTTTCGATTTCATTTCCTACTCTTATCTCTTAACGCTACAGACATTTCTCCCTCAGAGCTCAGACAGGTTTTTCTGCCTCCACCAACTAATCCATTCTTATTTTCCGTATGAGTCAGTGTGAGTCATACTAATCTAGATTTGCTTCTGATGCACTTGCTTGAGCATCTAGTGGCCAGTACAACAGTATGTTATCTTAGTTGTACTTTTTGCCTTTCACGTCATTATTTCCCTATTTCAATTTGCTCTACTGAGCTGTTTGACAAAAGCAAATAGAAATAACATTATAGCCTGGTTTCGGTATTGTATTGTTTTGGTCCTGCCAAATTAGCAGTGCTATCCCTTTCTATGTGGTTTTGGGAGAACGCTACCATCCCTAATCAACAAAGAAGCTTATGCCACCATAAAACATGGTCTCCCTCCTTGAGAGGGATCATGGAAGGGGATGATGAGAAGAAAAACAATTAGTGCTAAGGTTGAAAGAGCACCAAAGAGTTGAACCTTAAGCCTGATTCATACTTAGTTAGTTGCATGACGGTGTCGCGAGTAGGATTCAAGTCTATTCTTCCGCCATATGGTGGCTGCTCTCTGAAACCCCAGGCTGCCTAATTAGTGACCCATGCACAATATACTACCAATTAGAGGTCAGTCATTTGCTGTTTTCTTTTCCAAGCCGGTGGATAAAAAATATGTTTGTATTGTTCTTTTATACTACACAACCAATGGCGTATGGCACTGGCACTGATCAGCACCAGTATTTGCTCCTACTGCAATACGATTTTCTTTCTGTTCAGTTTTTTATTTGCCTTTTTAAAATGTGACAAAAAAGGTGACTATGTATTGCAGTCAGTATAAACTTTTTTTTTTTTAATGATTTTTAGGCTTTGTGTCCAAAACAGAGCCCTCTCTGTTAGCCTAAACGAGTGTATAAAAGGATTAAAGATTTTGAAGGGCTTGTTAGATGGAGCTATTTGACCTCAGAACTCATTTTCTCATTGGATCAGTCACACGCACGCACGCAAGCACGCACGCACGCACGCACGCACGCACGCACGCACGCACGCACGCACGCACGCACGCACGCACGCACGCACGCACACACACACACACACACACACACACACACACACACACACACACACACACACACACACACACACACACACTGTTCCTAATTTTGTTTGAACATTTGCCAAACATTACTTTGTTGTAAGTTGCAATTTACACTCAAAAAAACAAAAGTACAATAATTCTCCCATGCTATATCTGTCTCATCGCAGTAACTTTAGGAATTCAAATTTTGCACAAACTGCAATCTGAGAACCCATTCGGTAAAAAAAGTTTGTTTTTGCCTCTGGGGGTACAGTACCACCTACTTGCATAGAAACAGGTACTTGGTTTGGCTCCTCCCCTTTCTTAGTCCACTTCCTCCCTGGTGCTTCTGCGTTATTCCTACCAACAACAACACTACATGTTTAGGGCAGTAGTGCTGACAGAATCTGTCATGAGAGATTACACAAACTGTAAAGCACACAATAAATTCATTCATTCACAGGTGCAGTGGTTCTCAACCTGTGCGTCAGGGGGGGTATTGCAAAACACACGACCCACCCATCTGTCCACTTAACAGCTAAGTGGTCAGATGGGTTTGTCACCAACGCTTTTAAGATTTTCAAGTTGGCCCTGATCCAGAAAAGGTTGAGACACCTTGACATGCAGGGTTGCATAACTTAGAGTCTGGGCCTGAGAAATAGGAGCTACATGGACTGGATTACCTCACCTGCACGTCTGGGGACAGCTGATCACCTCCATCCCCACACCAGAACTTAAACTGCAAACAACAAACAAAGAATTTACATGCAGGACAAATTTCTAGGTGCCTACTTGGCAATTTTGTTCCAGAATATCAGCACAGAGATTTTAAACATGTAATATAGGCAATGATAGCTCACACAACACGCATACAGTGTATATCATCATGCCAAGTAGGATATGTGATGAGTGACACGCATGTAAACGGGTATTAACTAGGATTTACGTCACAGTGAGGATGAAATATGAGTTAAGCTCTGCATGACCGTCTCTATCTCGATCTAGATCTCTGACACCCCAACTGCAGGCCCTGCAGTGAGGTGTTGCTGCCCTCAGCAGAATCTGTAGCTGTGGGGTTGGGCCGGAGAGCGGATAACCGTCAGATTCCTCCTCTCCTGAGCACTGGGATGGAGCTCAACAGTTCTCTGATTGTTTACTGTAATGGATCCAGTCACAAATTAAATGGGCAACCGCCATGCAGGTAGTGAGATGATTGAGATGTACTGTAGGCTACTGCTTTAGGGAGAAATCATTTCAGTGACAGCAGCACCACAGGTGACTGGACATGTCCCACCTTATTATTGCATCTCCATGCAGTGGGCATGGATGAAGACGGCATTCAGTTGATTAGGAATCAAATGTCCAGTGCACATTGGGATGAAAGACTTGCAAATGGCACTCTCACTCTGCACAAGGCATACTTTGTCGCTGCCCTTGAGTGGATGCCCTTGAATTCAAGTTCACAAATCTATGCATCAGCCTAAGCAGCTTTATATATAATCTCCTTGAATGTCAGCTATTGTCAAAGAGTGAGATTAACTTTTTATAAGTGGTAGGTGGCCTCTTTGTGTATTGGTAACAGGTGTCTCAAGATGCAAGGGCATGAATTTGATGCCATGTTTTGTGGCATAACTGGCATTCATTCCCCGCCCCATGCATTCATTGCCAAAAGAATACTAGATCTGCTATTGTTTTTGACTTTGTCATATTCTAATGCACTGTTTCTCAACGTTTGGTCTGGGGACACCAGGGGTCTAAATAGACCCTTATGGGTCTGCAACTCTGAGAGTACAAACGGAATGGTTCAAATAATATGATACAGCGTCCATGTCCTTGGCATAGATAGAGAAAAGGGTTTTTGGCTTTGACACAGCAAATGAACAGGCATTAACTGTCATGCTCACATAATACTTTTTCAACAAACCACCATGCTGAGGACATTTGTGCTTCCTGGAGGATGAACTCTACTGGTTTTAGTGACCCTATGACCTTTCCTCTTGCCGCCACCCTTGGGCCGGAATGTCCACTTACACACAAAAGGTATAAAACATTGGGCACATTTTCATAAAACCTGTCTGTTCAACACTTTGGTCAGACAGGTTATTATGGATATCTTGGAAACTACTGACCAGATTGCCATGGAATTCACCATGGTCGATGATGACACTACTTATTTCCTAGCAGGAATTTTAGATTCTATTTAGTCGTGTAATAAACAAAATGTTTATCTAAGAACCCTCAAGAAGTAATCTATCGGGATCTCTTCATGATTCTCAGGTATAATGTTTAAGGTCAGGACTGTTGTATTGCACTGAGGTGGTCATGGTAAAAACACACCCCCTTTGTTTTTCCTAGCAAAGTTCCAGTATCTACTAGGTGCGAGTATACTATGGGTAACCAAAGATTGCATGGCTAAGCAGTCTTTGGTTTGGTTCAGTGCTGTAAAGCACCCTATGCCACTGTCAAATGATGACTGGAGCAGGATTGAGGCGTCAGCACAATGACACCAGGGATTGCCCCACCCTGCCATCTGCTGCCATTAACATAATCCACACAATGAGAAAAATCAATTGTCTCAGTGCATATCAAAGACATGCCAGCTCAACTCAACAAGTAAATTAAACATTAGGGAGACTTATCTCAAATTCCATGTTAATGCCGACCAAGGAATAAAGCTCGGGAGTATCCCCTCTAAATACTACCACCACCAATACCAAAATACTAAATTGATCTAATTATTTGTTTTATTTATTTTTGAAATGATTAACTTCTGAAAAAAGTCAGGTTAATACAATTTGAAATCTGAAATCCAGAGAGATTTACAAAGTTCAAAATCAGAGTAAGTGGCATGAACCCTAGTCAACAAACGACAGTTATGTTCATTTCAGTGGTGAATTGTTGAATCGCAATTTTAGAATCAGAATATTTTTTATTGCCAGGTATGTTTGCACATTCAAGGAATTTGTCTTGGTTAAGTTGGTACACTGAAAGCAACATTATAGAAACAGTTTCAATTATTTCAACTACTAGTTTCAACTATTTTCTCAAATCTAAGCAAAAAAGAAAAAAAGTATACGATATGTAATATACAATGTACACTATAGAGTAGACTGTAGCAGCTGGTATAGCAACAATCCCAGAGATCTGTCCAAGGGACAGTGGGTCTTTCTAATGAGAGAAGGCACTGCAAAGCAGAATGCCCGCAACACTCCAGATCAAACAAAAGTCTCATGGTGCACGGCTCAACAATATCATGAAACTGAGAAAACAGCCAGCACACAATAAATGTCCAGAGCAACAGACACGTTTCAAACTAACAGGTCTTCCTCAGCGTTGTAATGAGCCTCATTCCTTGTGTGGGGGGGTTGGGGGTCAAGCATCACAAAGAAGTGGTCCTGATCCCATATACAGTACACCCAGACACCAGCTTACAGTATACAGTCCCTTGTGTACGGTACATATAATTGTATGGTCCTGGAGGCCAGTGAGGGGTCGGGGGCTTTTGTAGGGGGATGCGGTGGGAGTAGGGGGTAGTGAACTTGTTTGTGAAACTGTTCCCGTGGTGTGTGGAAGTGGTATTGATAAACCGGAAAACAACATCAGCTGTAACCGTTGTCCATCTGGAACTAAGCAATCTTAGTCTATGGCATAGACTATGCCTATGCCTTATTTCTCAACTGGTCAATCCCTGAGGTAGATTGTTTCATTGCACACTCTAATAATATATTAATAAGAGATCATTTCAGGAAGCAGTCATGTTCTTAATGAGTTAAATCTGAAAAAGAACAGTACAATCTTGTAGTATTCATCTGTCCACAGTCTTCATACAGCATGGTACTCCTGCCTGCAATGACCAACAAAGAGAGGCTCTGCCTGGACACCACGCCTCAGAGAGGAAGAGAAATGGAACGATAAAACATGAAAATGGATTCAAATGTCTGTGTAAACAAACTGAACAGACCATGGTAAATATACACATTTTGTTAGAAACTTGCTGTAGCAATGTATAAAAGGTCCTACATCATGGAAAACCCAACTACCTCAGCAGCTTGCACCGGAAGTCCTGCAACCGAGGGAAAGCCTTCTCCACACTAGAGGTTTGCTTCTCATCACTCCACAATCTCTCTGCTGCTGCACTTGCCCTTGGCCTGAGGACACAACCAAGGAGATAGAGTAACTTAAGTAAACTCTGCAGTTGGTGTATGTTGAGTATTGTAGTGATTTCATTTCTCACTCAATCAGGTAGTTACTGTAGATGTATTAATTATCTCTGCCAGGCCTAACGCTGGGCGGAGATTATGTTTTCACCCCTGTGTGTGTCTGTCTTTATGTAAGCGACTCATCTCGGAAACGTCAGGACTGATTGGTGCAAGCTTTTCGCGCCAGCAGGCCATGGAAGTACCTACTGTACCCTTATCAGATATGGTACGTTGAGTGATGCAGTGATTTAATGTTTCTCACTCAATCAGGGAATTGGATTCATTAACAATGCAGTTATGGTACATTGAGTGATGCAGTGATTACATTTTTCTCACTCTCACTGACTCTCACCAAAGGCGTGGAGAGAGGTTGGTGGCGTCAACATATTCTCCCCACATGCAAACCTCTCCCCCAATAACTAGCTTCTTCTGTTCCTCTGTACCTGTGAAGGGAAAGTAATACCTGCGATTAATAATGTATTGTTAACACGATGGAGTTTCACATGGCTTTGATACCTGGATTACAGATCTGTTAATGAATGAGGATATCCAGTATACAGTGTGGTTTGAGTATTATTGTATGCATGGTTTGGCAAGGCAGAGAGATTCTTCACAGCATTCACATTTACCAAAGCACAGCAAATCATCACTCAGACAATAACACGGCCAAATTCATCCAGTGAATATTTTAACCAGGCTCTCGCTCAATTTAGCACGTTGGTTCATGGTTTTAAAACATGTATCTTGATTAGGTCTGGGTTTGCCTAGCGGGAAATTATCATTAGCAGTAGCTGTGCCTGCACAATCGAATAGTCTCTGGTAGTTACGCCAGTCTTGGCCATAGGTGATGCGGTTGATATAATAGCGGCCATGCACCAGTCTGACAATGTGGTCAACTTTGGTAATCCTGCTCAGCTCTGCCTTTGTACTCAGAATGAAGGTCTTTCCAGATGTAGACTGTATCCTTGGGGATCTGACCAGGATGACAAACAGGACATTGTCTGGCCCTTCTGTGTAGTAGTGATTCATACTGGCTGCCATTGATCAGTGTGTCTGACTACTGGTATTGTTTCCTCTGCTTATATTCAGCCATTTGGTTTAAACAAAATCAATCTGGTGGCCTCATAGGTACATATCGTGATTGTGTTCATGGTGCCAAGCATCTAATGCTTTAATGCCCGTGAAACCAAAGGCATTCAACTAGATTTCAAAGCACTATAGGGAAAAATATTAGCAAACTGAACTGTTTGTGTCATCATCATCTCAGCCATCAAGTGACCAGTGTAAAGATACAGCAGCGATTAAAATATTTCAAGTACAGCAGCTCAAATCTATAGTTATCGTCCAACCGAATTTGAATGTATACGGTTGTCAGTGGTTAATGCAAATGTGTATTTAAGTGCCAGTAATTTGGCAATTTTCATCCTCCTGAAAGCTGTTCATAAATGATGTTGCCGTGTTCCAAGGATGCACTTAATTTTAGCAGTGTAACCATTTTAACTTATACACACTAAAGAGTAACACTAACACATTGTCCCATAGATTCTTAAAGGCTATACAGCAAATAGCTTACAGTCATTTAGACTTTATTGCCCCCTGGTGGTATGAAACTACAAAAACACCAAAAATATTGCCACTGTAAAGTCAATATTCAGATGGAAATCAAGTTTTACCACAAAAGAAACATCAATGGTATTCAACACAAAACAAACAAAACACCACTCCACATAGATTGTGCTCTGACCCTTAAAGGCGAGGGGCCACACGGTGTAATACCGGGCCCAGTCGTGTGTAGGCCCAGGCTGGTCCAAATACCATGGAGAGGCCAGAATCACTCTATGCCCTGCGTTGGTCACCCTGCGCACCTCACAGAGGTAACACCCGTCTTTCCAAACCTCCACCACTGATAGGCACCTGTGCTGCAACAAAATCCTCTAGTCTGTCAGAGATACAGGTATATCCATCCGTCTGTGTGTGTGTGTGTGTGTGTGTGTGTGTGTGTGTGTGTGTGTGTGTGTGTGTGTGTGTGTGTGTGTGTGTGTGTGTGTGTGTGTGTGTGTGTGTGTGTGTGTGTGTGTGTGTGTGTGTGTGTGTGTGTGTGTGTGTGTGTGTGTGTGTGTGTGTGTGTGTGTGTGTTACGATACACATCTGAAGGTGATGTAAGTGAGGGTCTACTGTGATAAATTTATACAGTTCAAAGTATCATGTTACAAGATAGGGTTTGCTGTCTTATTTGTCCAACACAGCTAGCTGATCATTTGCTAGTATGAACAGAACTTACCCGTTCATGGGAGTCAAACACATCTTGCCACACAATGGATGTCTTGTTGAGAGCTGAAGTTATGTTCACAATGCTGAAAATATAGATAATGCCATAAACTTTAACAAATGTCAACGCCCTAACCTGGTCACTGTCTGCTGGTTGTTATTCTTACTTGCTAGCGACTGACCAATACATTGGTCATTCATTCTCATATTTTTGTTACTTAGGGCTTGATTTTCTTGACCAAACTGTTAAAGGATAAGTGATATTTGCTTTGTTAAAATAAGTGTTAGATAGCTCTATAGTATAGTAGTAGATAGTACTCATTGCTATAGAGTGTTTGTTCAGTAACATTAGTCTCCATGTCTCTCCAGATCTTTATTAAACAGAAAATGCATTTTCAGGTTGGGATACCAATTGTATCCAATCAGGATAGAGAACTCACACAGGATGCAGATTAAACAAGTGGAATTGGAAGTGATGAAGTGATTTAACCAAATAAATATCACTTACCACCATACCTTTAAGAATGTAATTTAGATGTTATTTACACAGATGCTAGGTTCATTGTTTACCTGGTATCATATAGATTATAATTTAGATAGTATATTGTTTAGACTGATGCTAGGTTATGTCTCTTTGCATTCTATGTACTGTATGTGATTACCTTGGTTATTGTAAGTCGCTCTGGATAAGAGCGTCTGCTAAATGCCTAAACTGTAAATTGTAAATTACATTATGGTGCTTTTCCTTTGTTGAACTACTTACGTCTCCATGTAGTATGATTCCAGCTTGGTGTAATCACTTCCAAACCCCATCTTCTGCATGAAAGCCCGGACATAGGGGTTGGATTTCCTATGGGGAGCAAATTATAGTGATCCAAAACATAAGGCCCTGGCCTTTAAAGTCATTAAAAGAACATCATGTACTGTACTGAGCTAACATTGCTGTTGAATTCTGGCCTACCAGCAGGTGAAGTTGACCTCGTCTCCTCCTAAGTGAATATAGGAGTCAGGGAACACAGAGGTCACTTCCTTAAAAAGGCGGGTCATGAACTGGTAACTAGAGTCCAAAGCTGGGTTGATGGGGCCAAATATCCCTGAGGGAATACCCCCTCTGTAGCAGGGAGTTAACAGGTCAGGCTGCCCTAGAATGAAAGATGGGGGAGATTAAAAAAACAATCATTGCACCCAACAAAGACATTGTTTAGGTCGAAACGTTGTCATCTGTCTCTAATTTTGTTGTAGTTATATGAGAGCTTAGAAGTCGGTTAGCAGATCTTTTTCTTTGAAGTTTAATTGCCTTTTTTATCCAGCACCCGTAGATTATGTGTGTGCACCACCTGGACTGCATCAGATAAAAATAAAAATAAACCTTAACTTGATTAACTTATCCTACATTGAAATTAGCTAATGGGCGGACCACGTCATCACGTCACTATGACTCAGCCATAACCATATAAGGAGTTCCCAATGCAGCTACGCCGTGTCATCATGGCATCAGCGGCCCGAAGTAGCATCAGTAGTAGCAATGACAAGTACCTATCTCAGTAATGAACTGAGATAGGAAATTTAGGAGTCTTCTGGACGACAGATAGGCGAACTCAGTTAGGATTGTAGAGTATCTGTGGTCATTTACAGTTGTGTTTGAACTAACAAGAAACACTGCTACAGCATATAGCATATGGAGATGATCCAAAGAGATGACGTTATTAGCAAAGAAACATATAACATAGTAGTTTGAAATCTTACCTTTTCCCCATGACTGGGTGTGACCGGGTGAGTCAAACTCGGGGAGGACTCGGATCCCTCGTAGCCTGGCATGTGAAATCACCCTTCTCACATCAGCCTGTGTGTAGATATGAGTCATCGGGTGGAAAGCCCCCTGAATCAGAGCCAAAGGTCTTTGTTAAGGGTGGAGGCGATCTCACAGTATTTTATGACAAACATAAGTTCATGATAAAAAATACATTAAAACATTCTCGGTCTTGCGTCATGAATAGTAGGGGTAATGTGTTACGCAATACTGAATGTTATTTATTCTCTCTCTGCTGTGGCTGTCCTCTCATCTTACCTTATCACTGAGGCCTGGAAAGGTCCGGCTCTTGTAAGGGAATGAAGGGTCATCAACTATGTGCCAGTGAAACACATTCAATTTGCTGTAGGCCATTGCATCCTGACAAGAAAAAAAGTATAATTGAAAAGATTTAGTATGAATGTACTGGGATCCAAAAGTTGGAAGATATGTAAAGGGGTAAACATGGGATAAGGAAATATAGCAGTTATCAGAAAACAGAGACCGCAAGGAATAATTTGAGATACAACAATGTGACTCAATCTTTTATAAATATATATATATATATATATATATATATATATATATATATATATATATATATATATATATATATATATATATATATATATATATATATATATATATATATATATAATAACCATTATGAATTGAATCTTGCATTCATCATTATAACCGCTCCCATTTTCAATCATGTCCAATTTTTTAGCTAAATTTGGAGGAATATTTAGCTTTAAGCAACAATTTGCTAATTAAATGAAATATGGAAAATATATTCACCCAAGTAATAAAGTAATAGCACTGCATTAGTGTGCAAGATGCTGAGACTCATCTGTACTGTCAATGTGATGGGAGAATGCACTGTTTTCCCAAGATGGGATGTTGGCAAAGTATCTGCACAGTGCATGGTTGGAATTCAACTGAATTGCAATCAAATAGAGATATATGCCATGCCATTTCTGGGAATTTACCATAACATTTCTGACACTTCGCAATGCTTGAAGCTCCTTGTTGAATTCTATATGTGTTGTTATTAAGTTTTTATTACCAGGGTCTTTAGGATGGTGTTTAGTGGCAAGTAATGACGGGAAGTGTCCAACATAAGCCCTCTGAACTGGAAACGGGGGAAGTCCTCTATCTCAGTCTTGTTAACAAAAAACTAGAACAAAAGATAAAAATTAACATTTGTCCAATCCTTAGTTTTGGAGAGTTGAAGGTTATATTGCCAGGATGGGTAAAGTTATATATACACAGTAACATCCTGAGTGTACATTTTACTCTGAAATAGTACAGATGTAAGGTTATCAATTACATTCTCTGAGTTACAAATGGATAAATTAACACTGAGGATTTTACCGTGTACTGTACCAATATAATTTCTGCATTCAACATTGCATTGTTCTACTAGTTTCAAGATTCCATTTGGTTTGTTCAGTTTGAAGACTAATTTATGATTATGACTTAAAATTATGGTTACTTGAATAAATACTTACTGTGCCAAAGTCATCTTGATACACC
Organism: Gymnoscopelus microlampas; assembly: GCF_963454915.1. Taxonomy (NCBI): domain Eukaryota; kingdom Metazoa; phylum Chordata; class Actinopteri; order Myctophiformes; family Myctophidae; genus Gymnoscopelus; species Gymnoscopelus microlampas. The sequence goes on from NC_139943.1 coordinate 42,801,173, forward strand.
AGCTGACTGAAAGTTTCCAAACCTGGAGTTAATTAGATGACATTAGGTTGACAAAAAAAACTGCATGCATGGACAACATTTAGACACATTTAAAATATGGATACTAAACATTAGCTAGGCTGATTAAGAGGACTGGGTGAAATGCACACCTGGACTACAGAGAGCCATAGGAAGAGTGAAAGAATGGTCACACACTTGCTCTGAAGCAAAAATATCCATTGATGAGTAACATAATTAAAACCAGCATTTCAACATCATGACATGCTGATGAAATGATGGTTATAGGGTTCTAATTAACATAAAGTGAAATGCTCATTTCACTGATTAATATATTGGTTTTGGTCTTTTTTAATTTTCACATCATCTTTACACTTTAAAGTCTAAATCTCATGTATATAACTGCTGCAAATGTGGACCTACTGTGAAAAGACATTTATCTTTTCACTTAAAAAACGTTTCAGGATGACAATTCAGTTCAAGTTCTAGAGACACAATCTCAATATATTTTAAACGATTATGATCTCAACATGGCCATGAAAAGGCTTTCCAATAATGTAAACAACCATCAAAAACAAAACTAAAGAAAGAAACTATAACGTTGGAGTTGCACAAAAACCTTTTTAGACTGTAGACTGTGATGTGACAGTGGCTAAATTTGAGGAGGTCAACATCACCTGCTGGTAGATTCTGATAGTTCTGGGGGGAAAAAATCAAATACAGATCATGACTACCTCTCAGCGCACCCCAAACAGTCTCTGCATTCAGGAACGCTTTCCCTGCGGATACAATCAGTGTGTCTGGAAGACAAAAACAAGCACATCAGGCTACATACTACTGTGAGCCCTAGGCTGCAATGTTTTAGAGCAAGCCACTTGTAGCTTGAGCAAGTTGAGCAAGTTCTTAAGACTTCTTTGGTTAGAGTAGGTGGGTCACTACTTACATCTTTCTGAAGAGTTTGCATTTGGGTAGCTCTCACAGTCATCATGGTCCAAGCTAACCACCAATGAAAATGGTTTGGCATCATGTGATGACAGGCCATCACTTACTACTGGTCACAAAAATGAACATTATAAGACTGTAGTTAACTGCTACAGTACATATATATATTTATTTATTTTTACATTTAAAACAGTTTGCTAATGTTTTCAGAGGATGGGTCTGGCCGATGAATGACCACTGCTCTGAATGACACACAACTGCTGCCTCTACAAAGGCCATTGATCTACTTTAAAAGCAAACAGAATGGGCATAACAAAACCACGTTTCTAAACAGCAACACTCATACAAATGTAGTTAAAGGTGGTAGGTGGTGTAAGTGATATTTCGGTTACAACAAAAAGGTTTTTTCTTTGTGAAAACTCTATATTAAGTGTTTGTTCACTAACAGGGGTCTTCATCCACTCTCCATGTTCCTCCATATCTTAATAAACAGAAAATACAATTTCATCCAATCAGGAGAGAGGCAACTGTGAGCTTGTACATCTGCTATTTTCAAAAGATTTTTATATATTTTATATATTTGAAAACTTGTGAAATGGAACATTCTGCATAATGAGTGCTTGTACTTTTGTACTCCACGTATATTTTTATACAAATACTTGAATTCCGGAGTATTTCTACATTCCACTTTTGATACTTTTACTTAAGTAAAATATTTGAGTTGCCAACTTTTTCCACCACTGCTGAATTACATTGATGTATCACCTGATAATTTTATTCCAGCCAAATTTATATTTCCATAATTTCCTTGAAAACCGACAGCATTTCTACAACATTAACCATACCTGAAATGTAATCTGGAAAAATGAGAGAGAAGTATCTCTTGAATGCAGCGTCCAGGACAGAACATATCTGAGTGGAGGATGAGTTCCTTCTTCCAAAGTTAAACTCCTTTGGATTGACTGAATATCGCTCCATCGAGGTGGTTAGAGACTGAGGCAAAGGCCATACTCCCGTCACTGTGCTCAGACATAACTGTAAGAGAATTATGAACAAGAAACTGACCTCTGGATTGGAATAATTCGACATAATTTACACTATCTATTTTCCAAGGTCCGTTTGCCACTCAAAGCAACCACTCTGGAAGGGCATTCATTCACATGTGTGTTGACCCAGTCAGGTCACGGGGTCAGGTGCTGCACAACAGTTATAGTCACATGACCAAAAAGCCAGTGGTGTAAAGTAACTAAGTAGATTTACTCAAGTACTGTACTTAAGTACAATTTTGAGGTATTTTTACTTAACTGGAGTATTTCCAATTTTCAGTACTTCTCTCAGAGGCAAATATTGTACTTTTACTCCACTAAAATTATTTGTAGTAATTTTAGTTACAAGTTACTTTGTAGATCTTGCTTATTATTACAAAACATAAATTAACCACTTCAGCCCTTGAAAATAGCTATTTGAAAATAGCATCTACAAGCTCACAATGCGTTGCGACGCATTGTGAGCTTGTAGATCTACTATTTTCAAAAGATGTTTTATATTTTATATATTTGAAAACTTGTGAAATGGGACATTCTGCATAATGAGTACTACTTTATACTTTTAGCACATTTTGAATTCCGGACTTTTGTTTGTAACAGAGTATTTCTACATTGTTGAATTGATACTTTTACTTAAGTAAAGAATGTAAGTACTTTTCCCACCATTGCCAAAAAGCTCAGCACAAAGTATGATAATTCATTCATTTTTAAATAAATAAAATCATCACAGCGAAGACAAATATACAAACATGACTTAAGCTTTCACGCATAATTAAGCATCAAATAAAAACTATATTAAACAAAAGAAAAACTGAAACAAAATGTGATATGATGATATATTTCAGTAACAGTAGTCTTAGTCTTATAATATTATTCTTATTCAACTGTAACCTCGCGTCACCAGGCTTTCCACGGGTTCTCGGGTTTTCATTACGAGATGTGATCGCTGATCATCATTACCCACTGTGTGATCCGGTCTAGAGCCCGCCTCCCATATCCGGTAACACAGGGGTCTACAACATTTTCAGGCCAAGGACCCCCTAGCTGAGAGAAAGATGAAGCAGGGACCCCCTAGCTGAGAGAGATATTGTATAAAATTGTGTTTTAGATTACTTGGTCTGCTCTTTTTTCCCTCTGCAGTCTGCACCTATACCTCTTTGCCAAAAATAGCCGATCTAGTGTTGTGAGCTTGTAGATCGGCTATTTTTGGCTAAAGTTCTCCTCAGAAAAAAGGGATGCTAGGGTTCAAGTGGTTAAGGTAAAACAAAAAAATCCTATCACACAAAGATTTGAAGGACCCCCTGTAGTAACTCTGAGGACCCCCTAAGGGTCCCGGACCACCTGTTGAAGACCCCTGCGGTAACACACACGCACGCGCGCGCGCGCGCACACGCACGCACGCACGCACGCACGCACACACACACACACACACACACACACACACACACACACACACACACACACACACACACACACACACACACACAGTTTCCGTATCCGCTAAGGGGAGCAGAGACCGGATCAACAACCTACAAAGCGAATCGACCCCGGTCCAGCCATGTGACGTCAGGCCCGTCGTGACGTAGGCCCGTGACGCCGTGTCTCTTTGTTGGCTTAGCAGCGGCGACGGTTTGTTGTTATTTTTCGCTGCAGTTGGAAGGAAAAAATAGGTGCGGAGGATCAAACTGTCCCACTTTGTATTGTGTTGTCAAATAATCCCCCCCACCGTCCGTCTCACACGACGCTCACACGGCCGTCGAGGCGTCGTCGTCGTCGTCGCGGGTGGTTCATCATCAAAACCCTCTAGGTTAGGAAATGGACTCGGACGAGGGTTATAACTATGAATTCGACGACGAGGAGGAGGAATGCAGCGAAGACAGCGCCGAGGAGGAGCCCGAGGACGACACCCTGGAGCTCGGCGAGGTGGAGCTCGTCGACCCCGTGGTCGCCGGAGGGGAGCGTGACGAGTGCGGGGACACAGGCGGCGGTGGCCACGGCCCGGGCCAGGAGGAGGAGGACTACCGCTTCGAGGTGCTGACCGCCGAGCAGATCCTCCAGCATATGGTGGAGTGCATCCGGGAGGTCAACGAGGTCATCCAGGTAGGTGTTTTTGGTATGCGAGCTCTCAGGAAACACCGGGGTCTCAAACAAGGCCCGTTAGCCTAGCCTGCAGTGTTGCCATGTCGGCTTATTATAAGCGACTTTGGGGCTTGTTTTTTTCTGTAAAGTTGCTTGTAGATATTGGTGGTCGCGTTTTTTTGGGCTTGTTTCTAATGTGTAGTTGCTTATTTGGACTTGTTTCCTGGATGTTGTTAGAATCAGTGGTTCTTAAATATTTGCATGACATGGACTCCCAAATGAATATGTACTTGTCCACACGGACCCCCATCTGAAAAATGTTTTGTGCCAGGGACCCCATACCAGATGTGTGATAAAATGTTTGTTAAAAAAATATTCTAAAAATGTTCCCCCAAGATTATTTTTAAAATGGTAGATCTACAAGCTCACAACGCGTCGCACTGTGACTCGTTGTGAGCTTGTATATCTGCTATTTTCACATTTCCGACGCACACAGGTTTATAAAGTGCTCATGTGGCCTAATAGTCACTTATGGGCTTTTGGGCTTGTTTTCATAGACCTTGAAAAGCTTATTGCTCTCACAACATCTGGCAACACTGAGCCTAGCCTGTTAGCTAACTTAAATATCCTGTACACAATCTTAACTCCGAGAGTGTACAAACTCTGGTCCATTTGTACACTTTATTTAGTTATAATTGGAGTCACAAATTGATAAATTAACACTTGAGGATTTTGATACCTTACATGCTGGTTTACAGGTTCTAAAATGAATTCCAATTAAATGTAACCCACAGATACTTTTGGGACCGTTTTCTTGAATTGTAATTTAGTACTGGCACTGTCTTCCATATCCATGGACACATTTTTTATTAGGTTTAGAGATAGTTGAGACGTGGAACAGCTCTCAGAAGGATTGTGTTTCAGGAAATAGCCAGAGCCCAGCAGCCGAGAAGTTGGCAGCAGTGTTGCCAGGATTTGCGAGAGAAACAAGCAAACGGGTCTATGAAAACAAGCCCAAAAGAAGCAAATCATGGGGGAAAAAGAAGGAACATTTGGAATAGTCTGGACACAAAATCTTGTAAGGGGGGTCCCTGGCACAAAATGCTTTTTAGATGGGGATGTGCGGACAATTACATATTCATATGGGGGTTCTTCCTTGACATGAACATGTTTGAGAACCACTGGTTTAAACAAAACCATAATGGGACGCAAGCCCAAATAAGCAACTACACTTTAAAACAAGCCCCAAAAAACCGCGACCACCAATATTTACAAGCAACTTTACAGAAAAACAAGCCCAAAGTCGCTGATAATAAACCGACATGGCAACCCTGGTTGGCAGCTAGCTGATGTTTCCTACGGTAACGTGAAATGCTAGCTTCATTGCAGGATTAGCCAGTTAATGCTAGCTAGAAGATAAGAGACGGACAGCTGAGTGAAGAGACTTAAACGCAGTTGGCTAGTTGCCAACCGTATTATCACTTAACATTGCGTTTGATCATGTATTCAGCCAGTGTGTTTTCATTGTAACATTAATTGACGATTAGTTTAATGCGGTGAGAGTGAGGCTTGGTCATTGAGCTAGTTAGCACGTTCAGCTAGCATGCTAGCTAACAAGTGGCTTACAAGTCTGTTGACTTGAGTCCCATTAGAGACATATGATTTGTAAACCAAGTTAAACATTAAAGTGGAATCGTCCACAGTGTAGACCCACCCTGAACTCACTTCAAATACCCTGCACTTACATGGCTCCCAATGAAATGGAAACTCGTCTTGAACTGACCCCATTTTAGGCCTTGACAAGAAACTCATTAACTGTTACATTTGAAAGATGCCCTCACTATCAACTCGATTGTTTTGTGTGTCATCGTCACACTTCAGTTTGGCCTGCCATATAGAAGATGAATAAGAATCACAACAGTACCACATCCTATCCTAATTTCAAGATACATATTAAATACAATTGGTATGGTGCTTCTTCTAAAAATAGCCCTTTCAGGCCTGCTTCGTTTTCAGGTTTCTTTATGCAATATCATGGAATAAGTGTTACAGAAAAGCTGGTGGACAGACATGAACTTAATGCTTTTAAGCAGTTGAACACAATCAGGGCTTTTCTTGGCCTGTTAATAGGTTTAGAAGGTAATGTTAGCAGTCAATGATGTTTTATGCTGGATCACTGTTGAGATAACATAAGATTTATAGACAGGATCTTTGCAGCCCATGCATCAGTTGAAAAAAAATATTTGAAATGTACAGAAGAAAAGGCGTAGATGTGCACATTATGTTCAATGGCTACTTGAACATTTTGTATTCTGAAAGGACATTCACATTGAGATGGGATTATTTTAAATAAAATCTAACACTAGGAGTAATGTGTACTGGTCAGTGGTCAGCTGTTTGGAAATGACATGGTATCAATGATCAGTGCTGGATAGAGTGGCGCTTACCTATATCTTTGTACTGTGAGCCTGTTATAGAACTAGGTTGAATATGCAAAATATTGTCAGGCAATGAAAGACAAATGGCTGCCCCTTATACTGTTTTCCATACGATTTATGTCACCAGTTGCATAGATTATACTGTAGTTTAGTTTGTACATTTAGTTCAAGTGGCTTTCTCTAGTGGTTTAGTTACTTTTGGGTCATGGAATCTTTTATATATTGTCAAGTGTCTAAAAAGTATCTCAAGACTTGTGTTTCCGGCTATTAAAACCCCTTAAAGTAACTTAACGCCTTAATAGCTGCTTATATTGGGCTGGTCCTGTAGGAGTATTTACACATTCTGAATTCCTTCTGGCATCTCAAAACCTGGAAAATTTACTGAAGTTTGAAGATATCCTCACATCTAGAAATTTACTTAGAGCTGACTGCAATAGCCCATTCTAGTTTACAGCTGTGGGGGTACTGTACTGGTGGTATTGTTAGGTTGGCACTAGTACTCTTATGTATACTGTATGTATTGTATTACTAGGTTTTATGAAAAGACAAAGACTGATACATTTGTCATCTCAGCGTTGTTGATGTAGAAGACATGGAAATTGAAATAGTCTTTGAGTGAGGAAGACTCCTCAAAGTACTGTGAAAAGTCCAGTGTTTCTGGTCTTAGGGTGTGTTGACAATATAGATGATGGATGCATGAAAAATCTTTCAATCATATTGGTATTGTCTGATATTTACTTAAATGCAATATCGGCAAAATCATCAGAATATTTTTTGATGGTCTTTTTAAAATAATATTTGTGTTGAATGTGAAGCTGTGGTGGTGGTTGAAAGATGCAGATTGAATCAGTGTTTCACCGTACGTGTCGAACAAATAGCAAACAAGTTGTTCAAATGATCTTTTGTGATAGAGCTGCACCATTGTAAGTGGTATAAAAGTCAATCAAATATCTAGTATAATATTGCTTTGCAGTTGAGAAGCATTGAAAAAGGTATACCGTATGTGTCGAACAAATAATAGCAAACAAGTTGTTAAAATTATCTTCTGTGATAGAGCTGCACCATTTTAAGTGTGATAGAGCTGCACCATTTTAAGTGGTATAAAAGTCAATCAAATATCTCGTATAATATTGCTTTGCAGGCCGAGACGTGCCCCCTCCCTCCTACACACAGATACCGTTGCTGAATGGTTAGAGAGCCCGCCTGGGAACACAAAGGTCCCAGGTTCGATTCCAGCTCTCAGCAATGTGTCAAGCTGAGCAAGACACTTAACCCCTAACTGCTCCCCGTACACTGCACACCAACGGCTGCTCACTGCTCCTAGGATGGGTAAAATGCAGAGGACGAATTTCACATATGTGCAAATATACACAAATCCACAGAGCGCTGCCCTCTAGGTGGCACAATCATTCCTGCGTTGTCAGACTCCTGCTGCAGTGTGCATAACTGCTCGCTTTACTACTGGTAAACGTACTGGAAACTTGTGTTGCAATATTGGAGTCAGTATTGATCGATTTGACCATTTAATTACCTGTCAAAATGTATACTTATACAGACACTTCATTAGTTGGAGTATGAAAGTTAGGTAAGGACAAAGAACATGGCGATTATGTATCATATAGGCTCTTTGCCAATATGATACAATATGCTTGGTTGTTTAGTGATGGTGAACTGAATACCTTTTCACCCATTTGCTTCCTTTAACAAAGTCATTAGCTTTTACCTGTGTAAAGCTATGTTTGGTGGGCGAGCCCTGCATGCTTTACAAAAAAGTCAACGTCACCTGTTCAACGCCAAGATGGTCTATTTTCCTTCCTTCTTTGCCATCACATTTTCTGGTGTTGATGACAGCCCAGGATGTCACTTTGTTTGGTAACGGTTAGATCATTTTTAATGAGGTACTGGTCCAACGCAGAAGCTAACTTCACTGCAGCTGTGTGTGGAAGATTGCCTGGCCTCTGTTAGGTATCGTAACAGCAGCGTAGTGTGAACAATAGCTCGGTTTGTGTGTGGTGTGAATGTCATAGTTGTGTGTGTGATGGTGACTAGTCTGGAGTGGCCAGCCCTCCATTCTCGCGCAACTCTGAAAGCAAGCTTGGATGTTGGGGGCAATTTTTGCCCCTCCATCAGCTTTAGGGGCATTCTGGGATTAGGGCTGTCACGATTACAAATTTAAGTTGACGATTAATTGTCACTCAAATAATTGCGATTAACGATTTAATTGTGTGTTTGGCCATTGAACATATGAAGCCTTTCAGCTTTCGTAATCAAAAATTGCACAGGGCAGATATGACAAATAACTGAAATATACAAAGAAAAAATGATTGACATATTTAATAATTTTATACATGTTACAAAAAATAGCTGATCGACAAGCTTACAACGCGTCACGTTGTAAGCTTGTAGATGTGCTGTTTCTGCTTTTTTTTATATTTGAAAATGTGTGAACATTTTTCAACATGGAGACGATATTGCAAAAATAATTGCGATTATCTCAAATAATTGCGATTAGACGATTATGTAATAATTGTGACAGGCCTATCTGGGATTTGTTGATGCATTTTTGCTATTTGCCCCGGCTAATATTGGGTGCTAATTAATTATTATTACTGCCATAGGCCACATCCCATCAATCAAAAGTCCAACATTACTTTTTGGAAAGAATCTAAGTACCCATAATTATACCTACAGCTACTTTTTTTCATTTAAGAAATTCATGTAATTCTTATCCCTTTGTGGAAGATAAACTGGCACACTTACTAGCAACAAAGTGTTTTCTTTGAGTTCCACACAGACACAAAACAGGCTAACCTTAATCACTGAGATTTCCAAGTACTGTGAGCTTTAACTGTCATTCCTGATGTGGGTGTATTTCACTGACAATGACAGCCATATCCAACTGTCAAAACAAATTTGCATGTCATTTTCACTGGGTTAAGCTCGGAAATGCAAGCTCATTTTGGTTCACTCATCGTCCTGCATATGTGCAATGTTTCACAACAAATGCAACTTTTTAAGTCACTTGACAACAAGGCAGGTGTGCTGACATGGCGGCCTTGAGGCTTGTGAAGTATGCCCAGGCAAGCTGCTAGGTGAGCATGTGCCTGCACAGAGCAGCCAATGACATTGTGTGTTGACGAATGCATCATCCGAGTTTGTAAGCTGTAGTGTGTATGGATTAAGTTATGGAAACCAACACGAACACAACCTCCTCTGCTACTCCCATGCATTTCAGTAAGAGTTTTGAGATCCAACCCGGTGAAAATTACATACCGTGACGTGGATGAAATGCACAGACTGATAATATAATGGTGAAATAAAATGCAATACAAGCCAGTGTTCTTCTGGTTGGTTATCGTTATATTAGACGCACCTTTTTAGTTAATCCCCACTGCTGTGTGATAAATGCATCAATTGCATTGCCAGTAAACATAGTTTCCGCCCTCTAACTAGAGGCCTTAAGTTTTGTATTTTTCTGCCGCGCTTTCATGCTGTACACAAAGTAAAATGATGGAAGTGAGAATTTAGCCTTTTTTTGTTTCATTTACCTAATGAAACGCATGTTTGTAAATTATGGGCTGATGTATGAACAACCATTTCCCTTTCTTCTAGAACCCTGCGACAATTACACGCATTCTTCTTAGTCACTTCAACTGGGATAAAGAGAAGCTGATGGAAAGGCATGTACTTCTGCAATTCATTCTTTATATATATGATATATATATATACATCACACACACACACACACACACACACACACACACACACACACACACACACACACACACACACACACACACACACACACACACACACACACACACACACACACACACACTTTAAGCAACATATATATTTATTTGTCCAGTAGGTTGCTTGCCAAGTCTCAAGTCTTGATTGTAACTCTGACTGGTATTAATGTTTTTTTATACAGGTACTTTGATGGAAACCTGGATAAGCTTTTCTCTGAGTGTCATGTCATCAATCCCAGTAAGAAATCTCGGACCCGTCCTCCGATCAACACAAGATCATCTGCACAGGACTTGCCATGTCAGATCTGCTATCTAAACTACCCTAACACTGTGAGTTCCATCAGATGACAGGTTCCATGTTCTGACAGCAGCTATAATACATGGTGAAACTTATATCTCCCTCTGAGGGGAAATTTTGTACTTACAGAAATGGAATAAATGAATTATAATCACACAAAAAAAGTATTGGTAGAAGCACATTAAAAGTGAACAAAATCTCAGTCATATAAATGTATCAAATCCAGGGCAGGTATGCCTCATTTCATTTTCGCTTAATTGGGGCTTCACATCTATTCAGTTTGCTGATAGTTGGATTGTAGACTAGAGTACACGATGGAGAGCCCAGGTCGTGGCTGGCTTGTAATGATTAACAGAAGTGCTTTTCGGATAGTTTTAAAATTGATTGCCCCCAAAGGAGGCAAAAAACTGGGATATGACCTGCATTTGTATGTCTTTGAGCATTACAAACTGTTTCTGCTTTTCTTAAAGGAGAATTCCGGACTAGCCATTTTCTTTCTTTTTTTATCGCTCAAAAGTTATGACGTTCATAATGACAACTCCTCTAACAGCTAAACCTGTAGAAATGGTTAAATAACCGTGCACAGTTTATTTGGGTTGCACATTGCACGATTGAGTGCTGAAAATATGTACAGGCTTGTCTTGTCTTTCAATTACGCCTATCAGCTCTGGTGTGTGGTCACCAGTAAACTAATTGGATTAATTTATGACGGGCACTAGTTTTGAATGTTCATATTTATCTATAAATCCAGGAATCTGTGTGTATGTCCGTGTCCCTTTTTTATGACCATATACAGAGAATCCCAAACTTGCCCAAGTTGATTGACCCTTTTAAGTCCAAGATCCCCCCCCGACCTTGGCCTTGGTGAAACACAAGATCTACCTATTTGATCCATCTTACTGCCAAATTGATGCAACCAAGAAAACACTCTTAGCATAGAGACCTTTGCAGTACTTTTCACAAGTAAACGTCCCATTCATTAATTACTCCATAGAGAATTGTATTATCAACTATAATGACGTAACAATCTAATGTAGACTCACTGGTGATGCTATATGTTCCCGTAGAAGCCACTCGTATGTATTCAACCAATCTAGTTTTAAGAAAAACATGCTTAAATCACGGTCTCACAGAGACCCACTACGCTAAAGTGTAACATCCGGTAATATGGGCGTCTTTGATTGGTAGAGCTTGCTATAGAAATGTTTCCACTCCACAACTAATGTTTACACAACTAAAACACTTGCCTTGGTAAACTAAACATATAATGAGGAATAATGTAATTTTCCCCTAATATTATTTAGCTACAGGGAAAGTATCGGACTTTATGTGTAACGGTCATCTAATGTGAGAACAGACATAATATGGAAGTTATACATAGAGGCAAACTTGTGAAAGACTATTCACTCCCTTTGCCAGCCCATTTTTGTATCCAGCAATATTATGGGTTCTATGTGGTAAAAGGTTTGTGTACTGTCTACCTGGTGAGATTGCTTGTTGTTAACTTGCTGTCATTTAACAGAAATGGGTCTTGTATTTTCTAATGTTTTGTCAGAAAAGAGGTTTGTCACTTTTAGCTGCCAGCCTCATGCTACTGTCGGGCAACAGGCTTTACTAGCTGTGTACGACTGAGGTCTTTCATGGTACAGATTTGGGTGATTAAGAATTTGCTGTCCCTGTGGATCAAATATGGTCTACAATATGATAAGTGGCGAAAACCAAATCCTAGTTGATTCTGTGAATTCTTTGGTGATGGTTGTTTCTCAGCATAAATTTGAAAAGAGAAAATTGACTAATCCACTTAATACTTCCTGGTTCTCAACAGCCAGATAATACTAAGTGATTTAAATCCTGAAAAAAGCAAGGATTGTTATAATTAGACTGTTGGGTTGGGGGAATTGGCACATCTGTCATGTATTAAACATACCCCCCATTCAATGACTTAGTTATGGTACCAGATTTTACTTTTACCACTTGGTAATGCTCAGAATATTTGTGCTCTTCACAGTACTTCACAGGCCTCGAGTGTGGACACAAGTTCTGCATGCAGTGCTGGGGAGATTACCTGACCACCAAAATCATAGAAGAAGGAATGGGACAGGTATTTATTTCTTTTATTTCTTTTCTTTTTCTGACTTTAGCCTCAGACAACATACGGTTGTGTTTTTATTATCTGCCAAGTTCATTTATGGCCTCCTATGCTTCTGTTTCAGACCATTTCTTGTCCTGCTCATAGTTGTGACATATTGGTTGATGACAACACAGTCATGTGAGTACCTTGTTTTGGCTTGTATTTGTTTTTTGATCAGTGATGACAATTATTTGTGAATCTTAGAAACAAAAGAGCAGCTAAACAGTAGAGGGACATGCTATAAAAAAGGTTAGGGTTAGTTCTGACAGTTGTTTACTCGTTGCTCGCAGAACTCGTCAGTCCTGACTTGTTGTTGTCTTACTGTGACCTTGCCTGACACTCAGCCTGAATTTTCATTTCGTTTCACTCCATTATTCAGTCTGAAAGCCCTCTCAATGCAGCCTTTTCTGAGATGGGGGCGTGGCCAAAGTGGGACTCTTTAGTGATTGATTCATACTGGATTAACCCAATCCTGATTGGGCCAGGCAGGCCGGTTAGATTTTCAACCGCGAAAACTCCGCCTTTTACATCGTCACCAGACCCTGAATGCGAGGCCAGCGATTTCAGGGGCTGGAGCCAGGCTAACTGTGACCTAAAGAAAAGCAAAATAGTGTTAACTGGTTTTGATCGTACTTTTATGTAATTTCATCCAAGAGTTATTTGTGAAACACATGTTTTTGTATTTTCACACCACATGTCGTGGGGCCCATATTCATTGGAATTTGCCCCATATTGAATGGAAGCTAATCTCTTGACCCAGCTTTAAGCCTGACGGTTAATTGCCTTAACCTACATCCTGGTCTCCCGTAGCTAGGTGGTTAATATGCTGGTGTTAGGTTATGCTACATTATAAACCAAACACAAAACCAGGTGCCACCACTGGAGGAAATATTAATGTGGCATCACAGTAAGATGCCACATAAATATTACATATAAGACTGGGTATTTATGGTCTGTGGCCTAGGCTGGCATCATCATTACATCAATTTACTCTTTTTATTTGTCTTTCAGTGTATAGTTGGGTCCAGGGCAGGAAACTAAACCTTTACCCCTGCAGCAAATGTACAGTGCAGAGCTCAAAATTGCAACCGTTTTGATTGCAAATGCACCTGAAATTTAATCTGTGCAACCTAAAAATATAATTGGGAGCATCTATGAGACTGAAAATAATTGCTGTGGTGCGACCAAAACAGTATGTCGAGTGAAACAAAAGGAGCGCACCTTGCCATCAAACGCGCATTCCCCTCTGAGCTGCCACTGCCAGTAGCTCTAGTTTCTAACAGTGTTAGCGTGTAGATTTACGAGGGTAAACATGCTGTGTGTGTGTGTGTGTGTACACAAGAACGCGCACAGACATGTACACAGTATATCAAATCTGCTTCGGAGTCAGACTAGCGGTGTAAGTAAGAACTCGTGGTGTTAGTATCTTTCCACCAATTAATAAATCCACGTCAACAACACCGGTATTACTGGTAACACCGAATTTGCATAGCCTACTTTGACTCCATGTGCTGTTCTTATTATTCTACCTGCCGTCTGCCAAATTCATTGCCGTTGTCAACCAGTAGATGTCCTCCTCGACACACCCAGATTGAAGCTTCACAACTGAAGAAGAGTATTTTCTAATAATTACTCATGAGAATGTATTCATTTTACATCTAGGGTTTTAGCTTAACTCTTTATATCTTCTTAGATCTTCCCAATTTGCCAAGCAGGTGCTTTTGACCTGGGCTTTGACACCAAATCCTCTGCCATCTTCTCATGTAAACTGAGTTTAGAGCCAGCCTTCTTTCTTCCTCCTCCCATTCTCGTCACGTGATTCGCTCTGTGCTGCTTGCTGCCTGCCTGCACTCTATTCTGCTCTGCACAGACAGGCTCCGCAGAGGCAGAGCGCAGGAGGAGACTCGTTGAATTTATAAATTGTTCAATGGCCAATATCCGGCGAAATATTGATAGCAAGCGTAGTAATGTACAAGAACATGCATGGGTGCATCCTGTGAGCAACTCTGGAGGCTTAAGATTGGATCTTTGAACCACTCATACTAGAGGATAATTATGCCTGAGATTCGCTCCCGATCTAGGCTGGGGTACGGCACGCCCCCCCAATACTCAGGAGGGTTGTTTCTGACCCTAAATAAACCTCATCATTTTGTACTGTGAGCAAACTAAAGTTAGGTAAAAGTATGAATAACGCAATGTAGAAATACTCTGTTACAAGTCAAAGTCAGAAGATAAGTGTTTTTACCCTAGGATGAAGTTGTAGCAGCGGTGGTGGACAGAACATTTATATATTTTAAAAATAGAATAGAAACGTCTTGGCATCCCTGCTGGGACGTTTCTATCTGCCAGCACCAGAAACCTAAGGATTGTACATACAGTTGGTTACCTACAACATGGCTGGCATAGTAGCAACACTTACCAGCCATAAGCAAACTGTTCAAGCTTATGGCTAATTTGTTCTGTTCATTTCCCACACTGGTTATGTCCATGGATAGAGGGTCAGACTTCACCATGTGTCTACCTACAACTTTACTACTCACTACTACCACCCACTCAATATCAAAGGCAAACTGTGCGACCCTAGTAGCTACCATAGGGGTCACCTTCCACTTCTGTCTATGAGGGCACCACATATCATTGATTTGGGCTTCGTGTTGACTAACATTTTGTTTTGATTTTTCCTCCAGGCGCCTCATAACAGATTCAAAAGTGAAGTTGAAGTACCAGCATTTAATCACAAATAGTTTTGTAGAGGTACGTTGATTGCATCCAGAATATGAGCTTGTGTCACCATGCTACTTGCTATATAACTTAACTATGACCCTCATGGTGCTCCATGTCTTATGTTTTGTTTCTGCTTCCTCCTCATAGTGTAATCGACTGTTAAAGTGGTGTCCTGCACCTGACTGCCATCATGTCGTCAAAGTCCAGTATCCAGATGCCAAGCCTGTGAGGTGCAAGTGTGGCCGTCAGTTCTGGTAAGACCCCCCCCCCCTCCGGTTGATTTAGTTATGCTAGCCAGGCCTGGCCTCCCCTATGCCTAGGTTTTGCCATAAATGAGCTTCCACCCACCTCTCGTCCCTGGGCTGGTGCTGTAGTACGCTCGCCTAGGATCCTTGTTTCCTGTTGGCAGGTCATAGCCCTCCTAATCCCTGCAACTAGAACATGGAGAAATCTTAACACAGATTACCTGGAGTCATCTCAACATGCACAATGTAAATCTCTTTATTGTGAGCTGCTGGGGCAGGTTGGGTCGTAGTTTATTGCTCGCTTTTAATCTCTTTCCAAAACAATTAGCATATCAAAGCTGTTCCTCTTTTGCACACAGGTGAATTCATCCAAGGGAATTTCTGCCCAGCAGGGCTGCGTTGAAATGCTGTAATGCTCTGCAGGAATACCTGAATACTAAGTTGAACATTGAGTATATTAGATTATTTTAATGTTTCTTTTCCTTTTTTTTTATTGCAGCTTCAACTGTGGGGAAAACTGGCACGACCCTGTCAAGTGCAAGGTATGCTCATGCACAATTAATTTCAAGAATATTCGTCAAAAAATCAGGCATTGAGTAAATTCAACAAGGAAATCCATGACATTACTAAAGCCAATTAACCACCAGTTCATAGTATTTGATCAGAGACACCGTGGTTGCAAATAAAACAGGTGGTTGTAATCAAATGGCGGGCGATTATCATTAAATGGCCAATGGGCTATGGAATTGTATGGCAAAACATGTCATGAAAATACCATGAATCTATCCCCCCAAATCATTTGTGAATCATCTTTTATTTTACTTAACAAAGAGCAAGACAGCAGACTGTCAACCTCCCACTCACTTTGCTGGAGGACTCTCATGAGACCTGCCTTGTTATTGCAGAGGCAGTCCTGGCAGCAACAAAGCATGCCTCCGAGTCCCTGTGTGAAACTGAGAAAGTGATATACCTGAATGTTGCCAGGCTATTAAGGGGGGCCAAAGTCATTTTTAGTTCTCATTTTTTTTGTAGTGGCTGAGGAAATGGATCAAGAAATGTGACGATGACAGTGAAACCTCAAACTGGATTGCAGCAAATACCAAGGTACGTTAGAGGTCCATTTGCAAGGTTTAGCATTAGTTGATATTGTCAACTAGCCTGGTTGGGTTAGCAATTTGTTGGTCATGAAGCTATTTCCATTGTCCACAAACTATTCATTCATAATCTACATCATCAAGTAATGACCTGCAGAAGAGCCACAGATCCAGGCCCCAAACTATCAGTCAGTGCAGGAGGTGGAGGTGAGCTGTCTAGAAGACAGTCTGTTTGTGTGTGTCTGTCCAGGGCTAATCTCTCAAACCACTGGTTCGATCAGTGCCAAATTTATTGTGCACGCTGCGCGCACGTAGGTCAAGAAAGTACAAATTGTGAATATTCTTTTACTTTTTAGAGCTTCCAATTTTATAGTGGAAGTCAGAGGATGTCAGATTGAGCTGAAACTTTGCCCAAATATGGAATATTTGGAAACATGACTTCTGAGATCCACATGGAAGCAATGCCGTTATTTAACCTGGTTTGGGTCCGAAATCACTTACTACACCCCTTCTAGGATGTCTTATGTTTTTATGAGATTCTTTAGTTGTATTTTGAGTGCCTTGCATGGTTTCCTCCGCCATCGGTGTATGAATGTGTGTGTGAATGGGTTAATGGCACAATCAATTTAAAGCGCTTTGGATAAAAGCGCTATATAAATGCACCATTTACCATTTACATACTATTATAAAATGTTCCAACATACTTTTGAGTGCATACACAATAGAACGTTTCATTTTGGACATACTGTACTAATGAGACCGCACAGAATGTTAGGAAAGTGCCCCATCTTGTGACAAAGCAGATGTACTACACATACTAGTGCTGGGGGGAAAACACAGATTCTTGGATGCATTGCAATCCGGACTGTGAATCGATGCACAAAAATATATTTTCTAAATGTGAATTTAACATAATATTGACAATGTTAATTTAAACTGTGAATTAAAAGATTTAAAAGATTATTTTGGGCACCCCTTCCAGGATGTCTTATGTTTTTATGAGATTCTTTAGTTGTATTTTGAGTCCATCGACAACACTGTGGGCGGCCAATTTCAATTTTGTCAATAATTGACTTCCTGTTTCAGATTCCTTTGGACACCACTTCTAGGATGTCTTAGGATGACCCAATGTGCCAAATTGTATACTTATATGAGATTCTATAGGCTTTTTGAGTCAATCGCCAACACTGTAGACGGCCAGTTTGAATTGTGTCCATAACTCATTTTCCGTTAAATATTTATTTGGGCACCCCTTCTAGGATGTTTTAGGATGACCCAAGGGACATCTGTATAAAATGTCATGCTTTTATCCGCCGCGTTACTATTTTTCACATGATCCCCCTACTATGACACGTGTACGCCTACACCCTCCCTAATGAACCAACCAGTAGCTGTCAGCAGTGACAAGTACAAGGGGAATTATGAGTTGACATATTATCTCTGAGAAAAAGTGGGGAAAGAAAAATAGAATTGCTTCATTTATTTATTACTTTCACTCACTTACACACAATCACACTCTGCCCCCACAACAGGAGTGTCCAAAATGCCACGTCACCATCGAGAAAGATGGTGGCTGCAATCACATGGTTTGTCGGAACCAGAACTGCAAAGCTGAGTTTTGTTGGGTCTGCCTGGGTCCATGGGAACCCCATGGCTCTGCCTGGTAAGTTGTTATAAAACAAAAAACTAAGCCAGTGCATCACCTCACTTAGTAGTGCATCTTGTTAACTTGCGTACCCTCTAGAAACCCTATTCATATGTCTTGCAGGTATAACTGCAATCGTTACAATGAAGATGATGCCAAGGCAGCCAGAGATGCCCAAGAGGTAACGTCTGTAAGACATGTCCTTTTCATTATATTTTGCCTACCCCCCCCCCCCCCCCCTTTCATGGTTGACTGATTAATTGATTCTCAAAGTGGTTTATTTTGCATATTTGCATATTTTACATTTTACATTAACTCAAATCTTTGCTTCTGGAGGATTCTACAAATGTCTTCAAAATCCTAACAGTTTTTTGAAAAAACGTATGTTGCTATAATATCAGTGGTTCTCGTTTTCATGTCAAGGGTTCCCAAAATGATATGTATTTGGCCGCGGACCCCCATCTCAAAATATGTTGTTCCATGAACCCCCAGAAGCAAAGATATGAGTAAAAAATGTTCGCTTTATATATCGTCGCTGTCCAGGATCAACCAGCTAACTCCATTTCAGCTTTTTTTTTTCATAAATCAAAGCTATTGAACACCCTTTACGTCTGTGTACAAAAAAAAGTTTTTGAACCAATGAAAAGTATTCAAAAGGGCCTCTGACAAAACCTCCCAACTCCATTGGATCCGCAAACTGTCCGTCAAAGCCACGCAACTCCTCTCCTGCTGCCTTTGCGCAGAGTGCACTGCGCAGTGAGAGAAGGAGCAGCACGTAAACACACTAAACGGCAGGGGTTTTCTCCCCGTAGTCTGTTAAAACTATGCAGTGTACCTGTTTATCAAACTTAGAACTGACACTAATGTTATGAAAACATAATTATATTTCTAAAATCTATGAAGTGTTTAATGAGGAGACCAATGTGACAAGAAAGGAGTTCATTGCATTTGTGTCGCGCTAGTTCTACTCAAACTCCAACTCTATGAACCCCTCTTTGCACAAGTTATTGTAATATTTAAAGTCCTGTTTATTATTGTAGTCCTATATAATAAGTGTCATGAAGCATCAGGGCATTAATTCACACGTTGTGATGCATTGTAAGCTTTGAGATCCATCGTTAGCCTTAGGGAATTTAGACCCATTTGAAACCTCTCCTTAAGCAGCGGAGCTATTGTCTGCTGATCGGACTCCTAACTCCACTTCAGCTGGATTTCTGTTTGTGCGAAACTCCTAACTCCACTTGCGCTGGATTTGGGTAATATAATGACACATGCAAGTATCTGACAATATATAAAGTAACTATACCAACTTTGATGAGGCAGTATTGCTTTGTTTTAAAAATATATGGTTTTCTTAATTTCCTGAAAAACTTATATTTTGTTTTTTCTTTTCCTGAACAATGAGCGTTTTGGAGTTAGCTGGTTGCTGCTGGACAGCAGAGATGTATTCAATGATTGGCACAGATTTTGTACAGATTTTTCAAAAGTAGCAGATCTATAAGCTCATAGCCGCGCTATGAGCTTGTATATCTGCTATTTTTGAATAGCCAAAGTATAAAAAAAAGTGGTTACACAGATGCGTTCCCGGTTTTAATGGGTTAATCATTTGGTGAAGGGAACTTACCTCAAATTCAGAATGCCATGGAATCCCTCAACATCTCCCCTGTTTTCATTTGCTATAATTTGTGTTCGCTGCCAGTGCAGACGGTGTGGTGACCGTTGTGTGGAGAGGGCAGCGTTGTTTCCGCGTGTAACTAAAGCCAGTGTTTGTGTGTTGGGTGTCATGTGCAGCGCTCCAGGGCGGCCTTGCAGAGGTACCTGTTCTATTGTAACCGCTACATGAACCACATGCAGAGCCTGCGCTTTGAGCACAAGCTCTACGCTCAGGTCAAGCAGAAGATGGAGGAGATGCAGCAGCACAACATGTCCTGGATCGAGGTGCAGTTCCTGAAGAAGGCCGTGGATGTGCTGTGCCAGTGCCGCTCCACACTCATGTTCACCTACGTCTTTGCCTTCTACCTCAAGAAGAACAACCAGTCCATTATATTTGAGGTACTGTGAAGTGATATCTTGTCCGGTGTTGTGACTCAGACTGTCATAAGAAGGCACAACTTGTGCATAGGATTAACTGAAGTTGAATACTTGTACACAAAGTGAACAATAAGACTAAAGTCTTTAAAGATGTCATGAAAAGAAAAACGTTTTTCACACTTTTAGAGCAACAGTTGCAGCAGAAATGGGGGAATCGGTAGCTTATTATGACATTTAGTCCCAGCGCTGACCAATTCAGCCTAGGTGGTGCACCGAGGCTGAACTGGTCTGGCGGAATCCTGTGATAATCATTATGGCGACGAGGTTGGGCTGCTACTGTTCTGAATTTTAATTCAAAATGACCGCTGGGTTGTGCATTACAAACTTTCCCGTCGTCAACTTAAACAGTACACTAAAATATGTATCTGAAAACATTTGAGGTCAGAAATAGGCAATGCAGTAACCTAAACATCCTTTCGCACTGCCTGATTAGCCTGATTATCAGAGTGAAGCTGCGTGGAGCTTCAGTCTGAAATTGGATGCACTGTAGTCTATTACTTGGGGGAGGGGATTAGCATTTCCCTAAACCAATCACAAGAGATCCAAGGATCCGCCTACAGGTGACGTCGCAGGCTAGTGTCACACAGCTTGAGAACGCCCCCTGGCGCTGATTGGCTTGTCGTTAGACCCACCCCCACCTCCGACTCTGATTTGACAGGTATTTCTTCTACCGTGAAAAGCCATAGGCTCACATTATGACACCAGACCAAGAGGAGCCCCACTCAGAGAGTGGGCGGGGTCTATGGTCTGGAACCAGGCTATCACTCTGTATCTCTGCCTTTCAGTGCGAGTGATTGTGGACATAGACATATAAAGGTAGACGCCTCCTTCGGCTCTGAGGCATTGGTATTCACGGGGCCATTTTAGCGTAGGAAAGCTTCCCTGAAGCTTCCGTGTGTGTCACAGAAGGGGGCGTTCGGTAGGCCAATCAGAGGCAAGTGGGGGCGGGACAACTAGATTCTGACAAATCTTAGAAAATACGCACTGTGATTGGCCAGTAGTCAACGCGCCGTGAGCGCTGTGATTGGCCAGTAGTCACTTTGAGTGTCCGTTTTCCTACGCGAAAATGGCGGCCGCGATACGAGTTGCTCCAACGAACTGCAGAGGCCAATGAGGTATCTAGGTTTCTATATCTATGAGTGTGGACACGAGGCTGTGTCGTTATACATCCCATAGCCCGAAGGGATGATAGACTGTGATTAGGATTGTCACCTTAAGAGTTGAAAATAAGCAATTTCATTACTTGAGCTCCAGCATTCAAATTCTAGTGGGAACATTTGCCAAGAATAGCAGATCTATTTTTGTTCACCTTGCAAACTTGTGGATCTGCTATTTTCACTACTTAGGTATTTGATTTGTTTATTTTTAATATTTTTATTTGTCGGAATTGTTTTTAAAATCTTTTGAAATATATATATTTTTATGTAGGAAAGAAAAAAAAAAGTGCTATATTTACTTGCGACCCATAAAAATTGGTCCGCAACCCAAACATGGGTCCCCAACCTACTGTTTGGGAAACAGTGCCCTAGATGCATGTCCTTGAAAAGCTTTTATCTTAAGTCTAGACCACTTGTTGACTAACATGGTCTGTTTTTGTCTCTGTTTGACATCAGAACAACCAGGCAGATCTGGAAAATGCCACCGAGGTGCTGTCTGGCTACCTAGAGAGGGACATCTCCCAGGACTCCCTGCAGGACATCAAGCAGAAAGTACAAGATAAGTACAGGTGGGTGAAAGAAGCACCACTCCACATGGTCCAATCACTGTTCAGCTGTCTTGCCTCCAACTCCAACTTTTGTGGCTTGCTCTCTTTCGTTTGTCTGTAGATACTGCGAGAGCAGGCGAAGAGTGCTGCTACAGCACGTGCACGAAGGCTATGAGAAGGACCTGTGGGAGTACATCGAGGATTGAGGACACGTCCCCCCCATGCAACGGACTCTTGAGTATCTCGACAAAACTTAGAGCGCTGATGCAATTTAACAGGGCAGCACGGGCCTCTGCCGCCTCTCCCCCGGCAAACCAACCACTTTTTTTGCATCTTTTTTTTCCCTCCCTGGATTTGTTTAATGAAATCTTCAAAGTAAATTATATATAAATAGAATAATGAAAAAAGAGTAAGTGTACTACAGTATTGTTAGCAACAGAGTGAAGTCTGAGAAAGCAGAAGATCCATCTAAAACAGAATACATCCCGTTGGCTTGTATTGTAACACCTCCTTTTCCCCTCTGTTTTCCTTCCCTTTTTTTTCCTTGTGAATCCTTTAAGTTTTGATTTTTGACTTTTTTCCCTTTTTTTTTTTGTGTGTGAACATTTTTTCAACACAGCTTTAATTGTCCTGGCCATGTCTGCTATATGTGGTGAGATCCTTTGTCTGGGTTGCTGAATGTTGATCAGCTGATTGCAAACGGGGCAAAGACATTTCAGGGGGTGGGGGTTGAAGGAAAAAAGTTAAAAAAGAACAAAAAGTAAGTCTGTATTTTTCAATTTGTAAATACTCCATATGCATGGAAGTTCAAGAGCAAGAGTGGCACGTGTTTGCATAATTTTTAAATTTAGAAATATTTATTCTTTACCAATATTCGAGAAGGTGTATATTTGCTGTGTACGGTTTGAGTCTCTCTACCCACCGCAACCTCCATACGAGTGTGGGATTATGTCAAGTCTTTGGCATTACGGTAAAAAACACAACCCCTCCATCGTCGTCCAATCTCTCCAGAGTGGTGCACAAGTTACACCCTACCGGTTAACTCTAAACGGGGAACGATAGAACGGGTTCATCTTACTTGCCAAGCAATGACGTTGAGGACTCTGTAAAAGTGCACAGCGGGTTTAGAAAACCAAGAGGTGGTTTAAAAGCGTAAAATGTACAGGTTAGGTGGAGTGTACCTGCTCCGTCTCCCTCTATGCTAATCCCCTTTTTTGCTGTACCCTCCCTTAGTTGATTTTAGAGATGTTTAACATTACTAATTATTTACAAGAGCCAAATTGAGTGACATTCACTCTTGTTTTTTTTCTTTCTCTCTCTCTCGACGTGGCTTGAGGTAGCCCTCTTAAAGCTCTGCTCGCACCTTGAGGAATATGATGAAGGTAATGGAATGTACTGGCGGCAGGCAGCACCGCTCTGGGTGCTGGTAATTTGAGACTAGATAACTGTCAAACAGGGTCAGGCACTTGCATCACTCTAGCTGAGAATTATGGATGGCGTGGGGCTCATGATGATGGCCGTGCTGCTCTTAGAAGAGATCTCTTAACCTTGCAGTGAACCTGAACATTGCTTTAACACGAGTGACTTAGATGGACTCGCATGAGCCTTAGTAGACAGCGGAGGAGTGATAGGGCAAATTTCTGAGGGTTCTAGGATCATTTTATAATGCTGTTGCTGTTATGCTTTTGCGTTTTTTGAGACAGTTTTTCTGCACATGGTGTTGAGGATTTGGCAACGAAATGTCAGTGCCCCTCCAGGTATTGCATTGTTCTGTGTTGGTTGCTCTGGATAGCAAGCTCTCTGCTTGTAAATGCTCGCATATGTCTCGGCACTGCAGCAGTCTTCACAAGACTGACTGGAGGGGAGACACGAATATACAGCTACTAGTGCAAGTTGGAAGATGACACCAAAGTGTCAGCCATTTTTTCAAACACATCCTTTGCCCCCCTCCCCCCAGTTTCAGATCTTTGGGGAGTTCTTGCCCAAAATGCTTCTTATGTGTTCAACAAACTATTATTTTAACCTAGCAAAAATAAAAAACTGTATTGTTTCTTTGAATAAATGTCATGAGAATTATTGGGAGTACTGTGTGAGTCATTAGAGTAGGCCTGGTCTCAATCATGAATTACCCAAATGTCCATGATGCATCTCTGCGCTTTGTATTTGAAATGTAGTGTGTTCTACAAACCTTTACAGAGAGCTGTGGTTGTCTTCCAGAATAGGAGCTTTATGAATGAATTTGGTAATTCATGATCAATAAGATTTTTTTTCTTTTCTTTTTTTTTCTGTTAGGTAAAATGTTAGCCTTTTTGCACCTATTTTACTTGCAGGTGTTTCATATTGACTTGCAGGTTGTTCATATGAGGATGTGGTTCTTTGTATAATGTTACTTTTTTCCAACTTCATTTTGTGTATCAGCCCAAGTCACAAACCAATGACAATTCCGTTTGAATGGATAATGACAGAAGGGCAATTTTTTTTTCTTTTAAGCTGTCTTGCAGTTATAGAACACACCAGCTACTGCTGTGGTCATTAGGCTAACACGCTCAACAGGGCTTGCTGTTTTCTTCGTGTCTGCTAGTAGTTTCATCAACATTTCAAGATAACATTGAACGTAACAGAAGCAGCTACTTTCATTTAATTGAAACATCCAAAAACTTTTAATACTTTTCTACATATATCTTTTCTTTATGCTATCAAAGGTGTTTTATTTCCTATTTACATAGTGTAAAAATGTGGAAGAAATTAGTTGTCTGTTTTGGAGAAAATATTAAAGTGCAAAATGTTGCAAACATCCTTCTGGCATGGGTGATTGTTTCATAATGCACACAATATACATCTTTGTTGTGGCTGCGACTCATCTTTATTGCTTATGTGTTAGAATATGTTGAACACCATCCTTGAAAAAACACTTTCCATCTGGATGGAGCTATAACTATTCTCAGAAAAAGGTCACAAGCACACTGCAGGATCTGCAACTGAAGAGATGATCCACATGGGGGGGACAGAGACCATGGATTGGTCCTCTTTGTTGAGTTGGGATTTTATTGGAGGTAATGGACAGAATTGATCATCATGTTTTTAATACCTTGAATACAAATCAACCGGCTCTTCATTGATTTTCTTTTAACTTCTTGACAATACTGTTTTGAGCAAATGAGGGCTTGCAGCCAGGACCTTTTGACCCTTTAACACCCATTTACACCTGGAAAGCCTTTTTGTAAATTAACACCCTACTACCTACTTGATCTTACTACAGCGTCACATAAACGTATTACAAGTTGCAGATCTGCAAGCTTGAAACGCGGAGCAAAGTGACACCTTTTGAGCTTGTATATCTGCTACTTTTGCTATTTTTTTTTATTTGAATCCTGAAAAGTAACAGTTTGACAAAATGAGGTTTCCACCCGACAGACCATATATAGCAACATTATTATTTTTTATTCTTTAAAAAAATACGTTTTTCTGTTTTTAGAATCTGCCTCAGGTCTAAAACGAATGAAAGTGAAGCCATCTCACCAACAGCTTTCTGATTATATTACATCTCTACAAATTCAGAAGGTGCATGGCTACCGGTATACATTGATAAAGTGAAAGCCCAACATATTATTTGTTGTACGACAGTGTCACAAGGGGAGTGCCTGGAAGATAAAATACTTACATTTAAGATCTAAAAGACATGAACCTAAAGAAACTTGAGAGATTTCAGCAGACAATCTATTTATTCAATATGTGCATGGGAACCAAATGGCAGCTTACGTTGATCCACCTTAGACAAAGATGCACAGGGACATTTCTGTCAGGGGTCAGACTTGAAATGTTACTACATTTAGTTTGTTACAACTGCCCTTACTTTACTTTCCTTAAGTATAATTAAGCCTGGGTTTGGCCACAAAGGCACCTACACCTAGGCATTGTTGATTATACACAATTAGCCTATATATGCTAAACATGTCAAGATTATAAGGCACTTCATATAGACGGGTTTCCTGTTAGTAAACATGAGAGGAATATGACCGCGCAGAGGAGGGGGAAGACTATGGGTGCGTTTGGAAATTACGCACCGGAGCACACTCGCCTATTAGTTTGTATTGGCCAGTGCGCTCACTGCCGCTCAGGGCTGTATTTTCGAACGCGCCTTCCCCCCAGGCATGCGCAGATTGCGCATTCTGCTCTGTGATGACGTCGCGCGGAAATCCGTCTATTAGATAGGTCAATTTCAGAGACTGAATCCAATTCATTAATCTATGTTTCCCATGTCCCTGTACTCTGGCTGTATGCCCAGACAACCTCTCTCTACACACCACAGTCTGTCTGACCAAAGGCAAGTCATGCAAAACTCAGGCCATTAATCAACTGTTTGTGATGATCTGTAATCCAAATTTCATGGAAGGAATAACCCTAGATATCAAATGATTTATTAACACAAATTATGTCTATCAAAACTTTGCAGACATCTTTCCAAATGATCAATAGCTTACAGAATACTTTTCTGATCTCTGGAAAATCTTCACAGTGCCTTGTGTGCTTGCAGATTATACGTTTGGACTATCTACTGTCAATCAGTACTGTTGGGACATGACAAAGAAAAAGCCTTGGAATCCAGCAAGACCCTGTCTCATGTGTAGGAGTCGTGTGCTGGTCACAGAATGAATGCGTGGGAGTGTAAGTGAAGAATGTAAAAGGACCACTTAAACTCTATACTTAGTTGACTGGGGTCCCCCAGGGCTCTACACTAGGCCCTGTAGTACTTCCCTCTAAAACAAAACCTCTCTCCCGAAAAAAGATGATCTCAGATTGATTGGCTATTTTCATAATGTTCGCCCCCGAATAGGGACGCCAGGTTTCAAGTGTTTGAGCCATATATACACACACACACACACACACACACACACACACACACACACACACACACACACACACACACACACACACACACACACACACACACACACACACACACACACACACACACACACACACACATACATACATTTGTGGTATGAGCAGTGCAGCCGAGTATGTGGGTTGTGCCCTTGAGAAATTTGACAAATCTTCTCTGTCAATGCTAAACAGTGTATTCTGCTGTTGCTATTGACTCT
Organism: Gymnoscopelus microlampas; assembly: GCF_963454915.1. Taxonomy (NCBI): domain Eukaryota; kingdom Metazoa; phylum Chordata; class Actinopteri; order Myctophiformes; family Myctophidae; genus Gymnoscopelus; species Gymnoscopelus microlampas. The sequence continues at coordinate 42,828,462 of NC_139943.1, forward strand.
TGTTTTGAGCTTCCTACCCCAGTTACCCATGTTTTTGTATGACCTGGGGGTACGTGGGGTTACATGGTGTACCTGGGGGGGCTCCGTGTGGACCGTGTCTCCCCATAGGATCCTACTCTGCCAGAGGTCTGTTTTGAGTGGGATCCTATGGGGAGACAAAGAGCCCAGGAGGCTGTTCCCCTCTTCCCGCTCTGGGGAAAAACCTCCATAAAAACAGAGAGACTAGCAGGAGGTTTATGGGAAAATGAAGGCCTGTATCTCGGATAAGGTTACTGGAACGGCCTTAATGTTCTGGAGGTCTGAGTGGGATCCTATGGGGAGAGACAGAGTCCCCCAGGTACCATGGGTACCAGGGGTAGGAAGCTCAAAACAATTGCACATTTTGCATGGGCGCAACCCTCATACTCATGCTGTTTAAAAAAAAAAGAATATATATATATGTGTGTGTGTATATACATACATACACACAGTATAATTATATAGGTAAAATAATTTTTGGATCATTTTAAATTGTCCTTTTTTTGCAGGAGCGTGGCACCATAGGCAACCGCCTAGAAACATCCCTACATATTGTATTAAGAGTGTGTTGTAGCCTGTTTGGAGAGAGTAATCTATGGAGCCTATGGGATCATGTGATTCATGTTGGTGATGTGTGCATGTGAGTGAAGGCACGTGTGTATCTGGACAGCAGGGTGTGTGTAAAGAGAGTATGCGTGTGTATGTATGTATACTCACTTCTTCAGTATACTCCCCCGCACTCTTTTGTCCTTGTATCCATTCTCACCTTTTTTCCATATAGTTGCTAGTTTCTCCCTTCTTGTAACCTTTTTTGATAGAAGAAACTGCATCGTATCTTTCTAGCCAGATACTGTATGTTGGTTAATTGTTTCGTATTTGTTTTCTGATTGACCTTTTCTTTTTCTTTTTCTTTTTGCAAAAATGAAAGCACATATCTGTCAGAATAAAACACTGAAAAGCTCAAGAGCGTATTTCCATTGCGGTCCTTGTTATTTAGTTAGATAGCATTTTGTTAAGACTAGTGTTTCTCAATGGGGGCGGTAGTTTGATATATTATTCAAGTGCACATTTTCTTCAGTTAGTCTAGTTCTAACTAGACTTTTTTCATTAACTTTGCAGTCAAATGAGGTGTGGTTTCTGAATTGTGTATTTGCACTGCATGTCAGTATCATGGTCTGATTATCATGGCAGTATTATTCTACTTCTAATCATAACAGGGAAGTAGGCTAATAATTACATGATAATCACATACTAACAGTCCAGTTTAATGTAAAATCATTCAATACAATACACTCGCATTGCAGCACTTTGTGAACTTGTAGATCAGCTATTTTCAAATAGTCAAGTATAGGGCTGTAGTGGTTAATGTATGTTTTGTAATAATCAACGTGTACAAATAAACTAGTAACTTCAAGTAAGTGTAGTGGAGTAAAAGTACAATATTTCCTCTGAGATGAAGTGGAGTAGAAGTAAAAGTATTGAAAATTGGAAATACTCCAGTAAAAGTTTTTTTTTTAAATCCTCAAAATTGAGTACATGTACTCAGTTACCTTCCACCACTGCTCTGCTTGCTCTGATCTCGCGCTTGTAAATTGCTCTGGATAAGAGCATCTGCTAAATGCCTAAATTGTAATTTTAACAGTATATATGTGTCTATGTCTGTGTCATACAAGACTTAAAGGGATATTTCACTTTCAGAAAAACTTTTGGTGATTTTATCATCTACCCAGGCCTTTGTGAACCCCCCAGACAGTTTTTAAGTTGCTCGATTCAGTATTTAGATATTTGATTTTCATTTTATCAGACACTCCCCCTTCCTATACAAACCCATTATAACTTCAAACTCCATTTTAACCATGTTAGATTCATCAAAAACACCAGTAGTTGGTTCTGGTGACTCATCCTGCCCTCCTAATGCGTGAGGGGGCCGTGTTTTTCCGAGATTTATTTTTATTTTTTATTTTTTATTGTATTTAATTTTTTTCATTTTCCAAAAAAAATATTAAAAATAAATGAAAGACGTAATTGAAAAAACACGGCCCCCTCGCGTATTAGGGGGGCGGTAGTAGACAGGTGAACCAAGGACGGGTGTTTTTGATGAATCTAACATGTTAAAAATTGAGTTTGAAGTTACAATGGGTTTGTATAGGAAGGGGGCGTGTCTGATAAAATGAATATCTAATCTAAATACTGAATCAAGCAACTTAAAAACTGTCTGGGGGGCTCACAAAAGCCTGAGTACACGATAAAATCACCAAAAGTGAAATATCCCTTTAAATGAAACTTCTTAATCCTTTTCAGTAGTCTATAGCAGTGGTTTTCAACCCTTTTCATATCAAGGCCCATTATTTATTCGACATTTGAGCCACGGACCACCATTTGATGAGATTTAGCCTCTCAGACCCAAAACGTAGAATATTTTGTTATCGTTGGATATGATTTTGTCCACAATTCCATGCTATATTGATGTTGGTACCAATAGGAGAGATAACAGGCAAACGTTGATCAAAATAACAATTCTTTAATTAAGTAATGCAGATGTTTTTTAATTTTACGCTCTCAAGAGTGAAAGATCTATAAAGGGTCTATTTGGTTACCAACTCTATCATTTAGCTGGGGACCACCTGGAACCCCTCAAGGACCACTGGTGGTCCCCGGACCACTGGTTGAAAACCACTGATAGCACTGATGCAAGAGAAGAGACGAGACATAAAGTGGAAAAGCATACAAACGTTTATAAAGAAAAAAGAAATTACACAGTCGAAGATGTTCTCACATCTATCAATTCCATCTGCAATAATGCAAGTATAAAAAACCCTGTTTTAATTACAGTACAATTTTAGGTGAAAGCTTTAAGATTCACAGTGATAGAAACAAAAACCCAGAAACGGGAGTCTTTCAGTGATTGACAGCAGCTTTTTTCATAGGTAATTGAAGTCTGACTTCAATCACACATTAACGTAAGTCTAATTTGGGTTTGAAGAGAAGGATCATTCTTTGCCACAGCGATATACATGATATGAAACAAGCTAGACCTGTGTCTCACTTTAGCCATGTCAAAATTTATGAAAACTGTTGTGCAATATATTTCTTAGTCACAAGGCAAGTGCTATATCAAGACTTCATGACTGAGACCCAATGTCTGCACGTGCCTTCCTGGCACAATTCCCCTTGTTTATCAGTAGGGCCCACATATCGCACACTATGGCTTTAATGAGACAAATTAAAAAAATACCCTTTCAATCAAAATAATTGTATGGTCTTTTAAAAACAAAATAATGAACTTTTCTCATGTTATAACTACACCTGTTCATTCATTATATATCATATTCATGTATATGAATGATGAAATAACTTAATTTTAACGGTTCAATGAAAACATTATAGACACTCATTTAAAATGCAACATTTCTAGTTTGGCAACATGAGGAATGCTAGCAAGGCAATACCCAATAGTTCCCAACTGACAGACTACCTTTGTTTTAACTACTACAATGGTCAACTTCCTGTTTGACTTCATTCCTGTCAGGTGAGGGTATTTTATTCTCCACACGCTTAACAGACAAAATGTAAGAAGACAAACACAGTGAAAAAACACTAATGAAAATCATTATTGTCAATCAAAGACGAGGCTAGTCAGACACAAAAAAACACATGGGACACTTCAGCCATCTATTTTGAGCCAGCCTTTTGTATAGTCTAACAACAGCTCCAGGTAGTACTGCCAATCTGGCTCGCTGTCATACCTGACCTCAAACACAGTTTTCAGTGGGTTGGGGTGAGCCTCGTGGATACGCACCACCTCTCCTCTGTACCATACTTCAGACTTGTCGTCCTCCTCGTACAGGTGGCGAATCTTCTTGCCCACTAGGTCCGGATAGAGTTTCATGGCCCGCCGAGCCCTCTGGACAGACGAGCGGAGGACCCAGCGTCTCCTGTGCTCAGCGCTGTGGCAAGTAGACAGATAGGGGCAATATTTGATCTTAAGGAGGGATGTGCGTAGTCTTTTAGAGGAGCTGGAAAGGGGTCGCAGAGTATGAGAAAAGCCTGCTGTTCTGTGCCACCTGTGGGTGACCTTGGACGAAATCCTTCTTAAGAGGTTCCCATTACTACCCCTCTCTCTGGCGCCCTCAGCCTCTGAAAAGGAATGGTCAGAAGGTGCCCCCGAGTTAGCGACTCTTTGGTAGTGGGACTTTACGCCGCCGTGGCCTTTGTTGAACCGCACTCTCCGGAGTTTGAGAATCATGTCTGAATGCTTCTTGGATCTCGTCTGAGACTTGGTCAAACCTGAGGGCTCAATAAAATGAAGTGTGGAGGATATTCCTTCCGTTTCTGTGTTACTTAGAGGTGAGGAGAGCTCATTTGGGGTTAAAGGCCGTGTCCATGAGTCCCCAGATTCTTTCCCTTGAAACGTGATACACCCAATTACCTTTGTGCATTCCAGTTCATCTTCTGATGAAGTCCTGTCGTCCAAAAATGTGCGCTTGGAGCTCCTCTTAACTCTGCCCTTTGGTTTACACTCGTTCAGGAGTGAATTTTTCAGTGGTTCCTTCTGAAATCTCTGTGGTTCTGGACTAAAGGGTTGCGACGCAGATCCAGCGTCTGAAGATAATAGACTCCAAGAGGTGCAGGCCTCCCCAGATCCCTCATCCTGCTCTCTGCTGGGGGTCTCATGCAGTTCTACTCCTGCAACACAGAGCATGAGACCCTTAGCAGTTGAAAACCACATTACATAAGGATAAAGGTGGAAAAGAAATCAGTTAAGTAAGGTGGGGTCAAAAGGTTAGCAGATTCTCTTAACATTTTCAGCCACAGAATAGAAACACAAACCAAAGAAGGGGTGGAGAAGGGTTTTGGGGGGAGAAATAGACATTAATAGAAGGTGAGGTTAGCTGAAAAATGTGAGAACACAGTTCTGATCTGTTTCACTTCTGCCTTAACACAGACGTTGGAAGCAAAGAGCAACCTCAAAGTCCGTTGTTTCCTAATTCTCTGACAAACGGCTGCTTCAACAGTATCTCCACAACCCTCATAAAGTAAACAAATGGCAAATGTATCTCTCCATTAACCTCAGTGGACTTAGTAAATGGACAGCATGAACCCTCTCACCCTGAGATACCCTAGAAACAGTGAGAGAATAGAATGTTCACTACCATTAAGTATTGCAGGGCCGGGAAAGGTCGTTTTCTACAATGGATGCTATTAGGTTGGGATGGAACAGAAGAAAGTGAGACAACAATAAGGCAAGAGTCAAATGTCCCCAACCATGTGAAACATAAAAGCTTCAGCTGTGAATGGAAATAGCAATTGATTAATTCAGTCCAGGTAGTGACATTTTGAAGGGACACCATAAACACTTAGGTTTAGAAAGAAGGATCAAAGTAGAAAAGGAGGTTTAGAACGAAGGAAAGAAGTAGAAAGGGATAGTTCTCCAATTCACACTGCTCTTTTGTTAGTTTGACTTCACAACATGATAGTTATACCACAGTGAAATACAGTTTTTTTTGTGTTTTCTTTTTTGGGAAAACAAAAAAAACAGTTCTCCTATCAAATATGTCAACATGGGTTTAATGGGGTGGATGAGTGACAAACACCATCCTCACGTGAAAGCAACCCCCCCCCCCCCGCCCCCATCTCCCACCCCCCGAGGGCACAGAATGAGCCCTCTCAACTTGTGTAGGCTGCCATTTCCTTCCTCCGGAAATCAGCGACACGAGCCCCACCAATTTCTTCTTTTTTTCTCACGTTATTTTTTCTGCATATCTATGCTTTATTTATTAGATAGGAGAGTGTATAGAGACAGGAAACCAAGGACAGAGAGAGGAGAGACATGCGAGACAGGAACACAAACTCGGGTCCTCACGGCTCACAAGGAGCACATGGTCTGTGCACTAACTGGCTTAGTCAACAGGTACCCCAAATGACAAATTTAAGGGTACTTACTACTTAGTGTTCATAATGTCAGGAGTAACTTGTAAATTCTGATTGGATATGTATTAGTAGCAGAAATACTGCTGGAGTGGTTATTACAAATAAATAGTGAAGAATAGTATAAACCGAGGTACAACACAAAAAAGACAAATATACCTGGGCTCTCTTTTGGGCATCAGCTGAGGTCGATTCTGTAAAAAATAAATGGATTTGAAACAGAATATTTATTGCCTCGAACAGCACCAAGATGGCAGAAAGCATATTCACAGTCTATTCAAGGGCAAGCCATCATGTATTTTTCAATACTGTAAGTGATTAGATATCCTTTCGTAACATTTTGTGAAAGTGTGAGTGAGTGAGTGAGTGAGTGAGTGAGTGAGTGAGTGAGTGAGTGAGTGTGTGTGTGTGTGTGTGGGGCTTCAATATACAATACTCAAAAAGGGGTCTTTCTCCAAATTTGGATGAGAAGGCAGGAAATGCCAGAGCTCCCAGCAGTCATATTCAATAGGATCACATGAGCGAAAACAATAAATCACAACTAGATTTCTGAAGAGCGTCATCCATTCAATATAATTTAACAGCCATGAACTTGGTAGATAAGCATCTCTCTCTCCATTGTCTCCAAGCAATGAAAGTTCTCCATGTGATGTCACATTCAGTAAATGGAACAGTAAAAGTGAAAAGGGAACATGAGTGGCTAATTTCTAAACAAACTATACATTTCTGTTGAGTCATGTTGTGTACCGTGAAGACCAGAACTAAACTAAGGAAGTGACATGGTGTTGTTTACAGTCTGGATACCACTTTACATTTTCAACCTCAGCAAAACCAACATATTACTGAAAATAAACATGTGTGTCTTTGTATCCTAATACTCAGCGCTAGCAGTGAAGGAGACATACTTATCTCAAGAGTAAATAATAAAAATTCGGCCCAAAGAATTAAACAAAATTCTTAAAAGGTTATCCCGTGTCAGGGATGTCCTAAACAAATAACTATTCTAAATATAGGCCTACTGATAATATATTTCAACTCTGATAAAATGTTCTTTATGCTATTTGCAAACAACAATCTGCAATGTTGACTTGTTATTGACTGTTCTGTATTGCAGCAGTGACCTATCATGATAACTTTGTGCCAGTGGAAACTATGGCAATACCCAGCTCAATTTTCTTTGAAGAATCAAGTTTTGTCTTTTTTGTGAGTCCATGTGCTTCTTTTCTCAGTGTTTCTCTGATAAAAGTCCATTATCTATACTAGTATGCTTACTTTTTCCATCATAAACATTTTTTTCACCTTGGTACTGCTTTGACAAACAAGTCTGATTTCAGCATTGGCCAAAAGCAATCTGATTAAGACCTTGTCATAATGCAAAACCACACTTTATTTTGATTTCACAATAATGAAGAGGAGAAACATATGTAAGAACGTGGTAATATTCACAGGAATGGCACTGGCAATGTCCTACATTGCAAAACAAGTCGTCTCTCAAATAATATTGTATTATCAAAGGGCCAGATCAAGCAGTAACAGAGTTACAGATTTGCTGTAGAAATTTAGAATCTGCAAACTGAATCATGTTCCCAAAGTGTAATTTATTAAGTTACCACCAGGGTGGTGTTTCAAGCTTCTTCCGACTGAGGAAGTGCGGATACGCTCAAAATGTCACCTTGGTGGTAACTTAATTGAAGACAGGTCGGACAGTAAACTTTTTAAAAGACCTAAGCGTGATCAAGTCCTTCAGATCAGTCTGCAAGTGATTCCAGGCAGCGCACATGAAGGCTTGTTTGCCAAGTTCAGTTCAAGCTTTAGGAACAGTAAGTAGCAAGGAGTCGCTTGAACTGTAGTTAATGGTTTTGTGTTTAATATACCCACTAAGGTAAGAGGGAAGCAAACCAAGGATGGATTAATAGATGAACCAGTGTGAGCCTGCATGAGGTCAAATAAGACCACCCACCCAACTCTGGCATACAAGGTACAATGGTGAGTGAGAAACCTGCAGCCTGTGACAAATCGCGTATTGCAGGGCTTCTCCCTAGGGATACTTTAAAAATAATATCTCATAGCTTAATTTATAGTCACATTAATTACTGCTGTGCAGTCTGGGGCAATGCAGCTCTTGGAGACATTAAGAGACTGCAGATCACATTGAACAGGGCAGCAAGAATGGTCTTAAGATGTGGATATGAAATTGGTACGGTTGAACTGCAAAGCATAATGGGATGGCCCACAGTATCTGAATGTGTGAGACAGCAATCTTCTGCACTGATTACAAAGATTAATGTGTCTAACAAGCCAGTTAGTGTAAGGAATCGGTTGACATTAGTTCGTGACAGTCATCTGGTCAACACAAGATCAAGATGCAAAAACCACTATGTTATACCTAAAATAAAAACTATCATGGGAAGCAGATCTTTTAATTTTTAGGGCGGTCAAAATATGGAACTCATTGCAATAATTTGGATGTTTGTTTAATGATTCATGCTTTTTTTCTTCTGTGTCCTATTTTTATAGTAATAAATAGTTTTTACAATGGTATGCGGTCAGGTCTAGGCCTGGCTCAGGGAGGAGGACGCCCCTGCCATGCATAGTCCACCATGGGTATCCATGGTCATCCCTTAGGTGCAACAGGCCTAAGGCCTAGTAGTAGGTGTGTATGTGAGATGAGTTACATCTTTTTATTGTGTAACTCTGTATATTGGTACTGTTTTTACATTATGGTATGTTGCAATATGTTTATTGTAATTTTTATCAGTATTGTACACTGTACGTATGTAATGTATTGTATTTCTGCTTGCTGGACTCTTGGAAGAAGATTAGCCTCGGCTAAAAGAGATCCAAATAAAATCAAATCAATCATAGAGCACTGTGATACACCGTATGCAGCCTGTGCAAGCATTTGGCAGTGGCATGCATGTTATTTAGATCAGATCACCACAGTCCAATAGTGGAAGGAAGTCTTGGCGACAAAGGAAAAGCAGGATTTATTTCTAAAATAAAATAGCCCAAGTTTGTTTACCAGGTTTTCTTGCATTGGACGACAGTGTGCAGGAGTTTCTTCTGTTACTACGTTTGGGCCCCTGCTTGGTCTTCTCCTATGCACCTCTCTCCTTTGTAGGTGTGCAGAATACTTGCCTTTTATAACATCCAATTGAGAAAAATGAATGAATAAATTGTGGATTTGGAAATAAATTGTCTCTCCTCTCTGGCAGTAGTAAATAGTAATACTCAGATATGTATTTGGAGTAGAGATGCTCCGATTGTTCGGCCAGTGATTGGGATCGGTTTTAAATATGAGATAGAGAATTCCGATAATAGTTAAATTCACTGATCCGAGTGATGACATATTATACATGAGCTGATTGTTGAGCCCAGCCGCTACACACTCCTAACACACACACACACACACACACACACACACACACACACACACACACACACACACACACACACACACACACACACACACACACACACACACACACACACACACACACACACACACACACACACACACACACACACACACACACACACACACACACACACACACACACACACACACACACACACACAGGGCGGCCATAGCTCAGTGGTTAGTGAGCCCGCCTAGGGAGCCAGTGGCCCTGGTTGCCCCAGGTTCGATTCCAGGCCACGCCAGCATATGTGTCGATGAAATGAAATTTGTCCCTGAGCAAGACTCTTAACCCCTAATTGCTCACAGGTTCTCATTGGAAACAAGACCGCAAGGACTTTCATGAACGACCTGTTAAAAGGAATTATCCTTATCCTTACACACACACAAAGCAAAGAGACGTATAGGACTTGCCCAGCCCTGCGTCTCAAAGTGAAGTGTTACCACTGTAATAACATTTCTTGGATAGACCACTGGAATAATAAATGATCATCAATACCTTAAATATAGCCCTACTAACCTTTGTAACCAAGCTGGCGCTGTTGTCATCTCAAAATGACCAACCAAACTAACTATAATCCACAATGTCAGATGTCTAATTAGAGTAGTGATCTCTGGGTGGGTATGTTTTCAACACAAATGCGCATAATTGCCTCAAGGCGATGTAACATTAGCGGTTGGTTAATGCTGCATTTTACTACATCGACAATCAGTGCAATTTTGCAGTCTTTTATGACTGTCTCGTGTGTGTCTACACTGCATATCCAACATTTTCTGTAGACATCCGCAGCCGCTCCCCCTCATGCTAAACTTAAAGTGACTTAAAAGTTTCACTTCTCCCTAACAGGGTTGTACACTTTGGCCGCGTTGAGCACAGTTAAGAACATTCTGCACCAAACAGCGGCAAATAGTGCGCAAATGGAACAGTTATTAACCGTTCACAAAACCATTCTATGGTGCCATGGAAAAGTATAGTATAGTAATATATACACAGTAGCCCAAAACCGCATTTAGGACTATTTTGATTTTAGGTTTTGCTTGATCTGGCCCCCAAACTGTTTTTCTTTTCCCTAGCATTGTACTCTACGCACTGACCATTCACATAGCAGTCATTTTGCTGTAACATCACATACTTGAGGTATGACATAAGCGCAAAATGGCCACTGTGTGAATATGGTCAATTGGTACCTCAGTCATTCCACAACACAAACACATAGTACACGGTACATACCCATATGTTTGCAGACACAGGCATGGTAAAAGAGGTTGATCACATCGGCATAGATGTCTGGCAGATATTTGAGGGACAGCAGTCTCCTGAGCTTGGAGGAGCAGGCACTCTTGTGGAGCTGTATGATGATCTTCTCTTCAGACAGAGTTGTGGGCCGCAGTGCCACTTTGTGCAGCTGCAGGACCTGATCGATAAAGCTGCCGTTGACCTGAGGGAACAACAACTCCTTTACCACCAGCATGGGGATGAAGACCATTCCCGTCCGCATCACGTGTGGAAACGGACACTGTCTCTGGGTGACATATTCTCTCAACCTCTGGAGCACCTTGTGGAGAGCAGCCTTGGTTTCCTCGTTAAGCCACACCTTCCTGACTTTATCCCCCAAGAGATTTGTTACATTTTGGACTTTAGTTGAAGGGGACACAGGCGCAGTCAGCTCTAGTTGAGAGAGCCAGGTTTTGACCTCCTGCTCTGGGGAAAGGGACACATGGTCAGACACCAGCTTGCAAAGGCATTGATGCAGTTCTAAGAAGTGCTGGCGCACTAGTGTGTGGAGCTCAGATTTAAGTTTGGCCTCGGGTTGGAAGTCCTGGCTGACATCTTTGTGGAGCTCAGGTTTGGGTTTGAGCTCAGGTTTGGGTTTGAGCTCTGGTTTGCCCTCAGGTTGGAAATCCTGGCTGTCAAGTTGGTGGAGCCCACTTTTGGGTTTGGACATGGTCATCACTAGCTTATAAAGTGGAGTATCTGGCGGGGCAGTGGGTCGGACAGTCATGTTCATGTCATGTCGGGCAGTTAGAGAGTCAGGGAGGACAATGTTGTAGGTGGACAGTTTTAGGCAATGGGGAGGAATGTTTTGAAACTTTACTTGATTCTCAGTAGGTCGTGGCGGAGTTATGGATTTGGGCCTAAGAGGGGTTGCCTGATCAGCTGGTGGAGCGGTAGTGATAACCATGCGCTCAGGGGAGGTTTCAGTCTCATCTTGAGTAGGGCATGCTACTTCTATCTCTGCAGTCAGATCCCCTGCAGTGCTCTCAGAGGGCTCAGTTTTTACTGATATAAAGGGTTTGCTTTCAAATTCATCAGGCTCACATTTCTTAATCACCAACATGGGCTCGTCTTCTGATGAAGTAGGCTCTTCCACCTCTTGTTTGACTGTTATCTCTTTGCAATAATCCTGGATCAATTTACAACGATTAAAATGTGTTCCTTCAAAACGGTCTGTGTACTGTGTATTTCTTTCCTCTGTCTTTATCTTTTTTAGTTCCACCATTTGCAGTGCAGGCTTCTTCACTGGAATAACTGGACAGTCAAACCGCTTTTCTGTGTGATCCGAACAGACAACAGGTTGCTGTCTGTCTCTCCGAGCTGCTTTCTCTTGGACGCAATGCTCAGGTTTTTCTGTACCAGACACAGAAAACCGACCAGTTCTCACCGCTCCTTTGGCTGAATGAAACTCTCCCGAAGCATCCAGGAATGCGAAGTGGGGGGCCAAACTGAAGACATTGTCAATAACTGGCATTGGAGGAGAGTCGGGAAAATAAGCAGCCTGCTCTCTTAATCGCTGCACCTCCATCTTTTGCCGTTTTGTACATTCTTCCATTTCAAATACATCTCGATTTTCTGCTGTGATTTTGAACAATGGCCTTGTGTGATCAGGGGGCGTATTTGAGACCGATCTCTTCAGGTTGCGTTTATAATCATAGGTTCCTACACCATGTGGAGCAGCATGGTGCCCTGTACTGGTTACAATAGCAGAAGAGCCTGTGATTTGTCGCACAGGGCTAGCGCTATAAGTGACAGCTCTGTGGATCTGAGCCCCACGCCGAGCTGGTGATTGATAGAGCATGGCCCCGTCGAAATGGCCCTGGGATTTGTGTTGCGAATAATCCAGGGGTTCATCAATATGCAGACATGCAGTGGAAGGATTGGGATGGCCCACATGCAAGCTGGGAAATGGGACTCTCTTCAAGTGCATGTCGCCTCTTTGTCTGTCTGTATGTTTGCTGGGACTGTGTTGCTCCACATGTCGGCTAGGTGGGGAGGTGCTAGAGCTATTTGAGTGCAAGCTAGGTGGAGGAGCATGCAGCCTCTTTAGGGGGACTCTCATCTGACTTGCATCCAGATGAATCCTATGCACTGGATAACAGAGGTGGTCAAAACCTTGAAGAAAGGGATGATTTGGTGGGGCTATGGGACCAGGCATATGAACCTCACTAAAAATAGGCTGGGGCATCATGTAATGTCCCTGGGGGCTGGAGCGTGTGTGTTTAAGAACAACATCTTCTCTATGCTTTAGCCCTGTCTCTTTAGATACAGCCCCGCTCTGTACCTCCATATTTGCCTGAGGGTAGTAAAACATAGGGAGCTGTGGCAGCTGGCCATATTTGGATATAGGAGAATGGTCATGATAAACTTGTGACGGAATCCCATGCTGTACAGAGGCCATGTGCTCGTATATGAGAGGATGGGAGGGATGCAGGCTATGAGGGCTCTGCTCATTAAAAGGACCAAACAGTGTACGAGTCGGGGTGCACGGGTAATTGTTATAGTTTGTCTCACTATAGACAGGCAAGGTCCTTGCTCTACTGGGGCTTAAACCATGGTATTGCTCCTCAGTAATGTCTTTCAAAGCCAGCCTCTCCGCATTGTAATCAAGAGGAAGACTTTTCTCTGGTGCCTTTGTCAGAATGGGAGATTGGTGAGTATAGTGGGCACCAGTGCAGTCATAGAGCATGTTTGGCATTTTCTGTCGCCCATGCTCCATACTATATCTCGGTCCTAACATATAAGCCAGGTCATTACAGCAGGGGCTATGTCCATAATATGGTTTAGGGACAGTTAAATAAGCAGAGTTTTCAGATGGGGGAGATGGGCTCATGCCTCCAACCGTTTTATTTCTAACAGCTAATGGTGGAGCTGCTGAGGGACTGCTGATTTCAGGACTTCTCGTGTAATATGTAAAACCATGTTTGCTTGGGGTGTGACTCACAGGGGGGGAAAGAGAAGGACTTTGTTCTGTAGAGAAGGTGCCGTTGTCTGGTCTGTAAACGATATGCTTTTGTTTCTCCATGCCAGGAAGATGGCTCATGGAACTTCTGTTTTCCAGTAAAGTGGGCTTTGAGTTGCTCCAAGCATAAGTAAAATCAGCTCCATCTTTTCCTCTGGGGTCACAACTATAGTAGGACCCACTATACTGCAGAGGCTTATTCTTGAGATAATCGGTCATATGTCCAGTCTTTGAGAGTCCTGTGGATGCTATGGTACTTTCAAATAATGGCATCTTGCTTTGGGCTGCTGGGTCAATGAGACTGTGTCCTGGTTGGCTGCTCATGCTGTGGTGACTTGGCAATGATGATCCAACAGTTTTGCTCCAGACCTAAGAACACATGAGACATCTGTTAGTAAATGTGCTGACAATTCTAGTGATTCTAAAAGCCAAACTAAACACCCTAGAGGTGGCATCGCTCCTTACACCTACACTGTGTGTGTGTGTGTGTGTGTGTGTGTGTGTGTGTGTGTGTGTGTGTGTGTGTGTGTGTGTGTGTGTGTGTGTGTGTGTGTGTGTGTGTGTGTGTGTGTGTGTGTGAGAGAGAGAGATATCCCCCCAAGTTTTAAATTGACAAGTTCTAAATTAAACGTCACAATTTGAAATGTAACAAATTGCCCTAATTTGTCCCCCATTACAACTTTTACAGAATTGCAATATCTATAATATACAATAGATCCATATACAGTGTTTTCTTTGTGTGACACAACAGACAATAGTTTTTTATTTTGATTAAAAGAGAGATCTTCTGCAATAAAATACTTAACTTTGTTTGGGTTTACTCAGTACTCAGATTCACACGACTCCACTGAGTGCTCTGTTCAACTTTAACAACATGATAAGGCCATTTGAACTTCAAACTTATCTCTTGGGGCAATTGCTGAGCTTCTGATCTGCATGTCACCTAGGGCCATATGTATCATGGGTGTAGTGTACGACTGTACGCATATAGATTATAGATTATGCTGAGCAAACATCAGTATGTATGAAAAGTAAATGTGAGAAGGTGCACTGTAGGTGGTGTATGCAGATACAGAGTTGCAAGTAGAGAATATATGCAGTAACAATTATAATAGAAACATTAAAATGTGTGCGTTTTAAATTGGAGTATGGTGCTCAAGATCAGATAAGAATTTGCCACTTTATTGCCCATTATATCTGCATGAAATAGAAATGTCTCTTCAGTTCAATGTGCACCGTGGAGCGCAAGTCTCTGCCAGGGCTTTCCCAGGGTTTAAGAGGCAGAATTTGACACTGCAGGGATGAGGTGTGGCACTGCATCAACTGTATTAGCCGTAGGCATATTTGATCAAGTGTTTTTAGATTAAGTGTTGTATATAATATTGTATCGTAAAGCTCTGGGCCTATGATAGCGGAATTCTTTCAGTAATGGAGCGCAACAATCACCCGACTTGCATCGTTCCCGACATATTTTTTGGGCTGTGCTCCGTGGTTGCCAAGTGGAAAAAACGTAGACCAGGCGTGCAATTTTAGAAAAGCCACATGCGTGCTGCTTCTGGGACGTGTCTGATATATGTCTGGTAGATCACAAGCATTGACTAGACTGTAAGTGACTGTAAGTTTGCGCACACGCCGAAAAATGTTGGGTTCTCAAAATGCATATTTATGCAAAGTCTTATATATCTTATATAGTACATGTGCACAGAAATAATTGTATAGTTTACATATGAATTGTCTCCAGATTTAGGAAAATATACTTTTATTAGACAAAAGTATACAAAATCAGACAGTCACACATCAACAACTAATGATGGCACAGATGGCATCCTGCCTGAGAGCATTTGAGCACTATATCATATGATATGATATGATATGATATAGTTTTTTCTGTAAAAAAAAAAAAAAAGAAAAAAACAGAAAAAATCATACTGTGGCGGTCAGATTTAAGGGGTGGCGGCCAGCCACTGCTTAATGCATATAGGGGAAACACTGGGTGGAATTGAGGGCTGTTGCAGAAAACACAGTGAGCTACCTTAAAAAAGATGGGCCTTGTCTTTCCCTGAACACTTCATGGGGCTTTGGGAAAGTAATGTTAAGTTTCACTTAAGACAACCACCACCACCGATCTTATTAGCACAACATCCTGTTGACACCTTTTATATGGAAATATCTAGGTGCACCTAGAGAGAGGCGGATCTATGATCTATTTCACAAAACAGGAAGTTAGGCAAGAGTTATAGTCAAATTATTAGATGTGTGCTGATAGAAGGAGGAGTGATGGAGTACAGACCTCCAAATGTAAGGCCCAAGACAGGTCAGTTCTTTTTTTCCCTTTTTTATTCCATTCATTACTTGTTTTCACTGTGAAAATATAAATTCTGACATCTGAACATCTGGACAGCACAAAGTATTTTTTAAATCAAGCTTATTGAAGACAAGACTGACAAATTGAACTGAAATAAGCTACCCTTCAACCGGAAATGGATAGTTTCTTCTTTCAAAATAAAACCTAGTGGCGGACCACGTCGTCACGCTCACGTCACTATGACTCAGCCATAACCATATAAGAAGTTCTCAATGCAGCTACGCCCAAATATGGAGTGTGTTGTCTGACCTCAATGTGTCGTCATGGCATCAGGCTCCATGTCCATATATGGGCATATACTGATGACATCAGTGATCTCCAAATATGGGCATAAAGGGGACAAGGACTGACAGAAACAGACATCTCCATATATGGAGCACAAAAGGGACAGACAGGTACTCAGACAAAGCCCCCAACACTATGACTCAGACATATCTGTCGGATCGGCGGTGCGACGTAGGTGTGAGGGCTCTCTCTCTCTCTCTCTGGGCGCATGTAACCTTAAACGGCAGCTGGTGTCGCGAGATCACAGAGCCGTCAGTCTCAAAGACCGCAAGCAGCAGTTTATACTTCATCGTACAACGGTATCGATCGAGCCGATCTAAAAGTCCTCAATGCTTCGCTGATGCAACGTGTTGTGGGCTTGTAGATTAGCTGTGTTTGCCACAGGACACCGCCATACAACGAGGATATATCAGCTGCCTCGCTGTAAATACACAGACACACAGTAACACGCACACACAGTAACCCGACTCGCTCGGAACTAGAAAGCACTTTTCATCAAACAACGTCACTTTCATTGATTCAAATGATGATCACAGGTCAAGCTGTAACGGCCGATTCATTTGGTAGTAACGGCAGACAGTTTACAGTTTACCATTACCGCTTTATTAAAATGAGGCTATAGAATAAAATAAGTATGAATCATTAATTTGATCTTGCAAGAGAGCGAGTTTCTCAGCACCAACCGCAGCCAGCGCATATAGAAAAAGAAAGAGACTTTTGCTGAGTTTGAATTAAGTTTTACTGCATACAATATTTTATATTAAAATATGAATTTGAAAATCGATAAGTTCAAATGGATCGAACCCAGGTGGTGTTTTAAAAGGAATATTCTGACAGCTCTAGTATATATATATATATATATATATATATATATATATATATATATATATATATATAGAACTGATATATAGAAATGATATAGAACTAGAAAATGTGCTCCTCGGAGCACAGGTCTCCGCCAGTACTGTTCCTGATTAATCCTGTCTTAAGTGTTACTTGATTAATCCTGTCTTAAGTGTTACTCCGCCATTTCTCAGCCATTTCGTGATTATTCCTGTCTTACCTCACTTTGAAAGAGACCAAGACTCTTTCAAAGTGACACATCTATTTATAGGCCGCTATACGTCATGCGTCTCACTAGCCAATCAGAGCACACTCTTTCAACGTATTGTCACGTGTCACGTGAGGCTTGACCAATGTTAGCTTGGCCGAGGGGGGGACGGGGACGGAAAGTGAAAACATAGTCTCCTGGCGGAGACAAAAATCACACCCAGTGTGAAGAGAGTGGTGCCTTCGAAAGTGTAACTGGTTGCATCCTTGTGTTGCAATCAGCAACAATATGTTGTCACGTGACAACATATTGTCACGTGTCACGTGAAGCTTGACCAATCAGCCGTGCTGATTGGTCAAGGACGGACACACGGACGGACGGACACGCGGACAAAGTCAGATATAGGAGTGGTTGGCACCACTCAAAAATACTCTTTTTAGAGAGAACACTCTAACTACTTCTTTCTGACAGAATGTCAGGTAACAGTTGGCATTACAACATATTTTTGTCTTAGAAGGCCTGGGGCTTGATTTATGCTTCGGCAAGTGTCGTGCAGTGTGGTGCTCCACAATTGAACATATTATGTAGTTTTGACATGCTGATGCAACTTGTTCACACTTTTCTGAAATCATTATATTTGTCAAGCAAAACGTCACATGACACCTTATCATCACCAAAGCATAAATCAGTCCTCACTCAAGCCAGTTAGGAAGTCTGTCTGACAACTAACAGGCTTTCAGAAGTTGCCATAGGCTGGCCCTGGAGGTTGAAAAAAGGAACAATCCTTCCAAAACTGTATTAATTTCTTACAGAACACAATGAAAATGTCAGTTAGCATTTACAACTTGTTAACTTTTGCCAGTCCTGTATATGGTATTTTTCACTGTACCGTTTACACATTTTAATTAAATAAATCTTATTGATATATTATTAAATATTGTAACAATAGTCAACACGGTTCTTATTTTGAAGTCCGATGACCGGAAGTCATTTCTATTTGGGC
Organism: Gymnoscopelus microlampas; assembly: GCF_963454915.1. Taxonomy (NCBI): domain Eukaryota; kingdom Metazoa; phylum Chordata; class Actinopteri; order Myctophiformes; family Myctophidae; genus Gymnoscopelus; species Gymnoscopelus microlampas. Next base: position 42,846,768 of record NC_139943.1, read on the forward strand.
TTACTTGACGGAGGTCGAACTGCACACGAACTTTAGGCAAAAACGTTTCTCCCTTGAGTTGCAAGATCATCAAACAAAAAGGTAGGCAGCTATGGCAGATATATTTGCAGAGACCTTGAGAAGAATCCGGATTTGTCAAGCATTGACATCATGTCCACGAATATAACATTGTTCAAAAATAGCTACATAATGTAAAAACAATGCAATGAGATACAAAGGACCCCAATTGGAAACAAGCCATAGGCTTTCTTGGGTTTAAAATCCTCTTAGCAGTCCTTGTATAGACCCTTTTTTTGCAAACTGCTAATAAAGTATTCAATCAATCAGATGGCCAATGAGATACACAAATATAAGCATCGCGCATTTAATGTTATTCACAGGAAACCACCAGCCCACATAGTTTCACATTTTACTATCACATGATTATCGTGACAAACCACGGTCAATATGCATTTTTTTTTTAAAAACATTATGACGCCCTATAAGACACTAGCATGTGAGAAATAAAATAAATAATGTTCTTACCTTTCTATTACGATCACTGTATGAAATGTCTCCCAAGATTCCATGAAGTACAACATTAACGTTAGAAACGGTGGAAAAGACAACCGCGGGATCTAGGGTGAAGATAAGGACCCACTTTCTAGGAACGAGGTCTGATGCATGCCGCCGCGATGAAGCAAACTTGTGTGTATCCGCCCTGCCGCTGCCTACTGTTGTCATTGGATTGATCGAAGTCCACAGTGGGAGGAAAGACACGAGGGGGGAGGATGATGGTCTTTTGATCAACAGGCGAAATACCAAAACGCTCGCCCCAAAACAAAGTTGCCCCGGGGAAAATCCGGCGGTATTCACACCAGGGGCCAGTTGCACCACCTCACACTAAGTTCAAACTTAGCCTAGTTATAGCTTAAATTATATAAAAAAAGAAAATGAAATCCGTTTTTTATGTGAAAATTTGTGCAAATCTTTAAATATATATATATATATATATATATATATATATATATATATATATATATATATATATATATATTTAAAATATATAGTCAAAGATTTGGACTCATTTTCACGATTTTTCAAAAAAATAATAATTAGCAGATCTACAAGCTCATAGCGCGGCATATCTGCTAAGTTTAGCAGATATAGGCTAAGTTTGAACTTAGTGTGAGGTGGTGCAACTGGCCCCTGGGTATTCCTAAACGTAACCTCAGTAAACTATGCCTAAACCTATTCCTAAACTTAACTTCAGTAAAACGGTGCCTAAACCTATCCTTATTATCCCTAAACTTAACCTTAGTCAAACTATGCATAAAACCTAACCTAATTCCTAAACGTAACCTAATCAAAACGGTGGCAAAACCTAACCTTATTCCTAAACTTAACCCCAGTAAAACTATGCCTAACCTTAAACTTATTTCTAACCTTATCCTCAATAAAACAAAGAACCGCTGGTCCGCGTCGCGAAATATATGGAGGCGAGCGTGTTTTGGGGCGAGGCTTCTGGTTACCAACAGGCGGAGTCAACGCTCAAATTAAGTAAGTAGATCATTATAATACATAACATGTTTTCCTGCCGCCTCAATGCTTTCATCAGTGGTGGAAAAAGTACTCACATTTCTTTACTTAAGTAAAAGTATCAATACTGCAATGCAGAAATACTACAAATCTTTTGAAAATAGCAGATCTACAAAATCTACAAAATGGTATCAAGAGGCACTGTGAGCTTGTACATCTGCTATTTTCTGACTGAAATATAAGTGGTTAGTGTGTTTTGTAATAATAATCAAAATCTACAAAGTAACTAGTAACTAAAGTTTTCATATAATTGTGTAGTGGAGTAAAAGTATTATATTTTCCTAAAACTATTGAGAAAAAGTATTGAGAATTGGAAATACTCATGTTAAGTAAAAGCACTATTGGTTATTTTCAACAGCTTGTAGAAAAAGATGAACTCGGAATCAGAGGATTAAAGTTGATGAGTAGTTGCTTAGTTTAATTTAGCTTCCATCATTGTTACATTCAAGAAGGAGACAGTCCGTGGTCAAAACTTGGAAGATCTTCAGGGTGTGTCTGTCTCTCGAAGACAGCTCGTAGTCTGCTTATATACTGTTTAGATCTAATCTAATAACCTGCATAATGCAATTGTATGTATGTTATACAAGGGATGATCTCATGGCTACTGCCTTGCACATGTTTAGGTCACATGTTGAAAGTGGGAGACATACATTATATTCTATATATCCTTATTTCCACACAATTGGCTTTCTTCCAAGTGCCTTTCTCATAACATGCACTGTTGTAAAATATCCTATAGCACCTAAAAATTGTATTTAAGTACAGTACTTGAGTAAATGTACTTATTTACTTTACACCACTGGCTTTCATCCATGCCCCATGTGATCAATCGTCTCTGAGATGCTCATGGCATCAATCAAGCAAAACAAAACACCGGGTTTCTGTCATGAAGCACATCAACGGGGTGTGGAAGTTGTCACGGGTTTGTACATTGATCAGAGTACACGTTGACACACTTAACCATTCACTGGTATGCAAGATCTCTGGAATGCTCGCGTGTGAGCTTTTGATTTGCTGTGCCATAAAGCAATAAAAGTTCCAAGGAGTAGATTTAAGAAAGGATTGAGAAGTTGTTATTGTGTATCAGCAGCAACGTTCACCTCGTGACGTGAAGGGGAAAATACATCCATGATGAACTGAAGACGGGCCAATAGGAGATATATAGGACTCACTTACAATAGTCTGCCGATACTGATAGGGTACCTACCTGCCATCCTCAGATTCAAGGAGATGTTTTGCCGGATGGGGAGGTGGGGGCGTCCACGCATCTGGGGGTCCAAAACTTAAAAAAAAGAAATCTTAAACTTGTATCAGGCTTTACTATAGGATCCATTAAAAAGCTAAAAGTAGGGAGAGAGAGAGAGAGAGAGAGAGAGAGAGAGAGAGAGAGAGAGAGAGAGAGAGAGAGAGAGAGAGAGAGAGAGAGAGAGAGAGAGAGAGAGAGAGAGAGAGAGAGAGAGAGAGACAACAGAGACAGACAACAGGAGATAAAAGGGAGAAATTACCTCAAAGAGTCGTCAAGGAGGAATGGTGGCAGGTATGGTGTATTCAGATAAGATAAGACCTTTATAATTGATCCCGCGAGGGAAATCCAGTCAGTGGCAGTCACCAAAGACAGATAGTAGCCTAGCAGGTCAAATACATTATAGGACAGGGCAAGAAAAGGGTAACCTCTACAGTAGATCAGGCAGCATAATGGAAAGACAGTCAGTCAAAGCAACACCACCAGTGAAACCAATGAAATATACAACACTACACCCTCGGCAGTGCTTGCATAGTAGGCTACTAGAGAAAGGCAATTAAAAGAGAAAGCACAGTAAGCATGATGACTAATAGTAGATTGGTGTTTAACTATCCATATTATATTTGACAGGCCTGACAATCCATCTATCAGGAGACCAAAAGGGGAGGTAAACTCACCTTTCCCATAGAAAGGTGATGGCATTCACTGCCGACATTATTTGTCTTTTCCCCCCATTTACTACTTTGTACATATAGTGTTTTATATTTGTTGATGATATTGTATTTTGGTGTTATTTTTATGCTATGTTGATTAATAGGACTTTTTTGTGTTATCCTTTTAGCCCAAATGTTTGACTGTACCTCGTGCTGTTTACACTTCTGTCTAATAAAGTATTCAATCAATCAAAACAGAGCACACATGTCAGCCTGTAGCCCTGACTTCCCTGGCCCTGGCTTCACAAAGGGCTACAGGCGAACACTGAGAATCTGTATAGGCATCAGCCTATACAGATAGAGAGAATCTGTATAGGCATCAGCCTATACAGATAGAGAGAATCTGTATAGGAATCAGCCTATACAGATAGAGAGAATCTGTATAGGCATCAGCCTATACAGATTCTCAGTGTTCGCCTGTAGCCCTTTGTGAAGCCACTGGCCTCTTACTAATGCAGTTAATGATTGATGAGATAAGTGGAAAAAAGGGATTGTCATCATCAGCCCAATTAGCTATACTGTATGTTTTCTTTGTTAGACATATCCTGGCGTTCTGTTTTATGATTGTTTGGCTAAACGTTATTGCCTTGATACAGTGCTAGGCTTTAAACAATCGTTGCTTTGCAATGTGTTTAGTTTGTAGACCATGCCAGTAAGACATACTGAGATGGTCATCCTAAGATGCTGCAGGTTATATCTGCTGAATTTACACTGAATGAGTTAAAATCTTGGTACACTTGCATCATGCTCATCTTTCTTCTGCTGTTGAAGTCTATCCAGTGGGACTGCAACAGTTTAGTCTAGACTAGTTTTTGGCTTCCATCAAGCTCTTGGCCTCAAAAGGTTTCCCTGCTAAGGGATATCAAAGGAGGGCATTTCCCCACAGATTACCCCTTGTGCCTGCAGTGCCTCTTCCACTTCCAGTTACCATGGCATCACAGCTCAAGGCTAACCAACAAGCAGCATCAAGGGGGCCAGCATTGTGCCACTGACACACTGTCACTGCAACTAGCCTTTGCTGTTCATACAGACAAATTTTTCTAAATTGGCTGAAATGATCCTATCTTCAGATAGAGGTACCGCTTTTCTTTGTAGTGGTGCAGCTCTAATGCTTATAATTTGCAGAGCATTGCAAGGAGAGAGAGAATATCCAAGCCAGGTTCTTCTTCGTCTTTTATTGAGCATCCTTATGGACGGAGCTCCAAACATGACCGAAACAGAACACAGAACAGAACGGAATTGCAGCGGGGTGCCAAGCCCCCAATATTTATAATGCTTTCTCGGGTCTTGATGTATATATACCACATAGACACTTCTTGACAGTTAATGTCATACACAAACAGATTAACTTGTTATTGTGTAGGCTGCTCATGACATTGCATGTACAGTATGTGTATATGACAGTGCATGGAAGTGTATGTTGCTCCTTCCCCAGAACTCAGAACTTGATTAGCTCTGGGAATGTGATCAGCTCACATTACCCATAAGCTACTTGGCTCCCAGGATCAGTCTCTAGTCCTTCCCATCAATGATCTAATATACTGTATGTTTCTGTATGTTCATCTAAAAGAAATGCACTTCACTTTTTCACTTGAACTCATATGCTGTGTCAGCTTTCGGAGATACACAAACAAACATGTAGCTACACCCATATGTATTTCCTTTGGACATGTAGTTGTAGGCACACATGCAAACAAAGTGAGTATTCATTCACCCATGGGCTACACATACATTTGTAAAATCTCATAAAGTAAACTGCATGGGAATTTAAACCAGGGCTTCACAGAAGATAATTGATTGGGTTATCTACACAGTATAATGGTGTATCATTAAAAGTATAGCATTTAAAGTGATGCATATTGCAAGGACATCACAAACCACAGAGGAAATGGCTAAGTGAAGTGTGAATTTTTGTGTTGACTGTGTTTCTTTTGGGTGAGAGGGACGCCCTTTTGCAAGCCTTAGGCTTGTGCCATCTGTGACCAATTACCTTGTTTCTGATATTGTTTTTCGTTCTTGGGTGCCTTAATAGCATGAGGACAATGGACACACATGCTGTGAAAAGAGTTTGATAGCTATTAGCATCTGACTGATACTGAGAGAATGTTTCCATAAAATACATTTTCAACCTACTCTTGTGGGAATCTGTGGACTGTTTACCACTTTTAAAGGAGTGACAGGTAATCTGTTGAACAGGGAACAAAGAAGGTGATCTCTTAGGATGCAGTTTCTGATGAAACATAGACAAAACAGTCCCAGGGGCCAGAAGCAAGCACAAGCACAAGCACAAGCACAAGCACAAGCACAAGCACAAGCGCACGCACACGCGCACGCACACACCAAAGACAGGGAGGGGGCCATACTAGATCTTATCTGTTACTGTTAGGTGGAATCCCCCTGCCAAAGCTGTTGATGTGTATTTGTGTATTTATAGTATATGTGGTGTATTTGTGTATTTATATGTATTAGTGTTAGTATTTGAGTGTATTTGTGTATTTCTTGTATTAGTCACAGTCGCGTTCAGTAATAATGGTCTTTAGAATCAATTGACCTCTTTAGAGTCAATGTTTTTGTGGTGTATTTTGTGTAATGTATTTATATAATATTATGTAATATTATGTATATGTATTAGTGTTAATAGAGTATGGGACACAGATGTGTGGGGCTGATTTATACTAGAGCAGGCCCGATGCAAGTGCTGGAGGGGGCCTCTTTTGACCTCTTCAGACCATTGTTGAAATTAGGTTTTTGGACACAGCTGCAGGAACCAATGGCTTTGTGAGTAATTCATGTATGGAGACACAGCACACAACTAATGGATTTGTGAGTACATGTGATTGAGAACACCAAACACATCTGCGGCATGCATGTAAAAAAAATACATATAGAGCTACTGTAGACTCTTTGAGCAATTCAGTTCCGTTCCATTCTACTCTCTTGTGTGTTTCGGCCACAATGGACTTCCGTCCTTATGGATGTACAAATCTCTTTATTACTTTTTTGCAAAGACAACAAAAAACAAGAAATCATGTAATAAATAATAAATACAAGGAGGTCTGTCATTTTCTGTCAATAAAACAACTACAACAATCAAAAACAACAAAACACAGCATAACAGAACAACAAACAACAGCAGTAAACAGATAACACAGCACACATGCATGTTCAAATGCAAGGTGTATCAAAACTAAACTAATTTAATAGACAAAGACAAACAGTAACCAAAGACACTCACATTCATACCGAGGAACAGGAAAGAGAGAGATAGGGGGTTTCTCTGCTTAAGACTAATTAGTGAGTTCTTCCTCTATAGTAAGGGTGTCACAATGTGGTCCAGAATGGGCTGCCAGGTTTTGTGAAACATTTTCAAGGAGCCGTTAAGAGAGAACCTGATCTTTTTCAATTTTGATACAATATAGAATTTCGTGAATCCTTCTATTATGTGTGGGAGGGGAGGGATGTACCCATTTAAGGAGAATAAGCTTCCTAGCGAGTAATGATGTGAAAGCAATTTGGATGTTAGATAAAAAGAAATTTGACAAAAGAAGAAACTGGCTTGTACATTCCTCTCTGCATGCAAATGCTTGTCAGAAATATACTACACTGGGTTTTCTGTTTCTCCTTCTGTCGTGGTTTTGCAAATTAAATTGGTATAGACATGACATTTTCACCAATGATTGGAAGTTGTGGGCATTACTTGAACAACAAATGACCCCAATTGGCCTAGTCTCTCAAGACAGATGTGTTGGCTCCCACAATGCTTCCATCTAACTATGGAATTGACGCTTGAGTATGGAAGCTCTGAAAATGAGTAGAAAATAAAGCACATGTACCACCTCCCCCACTTCTCTTTTGCCTGTGCAGTCGCATAACTAACTTCTTCTGGAAACCAAATTAGTCAAAGCCTTGCTAGTTGCTGCTTAGCACAAATAGAAATGTTAAAGATATTTAAAATACATTAATTTGAACACTGTGCCATGATTGGTCAAATAGCCTAGCCTTTTGGTTTGAAAAGCAGATGACAGCTTCCTGTTCTCAATTTTTACGGGGTGGGCGTGGCATAATGAAATAAAGAAATTGTTCAATCATTACAAAACTCACAGGATAATTTTCATAGCACTGTTGAACCATGTGTGTAAAATTATTTTGAAATTGCCTAATAGGGGGATTTCAAACACACATGGGCCGTGCGCAAATTTGGCCATAAATCAATGACAGCTTGTCCAAATTTTCTGTTGAAACATATCGGCTCAAAAACAAATTGACGTGGAACAAATATGACCTTAAATGACTGAGCATCTGTCTGATCGTGATAAAAAAAATAAGATATGACTTCAATGCTAATTTTAAAGAACAATGTGCCCATTTAATTCTGTGAGAAAATGAATTAGTGACGCAAGTTTCCTAACCTGAACATTTGATTTAGTCATTGAGTGAACCTTATATTTCACAGTGGACACTTGTTCTCTTTTGTGTTACATTACGCCATCAGTTATCTTTATATCAGAACTCTGAAGCTTGATGCACACACTATTATTTTGTACCTACTGTTCCAGTAAGTTCTATAGTTAATCACTCTTAACCCTATATCACCAAACGTATCATATATGATACACACATTACACTGATTTTTTAATAAATCAGTGTAATCAATACTTGGACCAAGAACCTGTTGTATCATATCTGACACATCCCCACTTCCCCCTGGACCATACCATTTGCATTGCAGGTAGTTACAGAGCCTCAGGTGGTCTGACCCAAAATGGCTGCCATCAACTAAACAGGAGAGGTTGATGCACTACTAACAAACTTTTTTTTTTAAAGCAGTTCGGGCAAGTTTTCCTAGTATATCTTTACTAATATTTTGAAATAAGTGTTGGATAACTTGAATGCACTTATGAGCTCTCAAAATTTAGCATTGGAGTTTGTTTTTTTATGATGTCAAAAGTGTTTGTATCATATTTGATACTACAGGTCTATAGTCCTTTACGATTTGTATCATATTTGATACTACAGGTCTAAAATATTTTTTTTCGTAATGTGAAAACCGACGTGATTTTTTTATTTTTCATTTTTTTTTATATCCCATGATTTTGTAACCCTATTTTTTACACCCAGTGCCAATCTCTATGTAATCCTGGGCACTACACTCCCTCTACCAACCTAGGGAGGCCAGGGCCGAGCTCATGCCTCCTTCAATGCATGAGAGCTGACCTTCTTGTCACCTGACAGGGGAGAGTTTCCCTGGTTGGACGTAGTGCGTGGAAGGAACACGTTATTACAGTTCCTTTCCACTCCATCAGGCGCCTCGGCTGGACAGGGGGAGGCAGTAAAACCAGTAATACCCCAAGGCAGTAATACCCCTTGTATCAAATATGATACAACAAATAAATCATACAAAGGACTGTAAAAAAAAAAAAAAAAAAATCAAAAATGTTTTAAGACCCAATAAAGTGTCCCTTTTCAAAATTTTGGAATTTTCTGACCTTTCCTTCATAGTTCAGGTGTAATCATGTTAGTATAATGTATATGCTAACCAGTTTGTATACGCATTTGACATAATCTTCTCTTTTACTATCCTATCTAGCCTATTTCTGTATCAGTTATGATTGTGCAAATGTTTATATTCTCTGGGTGTGTGCAATAAACTTTAAAACGATTTAAGACACAGACTGGATGTCACTCTGTTCTCTTTTTTACACGCATGCTTGCAGATGAGTAATTCAACTGACTTGTCACCACCACTTATAACAGTGAAGATTTACGATCACGACTATAATGTTATCTGATACTGCACACCGCACAACAATGACACTTTAGTAACACAGTGCTTTAACACAGTGTAGCAAAATGTATTTGCGAGACTATAGTGAACAGCAAGGAGATAACAAGCACCACAGAGATATATTTCTGTTTTGGCTGCTGAACTTTGGGTAATTTCACATTGCCTGTGAACCTGGACACCTGATCAAAGTTGTGAAGACACTGCACTTATCCCTGGCACAGACTGCACACTCCTACACAGTCCTCTCAAGGCCGTGATGTCACTCACTCCCCGTGGCTGCCTGATGCCTGATGTAATGTTTACACCATCCTTCGAGTAAATTCAACCAATGGCAGCAGGACAAGTTACAGCTCAGAGAGGGCAGGATGCTTTTGCAGAGCCAAACACAACGCAGCACATATGCATTGAACCTAGTAACCTAGTGCTCCTTGCTATTTGCATGTCAATAAGCCATTACCATGCAGGGAGAAAAGAAGATAAACCACAGAAGATAAAAAAATACTTCATTAGAAGTAACAGACTTCACACGCAGTGGTGGACAAAGTACTCAACCCCAGTACTTGAGTCGAAGTTTAGATACTCCTGGGCAAATATTACTCAACTACAAGTGTTTTCACTGTGTTGTTTTGGTAGACAGGGATGTTTTTGGACCAAAACAAACAGTGAAAACAACAAAATACAGCGAGAAGGAAATTTATTTTTGCAGGTAAACACCACCACACTACTCCAGTGGCTGATGAATACTGGTATAGATGGAAATGTATATATTGTTTTGTAATGTAAACACAGCACAAAGTTCTTTAATATCGATGCATTGCTGTATTGAAATTTAGACATTTACCCTCAAAATTGAAAGACTTTCCAGAAAGTTAAAAAAAATGTCAATAATGATCTACACGGTCACATTGCACCACGACACGCTGTGAGTTCCAAGTAAATGCACTTAGTTACTGTCCACCACTGTCCACAAGTCACATGTTGGCAAAGTGTTTCAATCCAATGTTCAGACAAACGTTAATGTTAAGGTGACCTCTAACATTTTGCAATTGCAATGTTATGTACTAATTTAGCTGTTCTGCAATCATAATGATGTCTATTGTTTGTTACGCAGAGTATGTTTCTTCTCAGGCAGAAGACAATGTGCTTGTGTTTGCCAGGTGTCATGTCTACAAAATAATCCTCTATTAAAGGAAGTACACGTCTTAGATTACCAAAAGAGATGTTCTGTTCTTGAATCGCAATTGTTACACAGTGTGCTTCTGGTCACCACATGAAACAGATCATGCCATGGTTCCTGTTAACATTTCTTCCGCTAAAAGACACATTCCAGGCTGGTTAGTTGTCTTCATTAAATGGTGGTTGCTCTAGTTTCACAGAGATAAACATCCCTGACACTGGAAACGTGGGTTTCATCATGTTTGACCCTAGACACTTAAGAGTCATGGGAAAAAAAGCTGAAGCCACCATCTGTTAACGGCGTGGTAGAAATCATCTGAAATTCTTTGCACAAATACCTTTTGCTCCTTATAAACACTAGGCCTACATAAAGAATGAACATATATTTATTCTACTAATTTAAATATTTAATATTATATGACAATGAATATAGAATATGTGTGTGTATACTGTATATATACACACACATGCGTGCGCACGGACACGGACACACACGCACGCACGCACGCACGCACGCACGCACGCACGCACGCACGCACGCACGCACGCACACACACACACACACACACACACACACACACACACACACACACACACACACACACACACACACACACACACACACATATTTAACAGTCAAAATATTCCATGCCTTAGTTGACATAGAGGTGCTTTGGTTGACAGCTTTATTAGAATGATGTGTGGCTGCAGTGGAACCAATCTGTCAAAGTCCCTTTGGGACAGGGAGAAGACTTTCCGCTTCATAATTAACCCCTTAGACACAAGGACAGCTTCTCTAATGACTTGTTAATTAACATTAACATACCGTATGTTCAACCATAGCATCATTATAAATATATTTTTGTGAGGTTTATAGCCATGTTTACAGTATACACAGTAGCTATGTTTTTACATTTATATTGACGAGTGCATGATTCACACAAAATCGAATACATAGAGATATCATTATGTTATTGACCTGATGATTGGGATACAGTAAGTGTACTATTGAGGAGGCAAGGAGGAGGAGTCATCAGAAGGTATAACATTTACGGTTTTGAGGTGCTCAGGTTCAGTTGCTTTTATCGACCAGCTTGGACTAACTTGTATTGTCTAATCGGCAATAAACCATTGGACTTGTTCATGTTTTTATTTCATTTTAAGTTTTTAAATAGTAATATCGGTGTTAAAGAAATAGTGTTGGAGAGGACCTAGGAAGGAACATCTGGCCCACCCGGAGGTCTTCCTCTGACGAGATGCTCACATGTTCTCCTCAGGTTTCTTAAGATGTTGTTTGACTGCATTAATGATGGTTGACACCTCTGCCATGGCCCCTTTACCTGCAAAACAACAAACTGTTACTGACCGATACCTGCTTCTGGAAGAGAATTATTAACCCATTAAGACGTGTTTGAAATGATTTTCCAAACACTTTGAAGATTAAAAAAAAAACAAATAGCAGATGTACAAGCTCGCAGCACGGCACAAAGTGGCACTCTGAGCTTGTATTTCGGCTGTTTTTGAATAGCCAACGCAAAAATCTAAAATGACACATGATGCTTTCCCGGTTTTATTGGGTTAATCATTGGCATATTAATCTATGCATGAATTCACATAATATAACCTTGCAATGGCTAGAGACAGAGATACACCATAAAAACACAAGATCTTCCCTACAACTAAGGGCTTTAGTGAACTTTCCTACAGATACTAGGAACCCCTTTCAAAAAATCAAATGGAAAAAGTAGATATAATCGGGGATCTAATATTGATGCCTCCTGGGCTCCTCCCTAAGGATGTCTTTCGGCGCACGTCCAGCTGGAAAGAGGCCACAGGGACCAGATGGGGGGAATTATATCAACACACTGGCCTTGGAACACCTCTGGCCACCTGTGGCCAGGAAAAGGGAAGTCTGGGATTCTGTTACCTCTGTGACCCAGCTCCTGATAACAGCAGAAGATGAATGGGTGGCTATGATCATTAATTAGATGGATGTATTCCTCTACATTGTGCCTCCTTTTGTTATTTCTAGACCAACACCTAATTGTATTCGACATCACCTTTACAACAATAGCAGATGTATCATTTTATTACAATAATGATGACATCAATACAGCATTTACACTGCAAGGCTTGTTGATCATAGAGTTGATCATATCAAAAATCTTGGTCTCTGGCTTGATTCAGGTCTATCATTCAAATGTATACAGTAGATAACATCAGGAGCGTCAGGAAATCAACTTCTGTACTGGTGTCCTATACCCTAACAGAAACTGCTTTACATTTACAGTCAGAAAGAAACTCGTTCAACAACTCCTACTACCAATTCTTCATTATGCTGATGTAGTCTATCAGACTGCCCCCAAAACAAACCTTCTTCCTCTTAACGCAACATACAACCGTTTATGCAGATTTGTTCTTGGTTGTCCATATATGACCCATCACTGTACTTGCACTAGTTTTGGTTCGGAGGAGACATCAAATTTCTCTATTGGTAAATGGTTTGTGAACCACTGATCTTAGTGTTAGTGAAACAGGGGCTTGGTTCATGACAGAAGTCAAGAGTTTATGATTTTCAACAGACACCATCAGGCTGGACAATAGAACCCTCAGTGTTCTAGTGTCCTCAGTGCCCATCTAGATGGGGTTGGTGAAAGGGCCTTTCTGTGTGGAGTTTGCATGTTCTCCTCGTGTCCCCTAGGGTAGGTACCCTCACAATAAAACATGCTCTATACTGCCTCCCCCTGGTCAGCCGGGGCGCATGATGGAGGGGAATGGAACTGGTTGGAATAATGTGTTCCTTCCACGTGCTACGACCTACCAGAGAAACTCCCCCCTGTCAGGTGATAAGAAGCGGCCTGCTCACTCCTCATGCATTAAAGGAAGCATGAGCTCAGTGCGGGGCTCTCCCCAGGCTGGCAGAGGGAGAGTAGCGCCCAGGATTACAAGCTTAGGCATTGGCACTGGGTGAAAAATTGGTTACAAAATTGTGGGACAAAAATGTTATTAAAATGACCATGACTATTCTGATAGCAAACCCCTGAACGGTGTTTGTGCCGAGTTTGGTGCGGATAAGAGCAACGGTGCACCTGTGGCACCCACGGGCCCCTTGTGTGGCTTTTGTGATGGCAGACCCCTGAACAGTGTTTGTGATAGGTTTGGTGCAGATCGGAGCAACGGTGCACCTGTGGCCACCGGGGGCCCCTTACATGGCCCCTGGGAGCCACATGTGGCCCCTGGTGTGACTATTCTGATGGCAGGCCCCTGAACAGTGTTTGTGCCAAGTTTGCTGCGGATTGGAGCAACGGTGTGCCTGTGGCACCCAGGGGCCCCTGGCGGGGCCACATGGGGCCACCTGGTATGGGTTCCCATATGGTTGGTTGGTTAAGGAATTCATTTATTATGTTATCATTTTATTTGCTTTTTGGTGAGAGGGTAGCTGTCAAGCAGTCATGTTACAAATAGCAGCAACTGCTTCATGATTTCTGTCCAATTCTGCCTTACACGTTAAACATGGAGAAATAAACAGTGGTGTATAAGGTACTTGAAAACCATACTTGAGTAATGGTATACATATAACTTGAAAGATATTTTTACTCCAGTAAAACTAAAAAGTCACACATAAGAAAATCACTTGGATCAAAGTGTTAAAGCAGCTCACATCATATGTACTTAAGAAAAAATCTTTTCATAGTACAAAGAAACAAAACAGCCAAAGAAAAACTACTTCACACCAAACTATGGCTGCCGGCTGATAAACTCAGGCTGTGCGCGGCCGACTGTTTTTTGCAGCCAGCGCATTCTAAAAAACGGAGCGACTTGCAGGGCCTTTCTTCCACCATGTAGCATGACAAAAGAGTGTTGATTACGCCAAAGAAAGAATTCTTCTTCTGCATCCATTATCTAGTTTTATACAGTATGATTTATTCATCCTCAATAGCGTCCTGGGCTGAATGATGGTCTTACTCTGAACTGAATAGATAATTTAAAACCTTCACTTTGCCAGCCTGCTCACAAAGACGCTTCCATGTCAGGGACTAAGTGACCTAGCTGTGCATGCACAGAACACACTGACATATCTACTTCTTATTTTCCTATTATCGAAATCAATGCCTGCACTATAAAGGCTCAAGGACTGGCACAGAAATGATCCTTTCAAAAATCAAAATACATGAATGCAGTATAAAGCAGGCCCTAATAAGTTACCATAATGGACATAATATGTATCGTTTTGCCCCCCCCATCTCAGAATATAAGAGTTATCCAGGGAGCGTACATCCATTTTGCAAACCGGTTATGCAAAGACCCGCCCCCGCCTGCCTCTGATTGGCCAGAGCTCGTTTCCTTGTCAACAACTTGGCAACGCCCCCTTCTGTGACGCACGCGGAACTGCCTCTCACATGAGTGAACCGCGTTAAATAACTCCCAAACCCCTGTAGCACCAGACGTGTCTGTGGAGTGCACCATTAAGCATTAGACTCCCTATATCAACGCCACGGGAATGAATCCTACTCCCGCCGTTGCTTATTTATATTATCTAAAATGCGTCACAAATTATTTTATTAGGATTAAGGTTAGGTTTAGGCATAGTTTTTGTCGCCACCCAGCGAGGCGGACCACTCGGCCCACTTGGTGAGAACAGACTACAGCCCTATTAAGTTAGGAAGTAGTTTGGCAAAAAACTGTTTCAACGTTGGAGGCGCACCATCCCTAGTGGACTTGAGCAACGAGAGGCACCGCCGAGCGAGTCGCCGTGCTGAACGTTGTGAAGTATATTTTGATGCTAAAACATTTGTCCATTTCAAGCTCCAAAATTCCCACCCCCACACACACCCCATAACACATGACATACCCCCCTCTGTCATACTTTGACTATTCAAAAAAAGCCGATCTACAATGTGATGCGTTGTGAGCTTGCAGATCTGCTATTTTGGAAAAAGCTTGACAATCTTTGGAAAATGTGAGTACTTTTACTTTGGTACTTAAAGTATATTTTGATGCCAAAACTTCTGTACATTCCCACCCCCCACACACACACGCCCACCCCATACACCTAGCACCAAGCAGGGGCGTAACTGATGACAATGAGAAGAATGGAGAATGGAAACAGCTGATCAACCGTAGCCAAGTCTACACACTCACATTCGACACAGTCAGAAAGAGAGCACTGCGTGGGACCTTGACCGAATTTGTACTGTTTATACTACTATTTTTAGTCTTAAAGCGAGCCCACATTGTTTCTTCAGGAACAATATGTTCTAGTTATAGACTATATTCTCCTCAAAACTTTGGCCCCTACTCCTCCTACATACTGTACTTTCACTTAGAAACTCATTCAAACTTACTGTGGCCACCTATGCTTTTTCTTTAAAGCGTAGCAACGTTAAAGAACACATAAGTTACAACCTGTATAACCTGTTAAATGCTCTATACCCCTGGGAGCAGGATTGCTCATATGTTGTGTTGCTACTGCCAGGATTTGATCCCATGATGTAAGTAATAATATACATTGATATTCCATCAACGTGCAATTTTGACACTACAGATTCTTTTTTTTTTTTTTACATCTGCTTACTACTCTCCGATTTAATCCAAAGATCTAAGCTGTGTGATATATATTTTGAGTTAAGAGCATTAATATCAACCCATGTCCCTCTGCACTCTAGCAATCAGTGCACCTGGTGATACCTAGCCTATCAGTCATTGGCTGCTCAGTGGTGCTGCAAAGTAACTACATACATTTACTCAAGTACTATACAATGCTTACAATCAGTACACTCTTGAGGTACTTTTACTTTCCTTTCCTTTTTTTGTACTTCTACTCCACTACAATTACAGCATATGACAGCTTTAGTTACTTGTTACTTTGCAGATTTAATTATTAATACACCTACAGTAACCACATACAGCCAATCTACAATGTGACGCGTTATGAGTTTGTAGATCTTCTATTTTCTGAAGATTTTAGTACTTTTACTTTGGTACTCTAAGTATATTTTGATGCTAAAACGTTTGTACATTTCAAGATGTGAAGTCTTTGTAGTAAGATTATAAACCGTATCTTCAATATTAGGAATATAACATTTATCACTTATATAATTTATATCATTCTGTGATCACTCAGGTTTAAAGCAACGATGCGCTAAAAAAACCTACTCCTTGATTCTCACAGTCCAATGTCAGCCCAGCAACTATGCGCTGCAACACCCCTCACTAGAACCGATCACAAAACAAGATGTTAATTAACTCATACACTGCCACTGACGTAATAAACGTAATTATTCCCGTTTACCAAACCTGCCACTGACGTAAAAAACGTAATTATTAATTTTTCAAATTTTTATTTTTTTTGACCCAAAGACCAAGTAGATATGATTTTTCGAAGGAAAAGACTCCCATCCACTTCCTTGTTAACTTAAAGCTTAAAAATTCTGTATCTCAGCTCCTGAGTACTTTTTTTTTTTCAATGAAAAATCTCTGGCAGTGGGCAAACGCGGCCAGCAATAAGTCTGGCAGTGAATGAGTTAAGACACTTTTCATGCAACAGGTTGCACATACACACTCTCCAAGTACACACACACACACACACACTCTCCACACGCGCGCGCACACACACACACACACACACACACACACACACACACACACACACACCGAATAGAAGTCCCACCTTAGATTCACCCCTATCGTGATTTTCTGTAGACCCCTTGTTCGGTTAAGCTGACAAGCAAGTTTATACTGTACCTTCTGGTTACCCATGTCCCTGCATCGACCCGCTCAGGAACTTATGAGTTATCACTTATGGACAATAAGGCCTTTCTGTCTATTTCTGGCAGCATATATACAGTATATGTCTGACGGTCAGTCAAGGACTTAACATCTGAATATAGGCCTGTTCACTACTTAAACTTGGCCTGTCCACAACTCAAACTTGGCATATGCTCAATACGTTAGCAAGACTGTGACCGCTTACAAGTGTACTCAAATGTTTTAGAAATACAAGTTCTGCCACACACACACACACACACACACACACACACTACTAACGGAGCGTGTCCAAAGCATCCATTCATATGGCCTTATATAGTAATATCTCAGCACATCTGTCCCAGCATAGTGAGTTATATTAAACAGACCACTATGTAGATAGCTAACATTTGGTCAAGGCACACTTGCAATACTGAGCTAACAATGCAACTGATAATTATGGATATGACAGATATAAACCCAGAGGAGATTTGTAAGTGCACCCTTTGATACGTTGTAGCTTCTAAGTAACATCACACAAGATTACAGAACATTATCTTACAGTTTAAATCTCAGAAGAAGCTGTATTGAGTCTCTTTCTTTCCTCAGGTAGAAATGTAAATATCGTCTTTGTGTCCTCTGTATTCCGCTGTACCTGCTGTCCAGTACCTTGCATCAGTCATCAATTCAATTCCATTCAAACAACTTTATTTTCCTTTCTGCTCCACCAGACCTAGATGTTCAGCAGTCTGATGGAGGTAGGTACAAAGCTATCTGAGCCCCTTTTTGTGAGTTTCGAGGCTTTGTAACGACGGCCTGAGGGCATCAGTTTGTAGTGTGTGTGAAGTGTATGTGTATTGTCCTCAACTATTTGAGAGGCCTTCTTTACTGTCCGTTTCTTGTGGATGCTGCTGAGTGGCTCCTGGTCCTTCCCAATGATCTTGCCACTGATCTTAACAACCCTGTCGAGAGGTTTCCGGTTGATGACACGCATCACACCAAACCATGATGTGATGTTGAAGGTCATGATGGATTCCACAAAGGACTTGTAGAAAGCCTGCAGGATTGATGGTCGGACCTGAAGCGTCGTTGTTGCCACTTAGAGTAAATATTCTCTGCGTTGGTCTTAAAAGCGAGCTTGTGGTCGATGGTGGTGCCAAGATATTTATACTCCTCAACAATTATTTTTTTACCGTCCTTTTTTCTCCCCAATTTAGTAGTAATGCCAATTAAGTCCTCCCCACACACATCTCTGGGTTGTCACTGCCCAGCTATGGGACGAACTGCCTCCCGGGTTGCCAGATCATGTGAGCACATCCCCCCTCGGATGTGTCGACCGGGTATGGACTAGTATTGTAAAATTAACTTTACACCACTGACACACACACACTCATTTCTTATCCACACCTATCAGTTTAAACATTTCTACACTATAACTTTTATTGTGTATTATTTATCTTACTTGTATTAAACCTCGTTTTTAGACAGTAGACATTGTTTTCACGGCCTGCCACAGTTCACATAAGTGCAACACACACCAGTCCTATTGAGATGCCGGCCAACAGTAAAGACACTAAAAACATAAGAGTCGCAGCACACTCGTAGCTACTGATGCCATGTTTCCTAGGAGAACCCAAAAAAAAAAAAAAGTGTACACCAAGGTTTCGGACAGCGATGCTGCCTTCTTCAGGGTGTGGAGCCTGCCACACAACATTTCATTGCACATACTTGTAAAGTACACTATGAGCTTTGTGACAGATCAAATCTCTTGAATCTTGAATCATCACCCTTGTGACTCCTTGCTGTCTGTCTGCCAATTTACATTTCTCTATCCACAGGGATCCTTTTCACACTCCTCATCAAAGACCATCAAAGACCGCCAGCCTTTGTTCTTAACCCATTAACACCGGAAAATCATCTGTGTCATTTTAGATTTTAGCTATATACTGTATAGCAACATAAGTTTTTCATAAAACTCTTCTTTAGAACATTGGTTTAGAACAGTGGTTCTCAAAAATAGCAGATATACAAGCTCACAGCTCATCACTTCGCACTGCAATTTTTGAAAAATCTTGAAAGTGTTTGAAACATTTTAAACAATATTGAATTTCTTAACACAATCTTCTCTTCTGGGGGTCCCTGGCACAAAACATTTTCAGATGGGGGTCCGCGGCCAAATACATATAACTTTTGGGGGTCCTTGGCACGAAAAGGTTTGAGAACTACTGATTTAGAAGGATTTTGTAGAATCGGCCTCATGGCTTAATGGGTTAAGAATGTATCTAAAGCAGGGGTGGGCAAGCCTGACCTTTCAAAGATTGATCCTGAGGGGATGTGCTGGTTGGAATGTGAACCACATCATTATCAGGGGAGCGGCGGAGCAAAACATTTACAGGAGTGGCGAGCACCACTCCTGTGTTCATTTGTGGTCCAGATATGTTACCTGTTTAGTAATAGGCTACTACTACTTTTCAACTACAGCTAACGAGACGAGAAAGGATAAAAGTATTCGAGTTCAGGAAGAGATACTATGAGCCAAAAAATGTACAATTTTCATGCAGATTGGGAAGAGAATTGTTTTTCCCGTCCAAAACGAGTTCCTGTTTTTCACAAAAAAGAAGGTGGTGCCCCCGATGCTAAAACAAAGACTTTTTTTTCTTCTTCTTTTACCTAATGGGTTCCCACTTCCCAGATTGCATCAACAACTGTGCAGTGATGGTGAAAAAAGGAAACTTGTAAAGACACTTTCTGACCAACCACAAATCATCTTTTCAGACTTTTTCAACTGACTGAGTGAACTGAAAAAAAGAAAAGAAGGAACTGAAATCTCAAAATGTATACAATACTATTCTTGATCTGGATCCAGTTTCACCATACATGAAACTGGATCAAATACTGTCATCAGTATTTCAAATATTTTTGCATTATTTTTTATTTTTGCACTACATTTTTAAATTATATCTAATGATGGACCTGGTCAGAGTATGTTTCATTTGTAGATGGAGAAAAGTGAATAAAAAGTGAATAACTTTATCAACGTTGAGATCCAATTGCCTTCAAACTTCACACAAAAATCGCTCATGGCTCTGACATTTGAACAGCTTACTTTCCCACCTTTACATGTGTCTCCACTTCTAATAATCACTAAATGTTTGCCATTTTCCCCCACAGTTTGCCCTGTAGATGGCCTTTCTCTCTACCTCGCTCTCCCGGAGCCCCCCGCTCCCCCAATGCTGCAGTTTGTCCAGCTGGCCGCTATGAAACCGCAAGATTTATTTCCTCCGGACACACACACACACACACACACACACACACACACACACACACACACACACACACACACACACACACACACACACACACACACACACACACACACACACACACACACACACACACACACACACACACACAGTGTCTGTATGAAGAGTACTACAGACTACAGAATTAGGCAAACTAAATAAAAGCACTAATTGACATAATATATCGTAGTTGTTAGCAGACATTCATCCAAAGCAATACAGAATGATAACATTCTACAATCATAAAACATTATCTAAGAACTTCCGCTTTTCAGAAACAACGCTACATTGCTGCCTACATGTAGGCTGTACAACATACTATGATCAATATAGATTACACTCAAAGGTGATGGACACACTTGGGACTGGAGGACGCAGTGCCGGGGTACGGAGGCTTTGACGTAGGAAGGACCTAAACGCCCGAAGGGTCAAATGAGGCCTTCCTCCTTTTAACTTGAAACCCTACAGGACAGGTATTTGCCTACGCAAATCTATACTACAAACCTGTCACAGAAGGACCCGAGACAATAGGCTGGACCAGGACTTGACACGGCCCCCCCTCTACCTAAAACACCTCCTACTCACACACACACACACACACACAATTCTCACACACAGACCATTCACCTCGCACGACACGACAGCTGACTGAATTCATGTTTCCCAGCTCATTCTGTCACGGTGGGTGAGTTCATGCTTCGCACTCAGTCACTGTGACAGAGTTGGGAAACAGTATGTGGGAAACATACTTTATTCAATATTGTGGTGGTAGACCGGCTAAGTAAAACGAAATTGAAAGGCAATTCTTTTAAAATTCAAATAGCCACTGTTTTTGGCTATACAAAAACTGTGGGGTAGGAGGGGTGGAGGTGTGGAGGGGAGAAAGGGTGGGGTGGGTGTGGGAAGGAGGACCATCTAAACCATGTCATGATGATGTCATCATATCATATGTAATATGATAATCATTATCAATAACCAGTTTGACAATATGTGTACTCTTCTCTCTTATGCAAGGACAAAACTTTTAAGAGAGTTGAAACACATACAATAAGTGCAATGATTATACTGACTGTAACAGATATATTGGGTTACCGGTTACAAGAATTATCTTGTAACCGGTAACCCAATATACCACTGTACGGGTTACCAGTTCTGATTCTTATTCGTTCTGTTGCAACTAAGTGGTTATAAGTTGCAAGTCGTTGCATTGGTCTGGACTGGGCTTTACTTGCCCTCTAGTATTGCCCATGTGGTCTTGCACACTCATTGCTGAGTAGTCCTGCTTTGAAGTGATGTGATCACTGCAATTTCAAAAATGGGCGATCATTTTTTTTGGAACACATTAGTCCAACCAGTTCCTTTCCCCTCCATCAGGATTGTATGTCATGGAAAAATGTAATTATGTCAGCAGGTAATTGGCTCAGTCATCACTTGGCTTCAGAATTGTGTCATTGAAACTGATTATCTTATTGCCTGCTCTGTCAAAAATAAGATGCCAAGACTGATGATCTTATCACCAAAATCGGCAGAAAAAATGCTCTATTGTTGCTTACTGGCATTGTTAGAATGCCTGAAACACTGGATAATGACTCATGAGCTGTGTCATTGCTGTTGATTACGCACACAGAAACTACTACTTTATTACACGCTCAGAGTCAGAGTTACACCAACATGAGGTCATGAGGATTCAGTTGATTTGATAGGTGACAGTTGAAAACTGTGATACACTACTACCTGTTCTTGAATTAACAACATACCTTCATCGCCACACACTAGTTTCTTGGCAATGCAGGGGATCTCGACATATCCAAATTCTTTGAGGCTGGCAACCTGTCGTGCCGTTATGGGGTGCTGCCACATGGCAGTGTTCATAGCAGGGCAGAACAGCAGAGGTCGCCTGGTGTCCCAGGCTCTTACCACACATGTCTGTCAATAACAAAACAATGATCAGCCCCCAAGTATCGTTTCGGCTATTCATTTGAGAAATATCCCATGTGTGTACTGTGTGTAGTAATAATCATTTGGGCGGCGGGCCATCAAGCTTTGTCCAGCCTGCTCTCACCAATAGATTGTCGCAGATGCCACTGGCGATCTTGCCCAGGGTGTTGGCGTCTAGTGGGGCGATGACAAATAGATCTGCCCAGCGCCTCAGCTCGATGTGCAGGACCGGATCAGTGCGCTGTGTCCACAGCTAGAACAGTGCAGTGTCATCAGGCATGTGAATTATGAAACATTATGTATCAGTGCAGCTAGGAACGTAGGTGAGCAATAAAGGCATTTGAGAAATGTGTCATTAGGCTACCTCCCACTCATCCTTGTCACTGTAGACTTTCACAGTAACCTCAGCAGGGTCATAGAAGTGCCTGGCATGCTCTGTGGTGACCACTCGCACATCCACCTAGGGCATAGTAGGCAAAACAAAGAGACACATTTGTACATGAAAATTAAGGTTGGTAGCTGGTAGGTGCCAGAGCTAACGTTATTTCTTAGCAGGTGCTGGTGAATATGCTGTTGTTGTTCTCATTCTGCTAGTGGTATGAGTCATGACCAGTAATTAACTTGGAGAATGTGGAAGACATTTGCCCCAAAGGCAGTGCTCTCTTAATTGTCTTGATCTTTATCTTCCTCAGCAGTATGTACTGTATGTGCGTGTAAACCAAGGTGGCATAATAAGAAAGCATGGACTCTAAAGTAGTGCAAAAAGTCAACATCGTCATCTAGTGGTTAGAGTATGTCTGTTTATTAGGGAGATAATGGGACACGTTAAAGCTCTTCGTGCATGAGTTCTATAGAGGATACAGACGTGGATACACACAGCGACACAGGCACAGGTCGGACCAAATAAACATGTACAGATAATAGCCCCGTTTGGAACCTTTCCCTGCCTCCGAGATGAGGTTCCACTGTGTAGGGTGCCAGCAAAGTGCACCAATATTGTAGCTTTCTTACCCTTTTCCGCACATCGTATCCAAAAAGTAAAAGGTCACCCCCCCTACTCGCAAATGTTTTACATTTTAGCGGTCAAGAAATTTTAACCGAGGGGTTAAAACAAGCGTTTACATCGCTTTTTAATCAGCCTGTGCCATGTTTTCCCAATGCAACCTTACGGGAGCAGTACTGCGCATGCGGACGGGTTGACTGGCCACATGCTGACTAAATAAGCGATTTAAACGCTCGTTTCAACCCGTAGTTTAGATTTTAATGACCGCTAAAATGTAAAACATCTGATAGCAGGGGAGAATATCTTTACTTTTTGGATACGATGTGCGAAAAAGGTAAGAATCAACAATATTGGCCACCGTTCCCCGGTGTCGCACTCTGCCGGCAGCCTACGCAGCGGGACCTCGTCTCGGAGCTATACGGCGGAGGGAGAGGTTCCGATTGGAGCCAGTCCAGCTAATGAAGCAGCTCAGCTCACCCCAGGTACTTCCAGAAGCTGGGAGACCAACAGAGGCAGCTTCAGCGCTGCGACACTACCCGTCACACCAACCAGGACTCGGACTTTACCACAGGAATTCAACAAGTCAAAGTTGGCTTGAGTAACATTACAGTCGGTCTGCATATTAGCAGGCCATCAATACTAATACTAATATAAAAAGAAGACGCCGGGTGTGTGCGTAAATTCAGCGCATCCCGTTAAGCAACGCGCCTTCCGTAAACAATGTCCGTCTGACCGTGGCGTGAACGAGCACGCTGCTATGTCGACGGACGTCGAGGACGAGCACGCACACGTTTGCAGAATATTCTGGCAATGTTGCCATGTCCGCTTATTATAAGCGACTTTGTTTTTTTTCCCTGGTAAATTGCTTGTAAATATTGGTAGTTGTTACTGCCCGGGGTTGCGTTTTTTTTGGGTTGTTTCTGAAGTGTAGTTGCTTATCTGGGCCTGTTTCCTTATGTTGTTTAAACTAGTGTGCGCAGACCCTCATCTGAACATATTTTACGCCAGCCCCCCATTCAAGATTTGTGCTGTTAAAATGTTTAAAAAAAAAACTCCAATGTTCTCACATTTTCTTCAAGATTTTCATCTTTTAATAGCCGATGCATTACGTTTAAAGGGCAAATCCTTTGGGCTTGTTTTCATAGACCAGGGTTGCTTGTTTCTCTCACAACATCTGGCAACATTGTATTCTGATTAATCCGCTCTAGCCACCGTGTCGTTAGCATACAATGGCGCCCCTGTCATTTACAGTGTGTGCTTGAATTTGCCATTAAGCCTCATTTACACTTAAATAACCATCATAATGGCCCTCCTCACGCCTCACGTCTATTGGGCCCAACGTCATGAAGAAGTGTTCCTGCGTGTGGAGCTCATAGACGCACAGGTGAGCTGGAGGTATAGACTCAGTTATACTCACTCAGTTGCGTGCTTGGAAACACCGGGAGCCAGTTTACCACCTCACCTCACACTAAATTCAAATTTAGCCTAGTTATAGCTTAATCGTGAAAATGTGTGAAAATCTTTAAATATATATATTTAAAAAATATATATATATATTTAAGGATTTGCACAAATTTTCACATTTAAAAAAAAAATAGCAGATCTACAAGCTCATAGTGCCGCGCTATGAGCTTGTATATCTGCTATTTTTGAATAGCCAAATAAATCTAAAAATGACACAGATACTTTCCCGGCTAAATGGGTATAATGGCTTTTTTAAAAGCCATTTAAGCTGTAACTAGGCAAATTTTGAACTTAGTGTGAGGTGGCGTGCAACTGGCCCCGGGTGTCGTGCTCAGCAAATAGTAAATCTACAAACTCACCCTGAGCTTGTATATCTGCTATTTACTGCATGGAACACCAGCATGCAACTGAAGTATAAATGAGACTTTAGGCTGTTGCTTTGCTGCTCAACATGCGCACAATTTGCCTTCCGTAACTTCCGTAAAAGTATCAATGCTGCAATGTAGAAATACTCTGTAACAAGTAAAATTCTGAAATTCAAAATGTACTTACTTAAAGTAGGCTACAATAGTATTGGTGTCAAAATGTACTTAAAGTACCAAAAGTAGAAGAAAGTACTCATTTATGCAGAATGTCCCATTTCACAACTTTTCAAATGTATGAAAATCGCATTGTATTGTGTGAATGTAAATAAATGTCCTTAGTTACTTTACAACACTGGTCATTTGTGTACGAATCAATCATGTCTAACGAATATGGCTTGTTGAGACAGCTGCCCTAGGACCACTGTACCATCTTATTTGGAAGTTACTTTGAATACAATTTCACATCTACAGCTGCATGCCGTTGGGTATCTGCATTTCATGCAAATGTTTGTCTATAGTCAACAAAGGGACCTAGGTCTCTTTATCGTTGTTATTTTAATAATAACGACAGTCTGTCCTTGTTATTAAAATAGTGTGATATGATATCACGCAGGTGCCAGGGGGCTGTTGTCACCCCTAAAGTGTGTGGAGGTTGTAATGTGTGGTACAGTAGTAAAAACAAGTAATAAGTAGTCATTAACTAATGTTGTTTGGAAGATATATCATTATTTGATTGTTTATTTGAACTATGCTTAAGTGATTTATTGCATTCTGGTTGCAAAGTATGGTCAGAAAGTGTGCCTATAGTCTCTAGACTAATTTTGCTGAAGTAAGATTAACCAACAGTTTATCTGTAATCTCTTGTAGAATATTGACGTCCAAGTACATGAAAATGTGCTTAAATTCAGAGGTGAGTTATTTCCTCAACTGTACTGTTACATGTTACATTTTTAGAAATAATGGTAAATGAATTAACATTTAAATTTCATTTTTGTTTTCAGCCCAAGGACATGGTGCTAAAGGAGACAATGAGTACGAGTTCAGCCTAACATTTTTAATGCCAGTGAAACCAGAGGTGTGTGCCTGCTTTGCACCAGGTTTATAGATTTTGCAGTCCACTATTCCTGACTCATGCAATTATGTTGGACACAGCTCAATTGATTTGTCCAGTGTTATTTTTGTATTGATAGTTAGTGGCTCATGAATTAATTTGTATATATGTTCAGGTGATGCATAAATCAACTGAGCGTCAGGTGAATATTACAGTGAAGAAGGAGCAGAGCGGGTGGTGGGACAGGCTGACCATGCAGGAGCGTAAACCAATCTTTCTGGCACCAGACTTTGACCGCTGGTTGGACGAGTCAGACGCTGAGATGGAAATACGTGAGAAGGTGAGAGAGATTTCACTTCAGTATGCTCACTGTTTACCATGCATCCTCCCCTCTACATGGACAGCCTAAATTGAAGTAATACATTTTAAACACGTTATATATTTCATGCTCTGTGTTTTTGTATGTCATTTCCGATGTTTTCGATGTTTGAAACAACTACGCTTCTAAAAAAAAAGACTTAATATCAATGGTGATGTTACTGTAGGAAGCTGACTGTTCACATGATGCGTGTTAATATAGAAGTGTTTGACCACGGTGACATTTATGTTGGGTTTTAAAAAAGTCAAACACAAGAGGTACCAGACTTTTTCAAAACCTGAATAAAACATTGTTTTGTTTTTCTTCTGACAGGAGGAGAGGAAAAACAGACTGAAGGCCTCCAAAGCCCCAAAGGAATGTACGTACAAGTGTTTTGATCAGTATTAACATTAAAGGCTTCTATTTCAATTGAAACTATCAAATAGCAATCCCAATGTATTAATTGTAGTACATTAGAAACTTTACCCACTTAATTAAAAAAAAGTGACTTTGGAATTTCATGAAGAACAACAGCTGAATCAGATCGATTAAAGATCTTGTAAGATGTGGAATCACATTTATACATACTAGTGTAATTTTCCGGTGCAGTAAGATAACTTCACTGACATAATTTTCACTATTTCTTATTTTTATTATCCTATTGTGTGATGAGATGAGTTTCAGAATACAGCGCTTTTCATGATGCTGATAACGTAGCTCATACTGCCAACAAAACGATGATTTAAAGCATAAATAGATGAAACCAACAGTGAGCTGATTTTATGAGAGATATCAGCTATGTTAGACATGCACTATATCAAAGTCAACATACAAAGCTGTATCATACAGCACCCAGAACTATTATCATACTCAACACATTGTCGTCACAAATGTTAATTTGACCAATCATATACTGGTGCAAACATTGTTTTAAATATTAACCACTTAAAACCCTATATATACTTTGTTAATCTCTCAAGAACAGATTCTGCTCTGCGTTTGAATCTGTCGGGGGGGTTCGTCATATCGCGTACGCACTGGCGTACAAGTGGGCGTGCCTTCAGATCAGGAAGCAGGCCGCATTTTACCCAATCAAATGTAGTGAGCGGGATTTACGTGTCTGCCGATCCTTCCCCACTAGAAACAAACCGAAACTCATTTAACAATAGCGTCCTCGGAGCAGACAAAACCACGGAAAGATATTTACATTTTAACTTGCTCTTTCATCATAGAAACAAGTGGGCTTATAACCAAAACGATCCATGTTCTCTGGGAGAAGTGGTGTTAGTGTTCCGTGTAGAAATATTGTCAGTGGGAATGAAAACATAGTCGCACCACCGGAAGTGAAAGGCTGAAGGCAGACCAAAACCCCGGTTTCCTTGCGTATGTGTGCTACATCGACTTCCTCCCAGAGCCAAGTGAGATAGTAAAAAACAGCAGAGGGCGCTGTTTTTCCTTTTCATTTGGCGATGGGTTCCCAAATTGATACTTCGTTGACTGGGGTCCCCCTGGGGTTATTAGCCGATCTAACATGTAGATCTTTTTTGTTGTTTACACCATACTACATCTGCTGTTTCAACATGTCCATTCATTTAATCCATCTCCTTTCAGCATTTAGCAGTGTGAAAACTGGGTTTTTGTTCATCTATAACCTTGTGCAGTTCCTGGGCTTCTCCTGGATCTTTGTGAACATGACTGTACGGCTTTTTATTTTTGGTCAAGGTGAGGATTCATTATTTTGTTCTTACAATGGTCTCACTGTGAGTCAAGCAAAACCTTTGAGATTCTCTACCTAACACATAATGCTTTCTTTTTTAGATTCTCTCTATGACACATTTCACACCATATCGGACGTCATGTTCTTCTGCCAGATACTGGCATCAGTTGAGGTACTCAACGCTGCTTTCGGTGTAGTGAGGACTGGAGTTGTACCAGTTTTTATACAGGTACTGTATTTTCATTTTCCACACTTTTAATGTCAAACCAGTATTGCCCACTTTCTAGACTTGGCAATGTCCTTCCAATGCCTATTTCTGTGTGGGTGTTATTATGGTGTGTGTTCTACTGTTATCTCCAGGTGGTTGGGAGAAACTTTATCCTCTTCATAATTTTTGGCAGCTTGGAGGAAATGCATAACAAGCCAGTTGTATTTTTCGTTTTCTATCTTTGGAGTGCCATCGAGATTTTTCGGTGAGTGGACTTCTACATGCTGATGCTCATAGTGAATTTCACGCACGCTGGATTTTAACAATGTTTTTGTGAATAGTTTCCTGCATGGAGGTAGGATTTTCTAATAATTATGATTATGATAAGTCTGTGTAAAGTCTTTCTACCGCTGAACTGCATGGCCATTTTACCACATATCTTGTCCTTAAATGCTTTATTGCCTTTGTACTTGGACTACTATCAATTTCCAGGTATCCATTTTACATGCTGGCCTGTTTTGACACCGAGTGGAAAACCCTCACTTGGCTGAGGTACACCATCTGGATACCACTATACCCACTGGGTGTTTTAGCTGAAGGTTAGGTTGCTCTCACTTCTTTCAATAGAAGACAATCAACTGCATTTCAGTGTTAATAAAATAATCTAAAATGTATCCTTATCCCACCAGCTGTCGCTGTGATCCAGTCCATTCCCATCTTTGATGAGACAAAACTCTTCAGCATTGTTCTGCCAAATGCCATTGGCAAGTCCATTGGCTTCTCCTATGTCCTGCATGTCTATCTCATTCTTATGTTTCTGGGTGAGTCTTTGCATATAAACACTCTCTGGTCAAATTGTTCAGATGGTAAATGTTGTGTTGTAATGCTAATCTTATGCACAGGACTGTTTATCAACTTCCGGCATCTCTACAAGCAGAGGAAGAGGCGGTACCGAACCAAGAAGAGGAAAGCAAACTGACATTCAACACTGACGGAACACCTCCAATACCTTTTGCTGCCTGCTTACTGCTGGGACGGTGGTTAAATTATCCTCTGTTCATCTCAAGTTATTTTCTTTCCTCAGCCTGTCTATCCTAAATTACTTAATTATTATCGGACCACTGTCAGCATTCCACAAGTGCAAAACATTACACTTATTACAATGATTAGGAAGAAGCCGTTTCCATCACAGGTGTTTGTTTTTCAAGTAGAATTGCTATCTTTATACTTCGATATGCTGTAGATCAGAAAACTGAGTTATTATGGTGTGTTCACACTGTACGCCTTTTATGAAGAAGTGCTGCCTATTTTTTTAAAGTCAGTGTGAACATGCCCAAATGACTAATTTTCTATCAATTACACACATCATGCACATCACACAACATGACATCCTTGCATTCATGGATATTTTTGTGGCTGTTCAGTAGGATACCCTTTGAGTCCGGATAGACGCCGCTGGTCATCAAATTGGCTTAGGAATGTGACAAAACCATGAATTCAAGGCTTCATGAGGTGTGTAATTGATAGAATATACTGTGAACTACTTTTAAGTTGTAGAATTTGTTCATTTGTCAAATACGTTTTTTGTTGCTTTGATGGTAGAGTATTTAACTGCGTTTACTTTGTGTTAAAAGTGTTTTACTAAATTCTGAATGGATTATCCCAGGCACCAGGAATAAATAATGTTGGGTCATTTCACAAAGCTTCATGAAGTAAGCAATGACTATAGTCTGACATTTATTATATTGCTCCTGCTTTGTGAAATGCCACACAAATCTCAGGGTAAAACTATGCACAGGTAATTGTGGAAATAAAGGCAACACCAAAGAAAGTGTCTTAAAAATATTCAAAATGCTGCCAGAACAGCTTCAGTATGCCCTGTGGTTAGACGCATGGGCATTCGAGCAGCATAAAATTGCTTCACTTCAAAATTGATTTATATTCATCTGCATTTAACAGAGCTAAGCTATGGCAAGTATAATAATTTATGCTACAAACTTAACATTTCTATTCCTCATTTATGTGGAATTTGACAGTTAACCGTATTCTGAATGTCGTGAAATCCCCTGTATTTCTGAAATGTGGCAGTTTGATACGGAATAAAGGTTCTCAAATAAAACCGTCAAGCTCATGAAAAAGACTATATTTGGAACAGTGTTACAAAATCTATATACACACAGTACACCAACAATTACAACATGGACCTTGTGTTATTGAGCAGGTTTTGCTATCGTGGGTGACATGGGACTAAATGACCAGTGTATACGGCATTTGAAACAATTGTTCTTTGTTCTGCTGACCACTTGCAAAAACCTGCTTTCTCCTAATCGTGTATCCACAGTCCGCACCATTGACATAAACAGTCTGACTGTCAAAAAAAAGAAAAAAGCTCAATAAAAATATTACAATAAAAATATGAAAGTGTGCTAATGCAGTCCATTGTTCCAGACTCAGCTTGAAAAGTCTGTATGCATGGGAGCGATGTTGTGGTCAAAAGCGGCATACTGGGAGTCGCCAGTGCTGGCCAGTTTGAGCTGCTGGGCGGCATGGGACAGCTGGAAAGCTGCATCTGGGTGTGCCGAGTCTGGCAGCAGTGTGCACTCCCGCTCCAGCAGCTCACCCACTCCCTTCAACAGCTCCCAGAAACCAAAGGCCAAGGCAGCCTTCCGCAGACGGTTCAGCTCCTGGTGCGTTCACAGAAACACAACAACCAGTTAATAACGAGCTTAAAAGCTGATCTGCTTTGGTAGTTATTCCCATAAATAACAGAAATATATGGTATACCTTTAAAATATACAAAAATGGCTGAAAATATATTTGAGAGAAATTAGACCAGCAATCTATAATAATAATAACATTGTGTTATAGAAAATAGTTTTTTTTTCCCCCAGCATGGGTTTTACCTTATAGAATGTTTGAGTCTTCTCTGGCAGTTTCCTGGCATTCCTCAGGATCTTCTGCACGTCAGTCTGTGGAGCGATATGCATCTATATTTATGCAGGGTTCTAAGTATGGGTGGGTGAGTCGGTCCTTCTAACACATTGGTCTCAAACAACATATCAACAACAAGTGATTGATATGACAATTTCTGTACGGCTATTAACACCAGAGGATGAACCCTACTGATTTTGGTTACCCCATGGCCAAGTGCCACCATTCGAGTGTGTCATTTCGACAATGTTATACTGTCTTGATATCTGGGAGGTTGAGGCTGTCAAAATGGATGAACAAAAGCGCAAGTTGGTGTGGTGGAATTATGGGCAAAAGACTTTGGCTGCAGTAGCTTCAACATCTATAGTACACCCCCAACAGGGTGGCAGCATGGTGTCTAGGGGCTGCAAACGGGATTTCAGAATCTTGTCTTGTTATACTCCACATTTTGCAAATATTAATTTAACTTCCTCCAAATCACTGGGTTTCACTCTGGCATGGTTAGCGAGAACATGCTGATGTACGTACATTGTGGTACCCCTTTAACGAGGGTTGTGGCAGCTACATTAAATTGCTTTCAGGGTTAAAAGGTAGGTTAAGTGGTGTTATGGTCAAAACAAAACGTTTTTTCTGAAAAGATTTAACCTCTATAGTATATTCATATAGTAATCATTGCTATTGGAGTGTGTGTTCAGTAACAGGGGTCTTGTGTACAATGAGGGTTGCCAATATCACCCAATCAGGAGAGAGTACCCAATTACCGTTATATTTGGGGCGGGCATAGCTGAGTGGTTAGTGAGCCCGCCTGGGGAGCCTGTTACTGAACAAACACTCTATAACAGTGAGTAGTATATTAATATAGAGTGACACTTATTTTAACAACAACAAAAATATTTTGCATTACTGAAATATTTTACCAATGAAAGAAAAAACGAACAAACAGAAAAGGCACAATTAAATCATCCGGCAATTGGAAAAAAAAAAAAAAAACGTTGAAGACCACAAGCAACTGCAGGTAACATACCTGAAGCCCACTGGCTTTAATCCAAACAGTGACATTCTGGGCGTAGCTGCGTTTAATCGACGGCTGTACGGGGAATGGACTTTTACTATCATCTTCTCCATAGGGATTTTCAGCAGCCTCTGAAACAAGAATCCTCTCATGTAAAATGGGAATCAAGCCAGACTATCACAGGCACACAGGAAACAGATGTAAATATTTAACTCATTGATAATGATAACTGATAATGTACACAAAAGCCTTTGAACTCTCAACTGGACTATACTGGACTACGGACTAGTGTGTCATCAGTCAAATAAAACTTGGGGAGTCTAACAATAATATGTTTATTTGGTGTAATAATGACAACGCCAGCAGTTAAAACACTTTTGGCAAAGTGTTCTTTTAAACAGTGGGGCATAAAATACTGGTGTAGCCAAGCTTCACCTGTCAGTCAAATCCACCAATGGCAGGTGCCATTTACTGGTCTGCCCACAAAGGGCTCGCTAAAAGTATGCAGATAGGTTACTAGCCGCTTTCTCGAAATGTGTGTGCTGAAGAGAACCTTGACTTCTATTAACCTTGTGTGCCAGCATAGTGGGAACAGGAGGTTACCTGATATTGGTCCCAGCTGGCAGACTTTCCCTAGCCAGGGTAAAGGCTCTGGACCAGGCTCAAACAGAGACATCATCAGGTTAGACTTCTTCTTGCTGTCTGCCTGGGAGTACAGCATACCGTACCAGTCTGGCCTGCAGACAGATTATTAGTACCCTAATAACATTTAGACATTTCACATGATCTACATGAATATGTCAAATTGTTGCTGTTGGGAAGAGACCTTGTAACTCTTTGTATGTTTTTTTCATAAATGAATGCCCTATTTTATAGTCTATCCTTCATCGTATGACAGTGTCATGAAAAAGTATTGAAAATATATATATATATTGGAAAAATCGAAAATGGTATGGGACACCAAGTCGAAAGTGGGTAAGTCTGTTTGTGGGTTATAAATAACCAATAAAAAGTATTATCAAGACCATGTGACTAAATAATAACTACATTGGATCCATTGGAAAAAAAGGTTCTTTTTTCAATTTCCTGAAAAGTAATGTTTTAGGACATACAAGGTTTCTGCCCGAAAGCGATGAAATGTGTTCAAGTTTAGTAGATCATATGAAGCATCGTTTTTACTCACGCCACTTGGACCAGCGCCACCATGCCCTCCACCTTCAGACTGCCATGTAGAAGGACACAGAAATTAGGGCTCTTCCCTGCCATCTGACTGGCCGAGGCCTCCTCCTCGGGCTGCTCGTCTGTGGCTCCTGTGCCAACTTCATCCACCTCTGTAATAACAACGCCCATTAACCACATAAATCCTAGCAGCTCTATTCTGGGCATGTCACAATAGGCGAAGATTCGGTATATTAGATGAACATTTAGCAAAAATAGACAAAGCGTCTACGAGCATTAAGCTAAAATAGCAGATCTACAAGCTCACAATGTGTCACGGCACATTGTGAGCATTGAGAGCCCATTTCTAATAACGGTAACATGCCTTCGAAAATGTTGTACCACAAACCTTTATTTACAGCAATGGGTAGCACTAGATGTCTGGATATGACGGGGGGACTGGAGATGTCGCCGATCTCAATGAAGCCCACAATCTCCAAATCTGCAACAAATATATCAAATGATATAATAAACACTTGTGATAGAAGCCTCTATTGTAGGAACTGCAATGGGCAAGCAAGATGGGTTACTTGTATTGACAGTTCTGGGAATGGGGTCCACCTCCTCATCCACCACTACAGGCTCTGGTCGAGGGAAGACCTGTACATCTGAGGACAGGTTGCCACAGTGGAGCACAGCATGTAAGGGGGAGTATGCATGGTCAATCAGTCTCCTGGAGGAAATGGAGCAGATAAGGTGGATAAGAGGTGTGTCACAAAAATACGTTTTATAATAATACCCACCATGTGCTATGATTTCATGGCTGGAAGACGTGTTTGTTGTGTCGTAGGGGTCGTAGAGGTGTGCTTTCCCAAACCTACACTGAGCTTTCTTATTGACATTATTGCATGTTCTTTACTGGCCGCTCTGGAACTTACTGGACAAGATGTCCAGTAATGTCACAAATTAAACCCAAACAGTGTGGTGTGTCCATGACAATACTTTGCCATTTTTAGTTGCATTAAGGGCCTGGAACCAGCTTTTCACCCCAGAAATTGGCATAAATCATACATCATATGAGTCAGAACTGTTTTATGTAGTCTTTCGTGTAATAACTACTACATTTCTTAATCAATATCTTACAAAACAGTCGTCCTCAAACTGTTTTGTTCATGTGATAACCTATTCCTTCCACCATGAGCAGCGCAGAATACACTCAGTGCCACATCACGCCCTGACATTACCAGCATAGCTTAAATACACGGCGCTCCCATTGAAAACATAGTATAGCTCAGGAAGAAAAATGCCTTGCTGGACACAGCTCCTATGAGAAGCCACAGGCATTAATTGTAAACACAGACATACCCAAACATGGCCTGTACACTCTTCAAGCACAGCGGTCCCTCCATGGTGAAGATCTGTCCCTCTCCTCCACTGAGATTAAGTAGTTCCTCCAAGTTGTCCATAGTGTCAGTCATCTGCAGCTAGAGTTACAAAACAGAGAGTGGTTCACTTTATAACAACCAAGGCACAACCAGGATGTATAAAACCAGAATCAGGCAAACATGAACGTGAAAAAAGATCAACCACATCAAAGCACATGTCCTCCACTCAAAGCTTTGTGATAGGGGGAGAATGGAAACTGAATTTGAGTTGGCGCCTAGTGGCCGCATTCAAAGTCAAACTGGAACTGTGGGGATGGCGAATGAACAGCAGCATATTTTGACATGTTCCAAACATTAGCAGGGATTTGGGGAGACTGACTGAGACCTTCCTTCTCCCAGCTGGTGCATGATCACATATGTTTACAGTCAGTGGAGTTCGAGTGTTACTTCCAACCCACCAAAGACCCACAAAGTGCAAGCTTTGTAAATGAAAAACCAACAAGAGACCTTATTTTCCATACAAGCACAAGAGAAGAGACAACTATATACAAAATATTTGTATGCACGTATAAAGAGAGTATATATTGTGGGTTAATAATGAATAAGCCTAAGTTATTTCAATTTTTTTTTTCTTTGTTTTTTTTACAATCAATGGTAAAAAATCAGTTCTTCCAAAGGCCCTTGACCAACCTTTCCCACAAAGGTTTGTGTGCAACTTTTGGACATATCCTATTAAATCAGTCAAGGACACAAACAATAGCTCTTTGTTTTAGGTAACTAGACTAAACCAAACCAAACCACACCAACTCACTGGTGAATTCTTAAGTTTTCACAAACTCCTCTAGGTGGCAGCATCACCCTACGCCTAGGAGGCCAATATAAGTGAAATGCAAACCCATATACAGTACATACTCGCCAAGGAATAAATGTTCTATCAGTATATATTCTTATGTGAACAACAAATATTGCAAGGACGGAAAAACATGTCTTACACTTAAGCCCATTGCATACTACACTAGAACAGTCCAAGTTTGTTCGGTTGGCCCAAAACTATAGGGTGGGCAGTCTCAGAGCAGATTTTGTTGTTCAGTGGAGTAGAGATGTTGTTATTAGCCGAACTAGTTCGGCTACTGTGATTGGTCAGAACTTGGTCAGACGTTCAAGATGGGCGTGATATATTGAGTTTTGTTTCTGCATTCAGCCCAGCTTAATACTATCAACAGTGAAGAGTGAAAAACAGTGATAGTTTGGAAGAGACACTAGCCAACTTCCAGGAGGTACAAACACTTCTGCAATCTCTCTCTAGTGACCATTCATAAACACAACCTAGCGCTAGAAAGGGCAAAACCTCCATAAATTCCCCAAAGCATGTTGCGATATCCAGGTATTATGCTGGCTGTAGTCTACACTGACCAATGACCAATAGCATGAGCTGTGGTGGGCGGGGTCTGACTTCCAAATGTGTTCTGTGGCAGACTGGCGGTATGAATTGCTATTTGCCTGTCAACCGTTTTTCGGTTCGGGGAACCCTCCCAAACCGAACTGTTCTAGTGGAGAATGCAGCTACCTTTAGCAGTTCTAACATTACATTAAAGACCTGAATGTTTTGACCAAGACTACTACAGAAATGTAGTAGAACGTTGCAAAATCCATTAAATCTATTCAAATGAAATTGCTCTATAGTGCTTGCCAACGTGTCGTCACGTAAGGCCATTTAGATTGATGCCCTTAAATATTGCCTTGATGGGGTGGCCAGTTAAGTGTGTCAATCATATGATGTGTGCTGCATCTCATTCATTATAGGACCCCCTCGAAAACGAGATGCTACATCTCAAGGGGTTATTCCTAATAAAGAATTTCAATCATCATTCCTTCTCCCCACCTTGATTGAATACTTGATTAGTCAGAAATGTAAACAGCGCAGAGTACAGTGAGACATTTAGGCTAAAAGGATAACACAGTGTCACTTCACTGTCCTGTCTATAAAGAAGCACAAAATGCAATCCTACCCCAGCTCGCAGAATTCAGTGCTAGTGTAGCAGAGTGGCTCGTTACAATTGCAATTCAGAATTAATGTGATTAAAAAACACAATAAAAAATAAAGACTCAATACCTCCTCTGCATTGGCGACACACATGATGAACAGCTTGGCAGGAAAAGGGAAGGGGAGTGGGAACTTCTTGTCTTCTGCACGGTGCTTCAATGTCTGCAGGGAATGACGCAAGGAGCCTTTTCCAATACCAAGAGACCCATCTGTCACCAGCACCAGCTACAGGAAAAACAAAGGCTAATGTGGATGAGAAGACTATCTACATCGTGGTTGCTTTACCTCATTCTATTACAAATGAACCAGTGATCAAGGTGGAGAGACTGAAGAATACCTGACAGGGACAGGAACTGCCCCACTCCTGCTGCACTATGTTGCTGACTCCGTTGAGAGCTGATTCAAGACAAGTTTTGTCATAGTCTTCCAGATTGCTCAGAGCCTCCTGTAAAGGATTGATAATTGACAGATAACGGACTAGTCCCAGAAATATTCCCAGAATATTAGTTCCAGTGTCAACAGGAATATAATCATTACACACACACACACACACACACACACACACACACACACACACAGGCAATAAAGTGACATGCAATGTGATGCTCGACACATAGCGTGTCACAACAAAGTGATGACCAATGAAAATATGTTATTTTGGTCGAGCACTAACGCTGCAGAACAAATGTGGCTTTACCTGTAATGTGTTGTAATCTCTGGTGAAAGGCACCAAAAGCTCGTAGAGGGAAGAGAAGGCCACCAGTGATGTGAACTCCAAACGGTAATTTACAGCCATGTGTTCAAACAACATGGTGAGTCCATGAACAGCCAAGTTCTTCCTCTGAAACTCTTCGTTGACTTCCAATGACACTGGCCGTGTCATGGACAAAGACACGTCCATCAGCACCACAGTCGGCATGGCTCCTTTCTACAATGACTTCTTAAAGCAGACTGGAGTTGTTATGGCAACGTGTAACGTATTCCAGCTGTATGGAAAACACAGGTAGATTATTACTTTGACTGTCTCAGTTGTTCAGTTAACATTGTTACTGCTGGCATCAGGTCATTGTTTATTTTTGTGTATTTGTCCTTCTAGTGGCATGTCTCTTGGGGGCGCTCTATGTGTGTTCTATGTGTTTTTCAAGTTTTCCAATTAGGTGTCACTTGTTACAGCTGTGTTTTTGGTAATCAAGTATGTTGGTGACACCTGTTATGCTGGAGAAGAGGGCAGCAGCACTCATTCCACTATGAGAGAGCAGGAGGAGAGAAGGAGAGTTTAACAGAAAGAAAGAAATTAAAGTAAAATAGAAGAAAGTGAAATAAAAGAATGTAAAGAAGAGAAAAGCAAAGGTTTTGCAGAAAGACTGAGGTATCCAAGTCGACCCCACCCCCATTCGTGTGCAAGCAGGCAAAGTGGTCGGTAATTGTTGTGAGTCTGTGAAAGTCATGTACATTATTGTGAATGTCAGAATGCCCAAGTTGGTGTTTTGTTTTTTGTCTTTCTGTATGTATTGTCAGTTCTACGTTGTTTTGAAGTGAATAAACACCAGTACAAGGAACCTGAGTCTTACATGCGTCGGATGGGAGTCACAGACAAGTTAGCTATAGCTGCTCAGAAGTGACAAGGGGGCAGAGGTGTAAAGTAACTAAGTACATGTACTCAAGTACTGTACTCTAGTACAAATTTGAGGAATATTTACTTTACTGGAGTATTTACTCCAGTAAAGACGTAGTGAGTACTTCTACTCACTACATCTCAGAGGCAAATACTGTACTTTTACTCCTATACAAATATTTTAAAACTTTAGTTACTAGTTACTCATTTTGATTATTATTACAAAATATAAATGAACCACTTCAGCCCTATATATATTTCGGCCATTTGAAAATAGCAGATCTACAAGTAGATCTTTAAAATATTTTAAAACATTGTATACATTTGAAAACTTGTGAAATAGGACATTCTGCATAATGAGTACTTTCTACTTTTGGTACTTTAAATACATTTTGATACCAATACTTTTCACTTTTACTCAAGTAAATTCTAAATTCCGGACTTTTTTTTAGTATAGAATTGATACTTTTACTTGTGTGAGTACTTTTTCCACCACTACAAAGGGGCTTAACGTTGTTAAACATAACTGAACGTTAATGTTTGTTTATTTGGAGTAATAAAAAACTCTACATTCCTCAGTGTAATTTCACTGTTGTATTTTCATATATTGAATGATATATAAGACAGCTTTGAGCTTTTGTTTGCCAGCTAACGTTGCAACATAGCAAAGCCACTACTTCATTTAGCATTATGTAACCTTAGCTTGTATCAAAGAAACAAATATCCCAACACTGAAACCGGTGTTGATTCGTTAAATTGGATGCAAGAGTAAAAAGGCACAAACATGTACATGGAATGCAAACTATAATGTAAACAAAGTAAGCAACAAATCATACATGCCTGCTGCTGTCAACGTTTCAATCGCCATGAACAAGTCAGACTCTCTCTTTCCCAGGTGTTTTGACCAGGTGGGCGTGGTTTTGAAGATTTACATTATTATTGATTTTTTTCACAATTATTAATTAAAAAAATCTAAATAAAAAAGGCATTAAAAAAACTTTAGAAGTAGTGAAAATAGCAGCAACCACTGGATTAAGACATATTTTCTGTGAGGTTAGGGTTAGATTTAGGCATATAACGACGCCCACCTGGGCGAAACACCAAAGAAAGAGGGGGTCCCATTAACAGGTTTGTGTTGTGTACGACGACCAATTCTGTCCGTGCTGAAGCTGCGAGCCTGCGACCAATGCATTAATAGTTCCTACCTAGGCATTTACGGACGTGAAAAAAATAAAAGTGCGTTGTCGATGCAAATATAATGAAGCCACAGTTTCACTATATAGATGCCATATGCACAAGATTTAAATATATTTTACTATAGTTTTTAAACGAGAAAGTTTCATGTCAATATAGCGATGTGTATGTATCATAAACCAATTAGTTATTATCATGTTGTTATATTTCCTTTAACCACTCAAACCCCATATGGGTAACCGGAGTCCCTCAGGGCTTATGCAGTGTCTTTTCTGTTATTGTGGGTGGGGAAAGCTGTTGACCACTGCAAGCTCACAATGCAACGCCTTGCGTTGCATTGTGAGCTTGTAGATCTGCTATTTTCAGTGATCTTTCTCCACAATATGCTGGGGTTTAAGTGGTTAAATTATTTTAACACTAGTTGGCTTCATAACACTTTAAACAGAGACTGACAAGATATAACCAAATATTTGATTCCATCGAACATTTAAATGAATGGCCTATGAGCTTATGATAATAAAGTGAGAGTGAGACAATGCACACATAATCCTCTTAAGACTTCACAGGTATTAGGTTTTATGCTGATCCATTGTGAAGACTCTTGTCCTGCGGTGCGTCCTGCTTGACCCTCTGGTCATTGCCCACAATCTGGACTCTCCACAGTTTGTGCCAGTGAACCCAGCTGTGGATTTAATCTTTTCTTGGAGATTCTGGGTCCCTGATTTCAGAAATCGTCCTGTCAAAACTAAGCCTGCGTCCGTAAGTACTTCTAGTTTTACATTTCTTTTTTTTAAATATAGGCCTATTTATTTGTTTTCTTTGACGTAATAATGAGCAAAACCTTTAGCTAAAATCTTAGTTAATTTCATTTGTTTATTTAATAATAATAATGATTTCAGGTGTACAGTAAGTTATCATTAGTCTAAAGAAAACTTAGTCTACTTAAGTTGGTGTGGAGTTTGCCTACACTCCTTGTTAGTATCTCAAATGCAATTGCCTAAATATAATTAAAACAAATGTGTACCATCTGTTGGTTAGTCATTTAACTTTCAATGTGTCCTTTCATGTTTCCCCCAGGTTGGGCTCTCTGTAGAAGTTAAAAGATGACATGAGTCATACGTCTGCAAACCTAAAATCTATCACCCCATGGTGTTCTGGGGAGAAAGCTGGATCTACCCATTGCACTGCACTGCTCATTTTATGCAGTGTAATTCCCCATAGCCAATACCACTGTTGCTTTGGGGGAAAATGCATTGTACACGGAGAAAGCGACTACAGCTGAGCCGGGTTGTGTTCCTTCTCTCTGGGGTTTTCCTTTGTACCCTCTACCAGCTGAGCATCACTGCCAGGATGTCAGAGCCCTGGCTGATGCCTCAGATTGGAGAGGACTCTGGAGAGGGTTCAACAGAAGGGTTGGAGGAGGTTACTGTGGAGACTCTGGCACTTGAGGAACCCATCACTGCGACTCAGGAGTGGGAGCCAACAGACCAAACCACACCAGAAATGGGTGTTGTCCATCACACAACTGAAACTTTGGATTTGACAACACCCCCCACCACAAATGAGCCTTTGTCATTAACAACAAATCAGACTATTGTCCACTGTATCTACGTGGCTCCTGAACCTCCAAACGAGACACCCACACCACCACCACCAATGCCTCCTGAGCCCACCACAACCATGCCTGCCTCACCTGAACAAGATCCACACATGAAGGGCGAATACCCTCAGGACCTCTTCTCTGTGGAAGACCGCAGAAACGGCTGGGTGGTCCTCCACATTTTTGGGATGATCTACATGTTTGTTTCCCTGGCACTTGTGTGCGATGAGTACTTTGTTCCTGCTCTGGGAGTAATCACGGAGAAGCTGGCCATCTCCGATGACGTTGCAGGGGCCACTTTCATGGCTGCTGGAGGTTCGGCCCCAGAACTATTCACTTCCCTCATAGGCACCTTCATCGCCCACAGCAACGTAGGAATTGGCACCATTGTGGGCTCTGCAGTGTTCAACATTCTGTTTGTGATTGGAATGTGTGCTTTGTTTTCCCGGGAGATGCTCCATTTGACTTGGTGGCCACTCTTCAGAGACGTGTCCTTCTACATCTTGGACCTCATCATGCTTATCGTTTTCTTCCTGGACAATGTCATCATGTGGTGGGAGAGCGTGATGCTATTGGGGGGTTACACCCTCTATGTGATCTGCATGAAATTCAATGTGCAGATAGAGCGGGCCGTCAAAACCCAGCTCTACAAACACAAGAGCATTGTGAAAGTCATTGCTTTGGAGGAGGATGAACCGGTATGTATAGTGAAAAATAATAATGATTCATGGGGCTCAAGTCTACATGGGGGCCACAGTATCAATTGTCATTAGTACATGTCTTAAAGGGCCTGGTATGATACCTTTTCGTAGAGCCCTAAATTTCTGGTAAGGGCCCTGGGTAATGCCCAAAACAGGTATGTCTGAGCTTTATCTAGTAGTTGTCAAAACTCTGAGGCATTCAAAGTATACAAGAACGCTCGCCCCGGGGCAAATAGTAAACTATTACGTTATTCCTAAACGTAACCTCAGTAAAACGGTGCCAAAACCTAACCTTATTCGTAAACTTAACCTCAGTGAAACTATGCCTAACCCTAAACTTATTTCTAACCTTATCCTCAGTAAAACAAATACAAGTACCGCTGGGGGCGAGCGGCCCGGGAAACAAATGGGGGAGAGCGTGTTTTGGGGCGAGCATTCCGGTTACCCATTCAAAGCATTCTTATCCCTAAAGACAATCTGATCTTATTTACTATTTAGCTGTTTATATTGCTTTATTATGATTGACCAAGTTGGAAGCAAACCTTTGTCAGATTAGTTTTTGTTCCAGACTGAAGTTGCCCAAATGCATCAATTCTGTACATGTGTGTTACAGCACTAGATAAGAGTTACATAAAAAGATGAAAGATTTTGTGCCACATATATATCACTGGAATGGGTTGTCTTAGCCCCAATCCTCCCTGATATCTCTTCTCCCACCTATGTTTTTTATGTAAAAACATGCACATGGTTGGTTGATACACTCTGTAAGTGTAGGCCTTGGGGGATCAAAGCCGATCACCCACAACAAACCCCTAATCCTTTGAGACATTACAGCACTGCACAAACTGTAGTATCAACATATACTGCAGTAATTGTGATGGTAAAGTCATTCTATTCATGCTTGCTCTGTGGTTTTCTTCTTCTTTTAGCTCTGTTGGAGCTGGGTTTTATTATCTGGTGTAAACACTGTCATGGATCACACAATGATATTATATGATACTGTTTAGGTATAATGAGTGTAGGGTCAGTTCGTACCAAAGTATATTTTAACCCAATAAATATCAGTGCATTTTTGACTGTTGTGTAAAACAGATAAAAAGCCATTAGAAGATGTAAACCCCAGAATCAGAATCACCTTTATTATCACGTCACAGGTGTAAAGAAGTGGGTGAAATGTATTTTTTCGAGTAACACAATGCACCATGGTATTTGGAGATTCATGTATAAACTTAACTGAAATGAATGTATTAATGTATCAAATTAACTGAAATGACAGTACAGTACAGTAATAACCTTCCTTCCTTCTGAATGGTTATCATTGTACACAGGTGACTGGGGGAGGTGAAGACAATGCTGCTACAGAGGACAACAATCATTTAAAGGTAAATAACAAATAGCAACCAATTGAGAAATGATTATAAAAACACCTAAATGTATTCACTAGTTATTCTCATGTCATGATACTGTATATTACATTTCTGACATATACTGTACTGCAACATCACTCAAACAAAACAGCACATCTCATTTCCAGTTTGACCACCCGCCTGTTGGAGGATGGTGTATATATCACGGTCTGTTGTGAACCCATCTTTTTCTCCCAGAAACCAGCCCTTCAGCG
This sequence comes from Gymnoscopelus microlampas, assembly GCF_963454915.1. NCBI lineage: Eukaryota > Metazoa > Chordata > Actinopteri > Myctophiformes > Myctophidae > Gymnoscopelus > Gymnoscopelus microlampas. The sequence continues at coordinate 42,890,677 of NC_139943.1, forward strand.
AGGGAAGAGTACAGCCTCCTTACACAACAGCACGTTGAGAAGCTCCCTTTTCCAACTCGTGACCCACACACTGGAACCTATTGGAGGAGGTGAATAATTAAATTCAATCTTTATTTCAGACTCAAGGTCCATATCACATACAGAATGACAAAATACACAACGATGAATAAGCAAAACAAACAAAAACAAATGAAACACATAAAATCAGTCCAAATACAGCTAGCCACACATGTGCTCACAGTCTGTAGAGGCTGTTAATTGTGCCAATGTCTCCAAATCATGGAAGGGTACCGATTAGAACTCTTCACAGGGTTAATTCAAATCGTAATAACATGATTGTCAGACTTTTCTAGCCAACATATGAGTTTGTACATTATATTTCTTAAAAGGGCTTGACAGGTGACATGGATGATACATTCTCTGGCCAAAAATGATGCTTTGCATGCCGTTAGAAGTGTTGTTAAACTGAGTGCCTCTGTCCTTCCTTCTCTCAGTAACATGGATTAGCAAGATGCTCCATGTGTAGCACTAAATCCAGATTGATACTAAGTAGATAAATACCTACCTCAGTCTATGGAGTGATTCATTTGTACAGTGGGAATATGGAAAGGATTGTTAGACAGAATGAACTGTGGCTGTAGTCACAGTGGCTACAAAGCTTCAATTTCAATACATCAAAAATGCCAAAAGAAGAGTTTGAAATGTTGTGTTAGACAGCAAATGCATCTTATATATCATCGCTGTCGGACAGAAACCTAATATCTCCATATTTAAAATGTTCATGTTTTTTGTCCCTTGGTAAATGAATACCCTACTTCGTTACTGTATACTACAGTGTCACACAAAAGTATAAAAAATAGCCAATCTACAAGCTCACAACGCGTTGCATTGTGATGCGTTGTGAGCTTGTAGTTTGGCAATTTTTACTACTTTTAATTTTGTATGTCTGTCTGTGAGTTTTATAAATATGTAACCCAGTGCTACTCAACCCGCGGGCCGCATGCGGCCCCAACGCAGTGTCTCTGCGACCCGTCATGGTCAAACCGAAAAAACATGTTTTTCAAAAACAAACAGACATACTCACATACACACAAAATAAACAGGTACAGTGAAAGGAATATGATGTAAAAAATTACATTTTCTTATAACAATAACAATGTGTAGTGTGTTACAAAATCGAAAAATCCAAAATAGGACCGACATTTTTAGCTTGCAGCCCTTGGACTTTTGATATTTTGCTGAGTGGCCCCTGAGCCATCTTAAGTTGAGTAGCCCTGAAAGTATCAACAAGAGCTTGAGACTAAATAATAACTACATTGGATCAATTGGAACACAGGTTATTCTTTCCATTTCCTGAAAAGTAACGGTTTTGGAGATACAAGGTTTCCGCCCAACAGCGACAATATTTATAATGATGCAATACTGGACAAACTCAATTGAATTGCTTTTATAATGTATTTATTTATTAGTTACCTCCCAATAGAGGGAGTTCATGATGGGTGAGCTTTACTATTCATTTTACTATGATATGGTAACCTTGCTACCCCAGCATATTTCTCTGGCCCCAGCTCCTTGTTTATTTGGCTCTCAGGCCAGCAAGCAGCAAGACAATGCTCTACTCTCGTTCAGTAATCAGATTTTGATTGCGCTTATAAACCTGGAGCACAGCCAGCATCCCCTAGTACCTACTGTACCAATCAAATCTCCCTATCTCAACACAGCTATCATTCATGCAAGCCCATGGAGACCACAGGTCATATGGGGACACAGTAAAGCCACAATATGACAAATGTGTATGACTTACCTTTTTTTTCTTCACATTAAAAGAAACACAGATAAGGATGTATATAATATAAATAAGTAGTACCTTTGCATATGCTTATTATTCCATCTGATCTGCCTATTAGAAACTGTTTTTAAATGGAGACTAGCATATTGAAGCACATTGAGTCACGCTTGTCGTATGAAATGTGCTATATAAATACACTTGACTTGACGTGAATATAATCGAAAGTCTGGCAACTCTAGTCTGAAGGTCTTGGTCATATTTCTGCTTATTGTGTTGTGATGATGAGCTCATCATTGCTGAGGCCAGCAGCTGCATTGGCTGTCATGATATTGTTATATTGTATGCCTGTCACAATTTAATTGCTGTTTGCTTGCTAACCGTAATATTTGAGACTTGATTCCACTGTGTGCCTGTCTAGTTTTTTATGTGATAAATACTGACTTTATTGTAAATCAATCACAGTGACATCATGGCTTCAATTCAGAGAGACAACTTTTAAAATGTACTATGTGCAGCAGGGCATTATAATGGCTCCTGTCTGTGTAAGTGTGTCTGTGGATAAATTAACTAAAGAATGGATGGCGGACTTTCATCAACTTTGGTGGAAATCAGTTGGCTGCCCCAAGGAGATAATTATCTTACACAACTCAACAACAGGGCTTCAAGGCTAATGCGTAGGCCACGCAAAAGCCTTGATTATTCTAATAACTCTGTAGCTGAACTGATATCTAAAGCTGTTATTCTTGAACATCTTCAAAGCTATCTTGGATCAAACAACACATTTTACAGATATTCAGAAGGAATTAACAGATAATTAACTTTAGGAAACATATAGAGCTGCTTCTGCTGTTGAGGAGAAATAAGTCGATGTGCCTACAGGTTTCCAGTGCGGAGGCGACATGCTAGAAGACACAGAGAAACGGTGCCCTTTGGCAGAGATTAAGAAGCTGACTGCCAAGCTAGTTGAATATGAGGACAGGGATAGATGGGTGCATCTACTGATTTATGGTTTTCCACTAGAGCAGTCCGAAGACGCCATATCTTTACTGCCTTAGCTGGTAGCCTGGATTTAGAGTGCACACACAGGTTGGAAATCAGAGATGTGCACTGGAAGGGACATTAAGTAAGCTTCTACAGGATTTCTCAAAGGCTACCCAAGATCATTTAGGTACCCTATAATCCATTATCCAGATATGCTGCCTGGTTTTGTTTTTTATAGTACTATTTTCTTGACTTCTGCATGTACTATCCTACTACAAATGAATATAATCTCTGTGTGTCTGCGTGCACGTCTAACATTTTCTGACATGTTTGTCATCAGACTAGAGCTCAATCAGCTAGAAAGAAAGGTAGAGAGGGGGGAGGGAGGGAGGAGAGAAGGAGATAAGGAGAGAAGGAGAGCTTGATCCTTGGAAGACAGAGAAGGAGAGAGCATGGAAGGAAGATGGAGACAGAGCCTACTTCACCCACACATTAGTCTTGCGAGCCATACTGTTGCCTCCCACAGTTTTCGAATGCTTCCGTCATACAGTCGGGAGCACGGAAGCTCTGAAAATGATCCGGGGATAAAATGGATGTGACGCCTGCTCCCCACTTTACCGTCGTGTAAATTAACTAGAGGTTTGGGCCGCTTCGAGGCCCTCACATCTAGGCCCGATTACAGCTACGTTGCACCAGTGATCCAACTGATACTGTATATGGAGATACGCAGTAGGGAGGGGTGCTGTGGCTAAAATATGCAATGTAGTTTTATATTAACTGTACAATATGTAAGTACATTGAAGATGGGGAAAGAAGCCTAGGTATTAGCCAGAGCACTGATCAATAGTCTGTGGCAAGTTCGGAGGCAAATGGAGTGATCGTGTGCTGAACAACCCCGGACGTACATTGGTGGTAGGATATAGTAGTAGGATATAAGCCTATATAGCTTGCTGCTTAGCAGAAATGGAAATTCAATAAAGAAAAACATCACATGGATGCAACTGGGACGTATCATCAGTGTTGTAGCCTGGGGTCATCGGGTGTTTCGGGTCTCGCAACATACAACAAACACCCTCGCCCAGGTGACCCAGCCAGGGTTGATCAAGCCCCGACTTACGTCCCAGTAGCTACCCACGGTCAGTCCTATAGGGAAAGACAGGGCCACTCAGTCCGCTTCTCCGGACTCTGCTAGGACTCGGGGAGGCTCTGGCATGTGGAGGGACTAGGCTCTGTGGGTTGTCTCCTGGCTGGGCTCCTCCTTCGTCTCACCAGGTCCAGGACCTGAGCGCTGCGCCAGATCTGGTGCACCGCCTCGATCCAAACATTTCCTTCTGGCGTGATGGTTCCTTGGGCCGTGGTCGTCCAAAAATAAGATCTTTGAAAATATATTTTCATGAACGAAAATGACAAACAGATGACAGCTTCCGTTCTCGGCTTTCGGGATGTGTAGTTCCAGAATCAATATATCATTAGTAGATTGTGGAATAGTGGCTACGCGAAACTACCCACACATTAACGCGGCTAATGCTGCTGGGTACTGAAACCTGACCATGCTGATCAGCGAGTTGCTCCTTGATGCGAAGCCAGACAACTATTCTACAATCTTCAAATGCTACATTGAGTCAATGCCCTGTGAAAACAGCGCACAGGAAGCTGTCATCGTTTGTCATTTCCGTTCACAAAAATATATTTAAGATACCTTAAAAACATCTCTGCTAAGCAGCAAGCTAGATATACTTCAACTAATTTGTTTTACAGTAGGACAAATTTACACGACTGAAAAAACGAAACAGGATTGGGGTGCAGGTAGGTTTTTCTGTTGCTCAGATTATATAGGGCGGAAGCATTTGTAAATTGTGTGAGCCAACAATCTGTCTCGAGACACTGCAGCGAAATAACTGATAACGTTTTCTGCTCGTATATTATGGATAATTTAGTCTTGCTTGTATTGCTTCATTCATTTACCATGTGTGATCAATGCATACATTTATGTGTGTAGATACAGATCCACCTGTCTGTATTTGCTATATAGGCTACTGTACGGCTCACCTTTATAGAATGGATGATGGTATTGATATCACTTTTGAGTTGGTTGAGCAGTTGTGCACATGTTGAGGAGGACTACTGTTTCTCCGCACCTTTCTTCGATTTATTTAGTAAATTAAACCTGGAAGCTTCAGCCTGACAAATTTTGCCAATGCTCCATTAACTTAAACATCATGTAATGGCCAGCAGGGGGCAAGTCTGCTCGTTGCAAAAATAAGTTTGATTGCTTAAAAGTCATTGGGGAAATGACCCAACTTATGATTTATTACCTCAGTAAACATTTTCCTTGTGAGTTTATGTTTTAATTCGCTAGTTTCAAGTGTTCATTTTGTAAAACAGCCCAACTTAGAGTAAAATGGACAATATAGCCGGGTATGCTTTAGGCCGTGGCTGTATTGTGATTGACAAGTTGCTGCCATAGACTACCACAGTGATCTGGCAAATTAGCTTTACTCAAGGCTTCAAAATGGGACTCCACAAACCAATGGGTGACGTCACGGATGACTATGTCCATATTTTTGACTTGGCTACCATCCCAAGTCCTATATCTACATGTCGGAATGTGGCCGTTTCTCAAGACTGTTCTGGAAATATGGGCGTTTTGGCGAGACCGTTTTGGTGACTTTTTGATGATTGGTTCGAATGGTTGAAGTTCAGCCGGCCACAGCGCTCCTCAGAGCGGACACATGCGGCTTTCGCTGGCCGGTGCTGGGAACAGGGCTAACAACAGACAGGACAGACAGACAGGACTGCCACAGCTTGTTTCTAAACAAACTATTCATTTTAGCCAATCAATAGATCACCTAGTTGTTCAGTATTTATGTGTCCGGGAGACCCGGCAGAGTGGACACAGCGAAAACAAAGAGGCTGTATATGCAATATACGTGTGTGTGTGTGTGTGTGTGTGTGTGTGTGTGTGTGTGTGTGTGTGTGTGTGTGTGTGTGTGTGTGTGTGTGTGTGTGTGTGTGTGTGTGTGTGTGTGTGTGTGTGTGTGTGTGTGTGTGTGTGTGTGTGTGTGTGTGTGTGTGTGTGTGTGTGTGTGTGTGTGTGTGTGTGTCCGCTCCGCCGGGCTCTGCCTGGCTACTGCTAGAGGACAGAACCGCCGGGAGACGTGAAACATCAATGAATCAATGTTGAACAACTACGTGATCTATTTATTGGTTAAAATGAATAGTTTGTTATTGGCAGTCCCACAATGAGTTTGATATCTCAGTCACCATGATATTACTTATGTCATTTGTTCTAGTTGTCTACAGTCTATGATTTCTTCATGGTTTACGTGTTTTTGTTTTGGGGAGTGCTATTTTAGGGATCCAGGCTACCATATCCTCCTTGCCATATCCTACACGTGACTGATCTCAACTGCATTTCTGTCAATGCCAGGGGTCTTAATATCCTGCATACATTTTCTAAAATGTTATAGCATTTGTTCATGAGAAGAAGGTTGATTTTGCCATGGTCCAGTAATCACATATACTCCCGAAAGATGCCGGTCACTTAGTAAATACGTTTAATCACCCTATTTTATTTTTGTCTGCTCCTATAAGAGCCAATGGCATGATTCACGGTAGTTTGATGCTGGTTTCTATGACCTAATAACCGAAACTCTTTTGGATCTCACAGGCCTTCGTCTGGTTCTGGGAGTTAGTAGTAGTGACCAACGCCCTGCTTCGGCAGCCGACACAGGTATGATTGGCATCTCGCACTCAATGAACCCTTCCGTAAAAAGAATCTTATTTTTTCTCTGTGACACATAGAACTTTTCAGTTATAGATTTTCTCTTTGCGTCTAAAGATCTATTTCAAAATGTTCAGAACACATTACCAGTTACATGGTTTGATCCCAAACCCATTGACTGTATGTAACTTTGATGGCTGCAGCTGCTAGAGCTCCTAGATGGCATTTTAACTCCTCGCTGCTTTGTGATTAAGCATAAATTAAATTCAGTGAATTTCTGGAGTTCTATAGGGGTTCATTTTCTGAAAGGATTCTGTGGGAGGCAGTGTTAGAAGCAACACCACACTGTACGCGATAAGGAACGTGCAGGCAAACTAGAAGCAGAAGTATGCTGCTCTCTGCGCTATTTTACGACATGGTTCGAGTTTTAACAGGCAGTGTTAAGAATTTTAGACTTCCACTCCGCTAGACCTAATCATTTGCTGGCTATGAGGCTTCGGACCAATGAACCTTTTTCCGTTTTTTTGTGTCATATCTAAAGATGGTACTGTGATAACCGATCCAAGAGTGTGAACTCAACCTTTGCCGCTTTTTATACGTAACCGTACAGCTCGAAGTGTGGCTTTGATGAGTCAGCTTATAAAAGTTATTTGGATAATATATATATGGAGCATCTTTCTGATAGTGAATTGGTAAACATGGACCTATTACTCTACTCGAAATGTTGAAAGCAGCGAGGAAAATCCAGTCCTAGACGGAATTCCACCTGAGCTTTACCTTGCCTTTCGGCCCTTGTTCGGTCTGTGCTTGTAGATACGATACAGTTTTGCAATTAAGGAGGGTTCATTCTTGAGAGATGTTACATTTCCTTTCCTCCTCCTTCCTTTTGTCTTTTCGAAAGGTTCAATGCAAGGTTGTTCCCTAAGTCCATTACCGTTTGCACTTTCTCTTGAACCATTGGTCTATGTATAACGTGCTTTGAGATAAACCAGTAGAGTCTGGAAACCAAGACACATATGTCTCTAGTAGTGTGCAGAATTGTATGAAGTGGGTGTGGTGCGTGAGAATTTTGCACCTTTAGAGCTGATATTAAAGGTAGGGTAAGTGATATTTTTTGGTTAAAACAAAAAGTATTTTGTTAAAAGGTTGAAACACTATATTCTGATGGTAATCATTGCTATAGTGTTTTTTTCAGTAACAGATGTCTCCCTGTCTCTCCAGCTCTTTAATAAACAGAAAATGCATTTTCCGGTAGGTGTCAAAATCTCAGCCAATCAGGAGAAAGTACCCATTTTTTAAGCTTCATTTGTATAGTGTTCCAGTTCCAATTTTGCCTGCTCATTTCTTAGTGTCATCACTTCCAATTTCACTTGTTTAATCTGTATCCTGATTGAGTTCGATGTCCTGGTTGCATAAAATTGGAAATGAAACTGAAACGAAAATGACTCCTGTTACTGAACAAACACTCTATAGCAATGAGTACTATCAGAATATAGAGCTATTTAACACTTATTTTAACCAAAGCAAATCACTTACCCTACCTTTAACTGTAAATCAAATAAAAAGGAGGAACGTGGTAAATCAAATTCCATACATAGATTCTGGAGGGAACACAACCTCTCGTCTCCATAAATACCCCCGATATATGAGAGATGAGAGAACTGAATAGGACGGCCACCAATCAACAGTCTTTCATTAATGATTATTGTGGGCTGTGGAGCCCTAGTGCAGTGGTTAGAGCACATGCCTTTCATGTGGATGGTGTCGGTCTGAACCCTGCCTGGGGTTGATGTCAGCAAGGGCATGTGGTCCCAATAGGTTCCTATAACGCCAGATCAAATGAATTCAGATCTGAGCCAAGTCTCCTGAGCAGACGCGTCTGAAGCCTGTCCTGGGCGGGAGCATGCAAAGGGCCAGCCAGCAGCCAAATTCTTGTGAATTTGCAAAACAATGTGACCAGACTTACAATGACAGTGAGTAATGGGCATATTACCAGCGAACCAGCGGAACAGCGCCCTCTAGCGGCAGTGACGTCAGACTTCGGTGCTCTATATGTAACATTTTTAACGACTGGAATAAAATAAGGGATGGGTGCATTAATAATCACCTGGTTCAGTGGTAACAAGTTTTTTTTCTGACAGTTTATTTTAAACCCAGATAGTTTACTATAGTCATTGAAAATACATAATATTTGTGGGATACATTGCATGGCATTGTCAACATACTGTACTATCTATATTAACATTTTGTCTGTGAAATATGATTATGTGTTCCATCCATAGAAATTTGGGATAGCGCAGGTGATTGACAGATGGTTTGTGACAATGGTTCAAGACAAAGGACAAACAGTAATATACGTAGGGGATAAGCCTGCCTTGAGGAGGGGAAAAAGATCTGTGTGGCTGCCCCTTTGCATGGAAACTATGCTTCTGAATATTTAACAATGCATAACAGTTGTGGCCATGCTATTCAGTTCTCTCATTGGAAAGAGTAAAGTATTTACATATTTGAGGGATATAAATGGAGACGAGTACTTGCGTTCCAGGATCTACTGTATGTACAGAATGTGATTGATTGATGTGATTGAACTTTTATTTACAGTTAAGATCGGCTCCAAACGATAGTGGTGTTCCATGGCAAAATTATCTCACAATACACCCACTTCATAAATGTCTGCACACTACTAGAGGCACAAATTGCCTTGTCTACAGACCTTACTGATTTATATCTCAAAGCATGCATATAGACCCCTGGCATTAGATGCTTAATGGAGGGACGATATTCTGGACCTGGATTGAGAGAGAGAGAGTTATGTTCTTGTTGTAAACAACAAGAACATGAAGTATGCAGAAGTAACGCTTGCCATCGGGCGACCAATAATTCCAGACACTACTGTATCAGTCCAAACATTGAATCCTCATCATGGGTGTTGATGAAGCACCGATGATACTTGAACCACGTGATCACATCGCAGTGAGTGTCATATCTCTCTCTTTCCACAGGTCTGGGTCCAGCATATTGCTGGCCTCCAGAAATCCTTTCCTGATCACCAGAAAATTCATTATCATTGTACACACACATCCAGAAAACTATGCTAAATGGAAATGATTGATGGCCCTATTTGCACCCTGTGTTACCTCGTTACTTAATGTTCTGGGAATGCTTCCAGTGGCCAGATTCTGGGATATGGTTGCTTCTAACCTCTCTGAGATGTTTGAGATTACAGTGCCTCATTTTCCCATTACACTCTACATTCTAAATCACTTAAGTGGGATGGGTTTTTGTGTGGGATTTTGTCTGTTGCTCTTTCTTTTCCTTTCTTTTTGTTAGTTATTGCGTACATTGTGTTGGGTCATTTTGGTCACAATGAAGGTCAAGGTCAAATGTAAATAATCAGTCATTATGTCTCAGGAAAAGGGTGACTTAGAAAGATAAGGTAGAGAGGTAGCCTAGATAAGATAGAGACACGGTAGAGATGAGGTTTGACGTGTTGGATTCCGTTTGTTTTGTTTATACTGTAGGTAAACCTAAGGAACAGTCAGAAACAAACAATGTGGCCAGTGGGAATCCAGGGAACAAGACTGAATCCAAATCTGCAGGTAAAATCGATGCATGTGATGGTTACTGTCTAATGTGTATGAACTCAGTGGCTGCTGTGTTGTTGGGGTATTTTTTGTCAACGTAAGTATGTTTGCACAGTAAGAAAAAACAAACAAACAAACAGGCTTCTTCAGTCTGAAGAGAACATTTTATGTAGTATATTGATATAGAGTATTGATATTATTTTTATTGAAAAGTATTGAAAATGATTACACTGGACACTACTATTTTTTTGATTTGATTTGATTTATTTGAAAAGCCATCACCACATGGTCACCGCAGTTCGAGGATAACACAAGAAAGTCCTGAGACTTATTTCCGTTGAGGTCCTCTTACAATTAACAATCAATACGTTAAAAATACGTTACAATACAACACATGTAACTAACGTAACGCTACATAGACACAAGTGACATACACAGTACACATTACACAACAATACAAAACACAAGTAACATTCACTGTACTTACATACAAACAATACAGGAACACAAGTAACATACACAGTACACAAACAAGTGCTACCTTATCTTTCCTAGTCTAATGACCCTCTATAGGGGAACCTTTTCTAATAGACATGATTTAGTTTTGTATTTAAAAGTCCTCAGATTTGTTGTCAGTTTGACACTGTTTTCGAGGTCATTCCACTGTGTGGCTCATATGTAAGTAAATGATTCCCTGCCTACTTTACTTTTAAAAGCCGGAAGGCTCACGTCTGCTACACTGGCTCTGGTGAAAAAATGGTGTACTTCACTTCTCTGAGTAAAACATGTCTTTAAAAATATGGGGACCTCTCCATATATTATCTTATGAACCATGGTCAATCTGGCCATGATTACCCTGGATTCTACTGGGAGCCAGTTGAGTTCTCTAAACTGGTTCCTACCTATTTGGGATCTGGGTCCTAACCCTAGAATGACCCTGATCAGTCTATTCTGAGCTGACTGTAGCTTTGATTTGAGGGATTTCAATAAGCCCCCCCAAGAAGTACAAGCGAAATCAAAATGGCACATAATAAGAGAATTGGCTACCACCTGTTTTGTCTCCCTATCCAAGTACCTTGCTGTTCTTGCCAGAAATTTAGTCAGTCCGGAGACTTTGCTCAGTACCTTGCTGGCCATATTTCGGCCATCTAGGTTACCCTCCAAGATACAACCCAGGTATTTCACCGATGATTTAGCTTCAATGAAGTCAGAATTTAATTTGACCTTGAAATCAGGGCTCTTTCCTAATTTGATTTTAGAACCAAATAGAATAGATTCCGACTTCCCTGTGTGTAAAGATAACTTATTATCTATAAGCCAGGAATTAACCTTTGTCAATTCCTCACTCAGGGAACTCTCCAGTGTGGATTGTTCCTTATGGGACATCAGCAGAGCAGAATCATCAGCATACAAGAACAAATCACAGTTACAGGCGTCTGTCATATCATTCACGTATACCAAAAACAGTGCTGGGCCTAGAATGCTTCCCTGTGGAACACCACATTTCATGAAGCTTGAATCTGACAAAATACCATTTACCTCTACCCTCTGTTCGCGGTCCGTTAGGTAGGTTTGAAACCATTTGCATGCTGCCCTGTCTGCCCCCAGGGCCTCAAGCTTGTTGAGAAGTCTACTGTGGTTCACCGTGTCGAATGCTCTCCGTAAGTCCAGTAGTACCATTCCACACAGCTTCCCACTATCAACCTCTTTCCTAATTTGTTCCGTTAAGAATAGTAAGCATGTGTCAGTTGAGTATGACTTTCTAAAGCCTGATTGCAGTTTGTACATTAGATTGTTCCTATTTAAGTACTCGTTTAGTTGGTCATTGATTACCCTCTCAAATATTTTTGACACTGAACCCAAAACTGACACCAGTCTATAGTTACCGGGGTAATTTTTGGCTCCTTTTTTGTACAGGGGGAGTATTTTGGCCTTTTTTAGGTCATGGGGGAAGACACCCTGTTCAATTGATAGGTTGAAGATGTGCGTGATACTGGGCGCTATCTGCAATGCAGCATCCCTTAAAAAGAGAGGAGCTATTCCATCCAGGCCTGTGGCCTTAGCGCAATTGATCTTGGACAGCATCTCATAGACCACCTCCACCTCTACCTTCTGCAGGGAGAATGAGTTGGAACACACTCCTTGTTTCCCATAAAACTCCCTGACCCTGTCTATGTCATAAATCCCAGGTGCCAATGGCAATTTGGAGACCAGGTCTGCTGCAACATTTGTGAAATAATCATTGAATTTATTTGCAACCAATTTTTTATCGAATTCCATCTCTTCATTAATTTTAAGACCTATATTACTGCATTTATTGCTTTTGATTTTATCTCCTGCACCTAGTTCTTTTAGGGTTTTCCAGAGTTTTTGAGTGTTGCTTTTATTTTCTATTATTTGTTCTTTATAGTGAGTCTGTTTTGTGCTAATAATGAGCCTCTGAGTTTTATTCCTCAGCTCTCTAAAAAGGGCCAAATCTTCTACTGTGTTTGTTTTACAATAGCTCTTGTGAGCTTTCTCTCTGGACCTGATTGACTCCAAAATGTCATTATTGAACCAGCGGCTGGACCACTACTAGATGTAATAGTACACAATAAAATCCTCAGTGTTAATTTAACACTGACTGTATAAATACACTCTCAGAGTTAGATTACTGCTGAGGATTTTACTGTGTAGTAAGGCCCTGTTGCCAGTCTGGGCTATTGTCCTCTGAATAGCGCTTTTCACAATACATTGTCCCAGATTTCGTACATGGCAGAGCAGTGATTTCACCTCTAAATATAGAAATATACAACAATTATACTCCATCATGTGATCTGTAAATGAGACCTGGATGTTAATTGGAATCGTGGTTGCAGAAATGTTTGACCAATCTCTTGGACACACATGTTACATTGGTCTTATAAGCCTGTGGAGCTCTGCTGGTTTTGCTCAAGACCCACTTTTGACTTTTCCGTGAAGTCACGATAACCCAGGGATCCCTTATCTAAATAGTGTAAGTTGTTCTTAGCCCATGACCCCCTGATCTCATGAGGACACAACTGTCAGGCTAGGAAACAATATTATAAGCCAGGGCTTATTTTTATGGAAATGCTTGCTGACTAGGTACAACACAGTATCAGGCAGCACACATGATACATATATATATATTTATCTTTATTTTTTAATTTTTTTTGCACAGATAAAACTGAACAGACCAAAGACCCAGAGGCTGCCTCAGCAACAGAATCAGAGAAGAAGGAAGAGGAAGAAGAAGAAGAAGAAGAAGAAGACGAAGAAGGAGAAGAAAAAGACGAAGAAGAAGGAGAAGAAAAAGTAGAAGAAGGAGAAGAAAAAGTAGAAGGAGAAGAAAAGGTAGAAGAAGAAGACAAGAAGGTACTCGCTATCAATGTCCTGCAGGTTCACAACAAGCAGAGAAGTGAATCATTGATACCTCTTTATTTAAGGGTTAACGTGCCTTTTTTCAGCTTTAGGCAACACTTTAATTTGTGTATTGTGCAATTAATCGCCACTTCGTTTTTCATCTATCATCCACCATGCTCTCTCTGTACCCATTACTCTAAACACCTGTCTCATAGGAAGATGAGGCTGCAGGGGAGGCCGGGTCGGGGAAATTAAAAGACGGTGAAGAGGATGGCAGTGACGAGGACAACGATGATGATGAGGAGGAAGAGGAGGAGGAGGAGGAGGAGGAGGAGGAGGAAGAGGAGGAGGAGGAGGAGGTGGAGAAGAAGAAGGATGACAAGGGTGATGACAAGGCTAAGGAGGATGAGGTAGAAGAAGAAGAGAGCGATGAGAGCGAGGAGCCGCTGTCCTTGGAGTGGCCAGACACACGACGCAAACAAGCCATCTATCTCTTCCTGCTACCTATAGTGTTCCCTCTGTGGCTCACGGTCCCTGATGTCCGCAACCCTGTAAGTCACAGACACTAGATTCAGAATAATAAACCATGTGAGAAGTGGCGTCTCTATGTCTCTCTCTTTGCATGTTGACGCATTCATATTCTTCGTCCTACAGGCATCCAAAAAGTTCTTTGCGATGACCTTCCTGGGCTCCATTGCGTGGATTGCTGTCTTCTCCTACCTCATGGTGTGGTGGGCCCATCAGGTTTGTTAAGGAGGGTCTTGCAGTGTTTATTAGTGAAAATTACGGCTCGACTCTTCTGTTACAAATGCGCAATGCTTATAAATGTATCCATGGAATGCATTTCACGTACTTGCTTTCTATTCATTGTACATGCTGGCAAAGTAGGCTGTGTTTAGTTTTTTATATGGCTTCAAAGTGCTTTGTGCATGCATAAAATTGCTTCCAAAAAGATTGATACGGACATGTTTGTGTCAAAGCAACAACAAAGTTGCCTACTTGACTGATTGAGTGAGTGCATACTGAAATCAAAGCCTCATACTGTATTTGGTCATTTTCAACCGTTTGTGCTGCTAGTATTCTCAATATGAAGACAATTTCATATGTTTCCAGGTGGGTGAGACCATTGGTATCTCTGAGGAGATTATGGGCCTGACCATCCTGGCTGCAGGAACCTCTATCCCTGACCTCATCACCAGTGTGATTGTAGCGCGTAAAGGTCTGGGGGACATGGCTGTGTCCAGCTCTGTGGGCAGCAACATATTTGACATTACTGTAGGGTGAGTTCAGTTTGTATATTGAAAAAAGAAACACAAAAAATACACAACCAACAATCTAAAAACCCTACCAAAATAAATGTTACTCATAGAGCACGTTTCATCCAGAACATGGAGTTCAATAGGCTTTACATGGTGCAACAACTGTAACAGAAAAGAGAAAAATAAGTATCCAGTAGAATTGTTTAGTACATAGATTCAAATCACTCACTCTGTGCCTCTGTTGTTCTCGTTCTTAACAATAGCCTGCCGTTTCCATGGCTCATGTACTCATGTATAAACGGTATGGCTCCGGTGCCGGTCAGCAGCAACGGGCTCTTCTGCGCCATCGTCCTACTCTTCCTCATGCTCCTCTTCGTCATCATCTCCATCGCCTGCTGTAAGTGGAAGATGAACAAGGCGCTGGGCGGCGTCATGTTCCTGCTCTACCTTGTCTTCCTGGTGCTCAGTGTGATGCTGGAGGACCGGATCATCATCTGCCCTGTGTCTATCTGAAGTAACGTCGTGGGAATGAGATGAGCTTTCTCTTTGACTGGCTGTTCTCTCCACAGTTGAACAGCAACGGCACTGTGCACCAGCGAATACATGGATGTTTCAAGTCAGGGTCTTGATGTCTGTAGAGACCCAGACAGAATCCTTGCTGTAGTCGCACTGCACTGGTGCCCATTGCAGCAGTATGCCAGCAGTAATACACACACACACACACACACACACACACACACACACACGGTAACTTGTTATGTTGCTGCTCATCAACGCACACTGTTAGTCAAAATGGCAGCTTTAAATGAACATGTCCACCACACCACCATTTAAGAACAACTGTTTTTTTTTTGGTTTTTTTTAAAGAGGTGAATGTACTGTAATCCAATTATGGCAGTTGTATTTGGTAGGGGGATTAAGTAGTGCACAGCATTCCTTCATTGGTTTATAAAATGAGGGTTATCTTATGGATTTGCAGGTTATGTGCATATTTCTATTGATTTGATCAATTCTAATGATTGTGAATTCTGTATATATATAAATACTTCCATTCTCCTACTGATTTTTTTTCTTTTTATGTTCAGCCTAGCAAACCAAAAAGGCTTACAGTATTAGGTGAATGAAAAAGGTTAGACGTAGCCTACACATAGAAAACAAAAAGATTTTCTGTCACAATGAACTTCCATAGAATAAGTGTGTTTATTCATGAACAATCTATAGATCAAGTCAGGCAGAAAACTAATTTATTTTTTGTAAAAATCATACAAATTAGTATCCATGTTACAAAGCATAAATAATACTCCAGAACATTGTGGAAATTGACTAAGGGTGTAAACAACATATAAACATCAAATAATGTTTTGGTCAGTGTGTCGTAGCTGTTACAAGTCCGTGGTCACATCACAAAATGCAATTTGCAGTGGTGGAAGGTAACTAAGTACATGCATTTTACTCAAGTACTGTACTTAAGTAAAATGTTGAGGTACTTTTACTTGAGTTACAGTATGTCAATTTTCCAATACTGTATACTTCTATTCCACTACATCTAAGAGTAAAATATAGTACTTTTTACTCCACTGCAATAATTTGAAAACTTTAGTCACAAGTTACTTTGTAGATTTAGATTATTATTACAAAACAGTAACCAATTAAGCCCTATTTCATACTTCCTCCAGTCAAAAATAGCTGATCTACTAGCTTGTTGTTCGGCTATTTTCAAATAAGTTTGACAGTTACGGTTGACAAATTTTAACACATCTTTGATGAATTTTGAAATGAGACATTCATAATGACTACTTTTACTTTTAGTACTTTTGAGTATATTTTTGATGCCATTATTTTTGCAATTTACTCAATGCAAGAATTTTACCTGTAAGAGTATTTCTTCCACCACTGACATTTTGACAAGAAATATTTTGAAGCACACAGCCTACAGTATGTAATACCTATCATGTTGTTCATGAATAATGTGTGAACTGCATAACATAATGAACATTTGTATACAGGCAGGATCAGTTAGCAGTAGAGGGCAAACTTCTGAAACATTAAACTCAGTTCTACTTGTCACTGGTTAGCATTACCATAATGCCAACCCCTGGGCAGGTCAAAGCTGTTCAATTTAGCACCCTTGATAAAAACAACTTAATAATTACTTCACGTCCTTAGTGCAGAAAAACATCTGTGTCTTAACACGTATCAATTTAAAGTGAATAATTGCTTGTGATAAGCTATAACCTTTAACCATTTTGAGTACTGAGTTTTATAATGTGACATTTGTAATATGTAATATTCTGTGGTAAACTGTTGGTGAACTGGGTTTGTGGGTTCAATGGAAATTTACACTGTACAACAAAGATATTAAAGAAAGTATCAAATACCCTGTAGGCCAACAGTACATCTTTTCTCGTCCCAACCTGTCAATAAATGAATTTCTTTATGAAAATACTGTATTGATCAAACCTATAGAAAACATTAATCTTCACTTTGTTCCGACGTATCTGCCATTGGTATGATTGTACTGTTTACGAGGAGATCTATTCACAGTGGTCCCTTACAACACATCTGCTACAACATCCATCATTTCTATAAAAGATATAGCTTAGAAAAAAAGAGCCAGCAAATCATAGCAATAACATTAATACCTAGTAACTTCCTTTTGAGGAAGTTATTTTGGTTCATCATTTCATGGTTTGTACAAAAAAAACTAGACAAAAACAAACTAAGTTGTGCACATTGTTTAACTGAATATTCTCTTTTTAAATCGAGGAGAATCACACGGTTAGACCGCTTTCATAGTTTTACCCTTTTTTTGTTCATTCTGGCATGTGTGCCAGCTTTACAGGGCACTGGTGAGGACAAATCACTTTGTCATTATTTACTGCATGTACAAGTGATATCCCACAATGCAAAGAAATGACCAAAAACATATCTGAAGGGGTGCCCCGGCCCGGTTGTTAATCAGGTGATAAGCGTGTACCACATAAATAAGGCTATAGTCCTTTCCACCGCTGGTACAGGTTTGAATCTGACCTTTACAGGAGTGTCCAGAATACATTTTTGTCCGTTTCTTTGTACATTGATTTTTCTTTGTCTAAAGAGTAGCCAGTGTCGACTGCACGTATTACACTGTCTGCAGCTGCTGACAAAATTCTGTGCTTGATTGAACCCCAGTACACCTCGACGTAATAATAAGTGACAAGCTCTGCCTAGAGGTCACCTTGTCAAAGTGCTGTTTAAAACATGGACATATTTTAAAGCAAGTAAATTCTGTACACAATCAACTACACTACTAACATGGTCACCTGGACCACTGCTGTATTCAGACGACATCATCGTGTGATAACTGTGTTTTACTCACTCACAGCTTTAACTGAATCATAAAATAGATTGTGTAACAACTGTACATTTACTAGTCCTATCATACAGAAAATACAGAGGATTGTTCTCTAGATACAAACACAAGGCCTGTCCAACCAAACCTCTGAGTCCTAACGGTGTAAAAGCAATGTGTGTGCGCCGCTTTCCCTCATTGTGCTTTAGAATGGGCTCCATCTAGTGGACCCCGGGTCAGTTTAGGTAGGCTGGTCGTGAGTCTATAAAGCAGTCCGAAATGTAACAAAACACAAACTTTAAGTGTTAGCAGCAGCGGTTAAGGTGGTTGTTGAGGGTGGGATGTGATGAGGCTTAGGTGGAGTAGAGACAGGATAAGGATTCATTCACAGACTGAGCTCCCCAAATGTCCGTCTGCACTCCATGACCCCCGCTCCAGGGGGGCGGTCACAGTTGTGTGTCAGCTTGACCTGGTTAGGGGTGAGGCGGTCATAAGCTGTCTTGTACTCACGGTCAAACGCATCTGTAAGGATATGAGAGTGTGCCAGCGGTTAGATGTTGCTATAAAGGACTTTCAATGTACTGTATTGTTAATGGTTCTTACACTACACACAGCATAATCAGGGGACTTGCAACATATGAAAAATACTTTAATCTGCTAGCCTGCAGTGGTGTAGCCGTGATGATAAAAATGAAAGCACATCCAAGCCCTGGTTTCTAATCTGGGAGGGAAAAAAAGACAGACTTCTTGCTTTTCAACTCACCAATATTAATGTTGCTCCTCCCCAAAGCCATCAGTGCAAGGAAAAGTAAATCTCTGTACAAGCTCCTAAAGGCAAGAAGGAGAGAGAAGAAAGTAGAGTTTACCCACATGGTATTCATAAAGGCTCATTTATATTGCACAATCTTTTGACACAAGGACATATTTTTATTTCATATCATTTTTGTCAAGCTTAATTGAAATCTCAATCTTGTTACCGCTGTCTCCTAAAGCCAAGCTCAGGTCCCAGGGTCTGGATGATTTGGCTCATGGGCTGGTAGATGTCACTCTTCTGAATGCTCCTCACAATGCCCTGCAGGAGTTCCACGGTGAAAAGCTGCCCCTCCTCACAAAGCCCTGAGCGTACCAGGGAGTTAGCACCTACAGGGAGAGAGACACAGAAAGAGACAGAGAGAGAGAGATGGTTAGAATATAAGTCAGTCGGATCAAAGGATCTTTCTCCATCACTAACTATGCATCTATGTCAGAGGAGGGAGGTAGGGAGGTGTTGCTGCTAGCAGTCCAGTGTTGAATAATGCATGATATGCAGTTCACTTTTTTTTATATATACTGTATATATTCAGCTTGTTATCTAACAGTGCAGGCCTGATGCAACATGCATAACAAAATTATGGAGAGGATTCCTGATCGTGATTTCATTGCGCTTTTTTGAAAGATCAAAGCTTTGCATCACAGTGAATACATCAGTGACTCACAGTGAGTGTTCCACAGAACGTAGCAGGGTTGATATTGGTCTTGGTGCAACATCAGGTTGTCCCACATTATCCTCACCAACACATGCTTGCTGTCTTCTGAAGTTACGCTCTTGAAAAAGGATATAAAATGTATGTATTAATATATATCTTAGTAAGTAAGCAAGTAAAACTTAAACACACCATTAGAAAGTTCTTCACAAAATAGAAAAGGGTGATAGATAAAGAACTACATGTCAATAAAAATGAAAAATATAGATACAAGCAGCAATACCAGGGGCCCGGCCAAGCAGTGTGCGCTATACACCGTAGTGACAGAAAGTGGTCAGTCAGCTTCATATTAAGAAGTTTGAGAAGACAAATGGCCAGGCATTGTGCGCTATACGCCATAGTGACATAAAGTGGTCAGTCAGCTTCATATGTTTTAGGAAGTTTTAGGAAAAAAATGGCATGTCCTAATAGATACTTCAATTAAATGCTCTCTAATTTAAATCAAGGCTGGATAAGCCGAGGTTTTAATTGGGTACTACTAATACTGGGTATTTGTCTGCTGTCTGAGTGTACAGTATGTTCTACATTGACCTGCAATACCAGTATGAGTCATGATGTTTGTCAGTTTACAAATTGAACAGTGTGGTGTGTGGTTACTGTACCTGGCCTCCGTGGCTGCAGTGCTGTGAGGCAAGGATGAGGGCTGGCAGGTTGCTGGGCAGCTCTAGCCTTCTGAAGTACCACACCAGGTTCCAGAAGACGATAGGGTGCTGGTCCACGATGCTGGGGGACGAAAGGGCCTGGTCTCCCTCGTTCACCAGTAGACTCTCCAGCTCCTTCCACAGTACCACTGGGCTCAGGTAGGGTACTGTCACCGGGCTTGAGGCCGACGCGGAAGTAGAGGCTGGAGCCAAGCCGGCACTCCCATAGCTCTGCACATCAGTTGGCGAGGGAGGCGTGCACGGGTGGGTTGCAGAGAACACTGCAGATGGTTTAGCCTGGGGATTGTGCGACACGGGCGTGCCCTCCACTGGATTACTGTCCTTGCCAGTCCTGAGGGCAGACACAGAGTCTATATGATTAAAGGGATTCAATATGTTGCATGTCTGTCTGTGTTTGTGTGTGTCTGCACGTGCTGGAAAAGCATGCCAGGTAGTTGGCAAATAAATACTAATCCCAGCTAACCGGCTGTTAACCTGCATGGGTGTTCTGCCCATTATTGACATGGATGCCATTAAACCTCATATGAATATTTAATACGGTTTGAAATATAGATGAATGTAACTATTGTAGGTTCATGTGTTCATGCGTGAATGTGGCATGCTCTTGTGCATAATAATAATAATAATAATAGTAATAATAGTAATAATAATAATACAGTATGTGTGCGAATGCATTAGCTAGCTTTGTGTGTGTGCGTGTGTGTGCTTGCGTGTCTTCTGGCTGATTTGTGTCTCGGCACTGACCTGCTGACTGATCTCAGGTCTTTGATTTCCACGTTGAGGAAGGGGACAAATGGTGTGCCACAGAAGGGACAGGTGCTATTGAGGTTGGAGTCATTGGCTGTCCAGCCTGCCATTATCTCCTCATCATACACCAGACAGTCGCATGTCTTACAGAGCGAGCAGCTGGACATCAGCACCTGCATGTGCCAAACACAGAGGAAACACAATGAGACACGGAGCAGCGACTCTGTAGTGTGAGGAAGAAATGATATTATGCTAT
Source organism: Gymnoscopelus microlampas (assembly GCF_963454915.1). Classification (NCBI taxonomy): domain Eukaryota; kingdom Metazoa; phylum Chordata; class Actinopteri; order Myctophiformes; family Myctophidae; genus Gymnoscopelus; species Gymnoscopelus microlampas. The sequence continues at coordinate 42,911,896 of NC_139943.1, forward strand.
TATGGTTGTTTATATGTAACCTTTATTCCAGTACATTATGTTCATGTTGTGTTATCTTATGTTAGAGCCAAGATGACTCTCTTTGACCTGATAGCTATTGTTTATGGTACAGCTTGTCCTTGTAACATAACAGTATAACTATGGTCTGATTCCTTGTGCTCGTGGCAGAACGACTGTACCACAGGCCTGTGTGTACTCATATTTTTTATATCTTGGAGAAACTTAGTAACTTGGTATTTGAGGACAGAGGAATTAAATACATTTATCATCATTATCAGTGGTCATTTGAGGAGGCTTATGCTTTAATTCCAAAAGTACTTCAAGCATAACTACTACATAACTGCATAACTACTAAAAGCTAAATGTATTTTACCTTTTGTAACTACGTATCTCTGTGGCAGTAGCATTTTCCTACAGGCATACCTGAAGAATATGTACAGGGCAAGGTTCAAGCAAGAAAATGACATGAGACTCTGTCCCTGTCCACCACTATAGCCAAGAACAGACAGACATGGACCACCCATAATCCTGCCATGGACCAATAGTGGTCCATGGACCACTAGTTGAGAAACAGTGCACTAAATGACCCAGTGACCTAGTGACAACGAGTCAATGTTGTCAGTTACTGGGAAGTAGGAGGTCAAGAACTTCCACAGAAAAGGGAGAATCTCAAGCAGGGAAAGTGTACCAATTGTCATGGTTGAGTCATCATTATTAGGAAATGTGCCCATATAATTGTGTGTCTGCTCGCTCACACATAAGTTACAAATCAGTATATCAGTTAACATGAGTTTAATATAAGGCTAGATAAAGTAACAGAACAGAATAAGAGTAACCGTACCAGAGGAATGTGGTTCTCAACCTTTTTTGAGCTCTGGACCACTATCCTAATATTTCAGTTAAACAATTACTGTTAATTAAGGGCTTGGTAAAATGTGTTAGTATCTGCAACAAATTATATTAAGCCCTTAACAGACATTATTTAAGAACAGGTGTCCATGGCCCATTGGTTGAGAAACAGCGTTATAAAGGGTTATGAGTATTAGAGTTTGTATAACTATAATCGTGTTATAATGCATTTCATAGACATGGGATGCATAGCAAGTGTTACCAAAAACTCAGCCCATATCCTCCCCAGGTTGATTCTTAGTCAGGGTGGTGGTCCCTGGTTCATAATCAGTTGAAAACCCTTCTAAGTAGTGCCTCTGACCCCGTTTATTTCCAATTACTGTTTGACCGTGAATTCCCCCACAAGTGATTATATCTGGATTTGCACCCTAATTACATAAACAACAAACTGGATCAGTCTGAATTTGAATGTTTGATAGTGATACAGATACTATTAAGGGACTGGGAAGTCCAACTTTACTGAAATAGACAGAGGAAAAACAGTGTAGGAGAAACAAACAGTAGGAAAGCTGAGATGGGAGATGTTATAGGGAAGACTTACAGTAGGAAAGTGAGAGGGGAGACAATATAGCCAGTAGGAAAGGGAAAGTGGAGATGATATACTCTAGAGGAGACAGACAGTCTTTTTTTCTTTTCTTTTTTTTAATAAAGTTGGTTCCTTCCTTTTCTTTATGTAACACGACTTTTGGTAATTAGAAGAGTGCTATATAAATCTGAGCTATTATTATTATTATTACACTAGAAAAGTTGAAAAAAAAGCTGTGTGGGGAGAAGAGACAGTTATTTTTTATTAGGGTTGTCTGTAGTATACTCACCTCTATGGAGTAATTGTGAGTCAGATGGAGGCGAATGGTGTCGGGTGAGGAATCTGGAGTGTGAGGAGTTCTGGAAGCAGGTGCTAGACCACCTGGGGGCAATGTGAGAGGATGAGATTAGACAAGGCTGCCACAAACACTCATTCGACTCAATGGAAGACCAGACATTACAGAGACACAACTGGAACCAAGTTTGGCAGCTTAACTCTATGTTCTGGTCATGTGAACAGAACATAGAAGACATTATCAGCCTGAAAAGAGTGGGAAGTTTGCTGTGCAGTAGACGCCTGGCATGTGTGTACGTGTTTTTGTGGGTCATTGTTTGGCTTAACTGTGGAATAGGGTGAACAGATTTAGTCCATCTATCTATCTATCTATCTATCTATCTATCTATCTATCTATCTATCTAGCTGTCTGTCTGTCTGTCTGTCTGTCTGTCTGTCTGTCTGTCTGTCTGTCTGTCTGTCTGTCTGTCTGTCTGTCTGTCTGTCTGTCTGTCTGTCTGTCTGTGTATCTATCAACCACACAGTGCAACCATGACTATTGATCAATACAGTACCTCCGGAAGAGTTTCGTCTGAACACTGTGTTGGGGGTGGTGGGGCTACCAAGGTTGGCACGACCCCCAGCAGGACTTCTCCTGAGGCGAGATACTCCGCTGTGCTGCGGGGACGTGAAGCCGTCTGGATCAAGACAGGAGTCAGCATCCAGCAGGGAAGTGCAGTCTGGCTCTGCTGACGCGAGGGATGACACACTGATCTGGTCACAGTTGGTATCCTATGGGGGAGGATGGGCGGTGGGGCAGAGAGGAAGAAGCACACCCATCACCACATAAACTAGAGCAAGAATGGACTCGGAATAGGGTAATGGCAAAAAAATGACCAAACATCAGCACAAAGTATGATAGATGTAGTCAGAGGTAGTGGTCTCCGCCAGGCCGGAGATCAAACTTATACATCTTGATCACATGACCCCAGAGAGAATGTGTACCGGTTTGTGTGAGTTTTGGACAAAATCAGTAGGAGTAGTAGCAAAATGTGTGTTTTGAAGAAAATGCAAAATGGTGGAAAATGTAATCTGGTACAAGCGGCCGGGGCCTTTATGGAGAGTGAGAATCCAAGGAATCCATGGAAAAAAATATTTGTATTGTACAAGCCACGGTTCAAGAATTATTGTGGGCTGTTGTGCCATGTGAAGAATGCCATATGAAGAATTTGGGGTGGAGGTTCTTCCTTGGCCTACTGTGAGTGTACGTGCAAAGTTTCACAGCAATCGGAAGCTGCGTTCATGATTTGTGGCATTTTGTGCAAAAACAAGTCAGATGACAGGGAAGCGCCATAGATGACAGGGAAGCGCCATATTGGAAGCGCCATAGAAACCAGGGAATCTATATATATATATATATATATATATATATATATATATATATATATATATATATATATATATATATATATATACACACACACACACAGTATACACACGCATGCGCGTGTGTGTGTGTATACAGTATGTGTAATGTACTGTACATACCTGTGTCAGTGAAGTCTGCGAGGACAGACGAGAATAGAAGCGGCTGGCCTTCTCTGCCACGCCTTTTCCTGCTGATATGACACTGCTCTTGAAGATGTCCAGGGTTGGAGTGAAGAGTGAGTCCATGGAGAAGGAGGACGCGGTGGAGGGGGTAGGCGAGGCAGGGGACACGAGGGAGCAGGGCCTCTCCCTGTCTTTGACACCCAGATTGAGAGATGGCGAGGGCTTGAGGCGCTCCTTGCCTTTGGTGGGAAGGGAGAGCTGCGTGTTGGCGCGCTGCAGCACCGCGGGGGGACGAGGGGAAGTGTGGAGAGAGGGGGCAGAGCCCAGCGGTGGGCTGGAGGGGTTCTGTTGCAAGCCAATGCTGGGGGCGTGGCTCCTCAGGGGGCTACCCACGTTGTTCATGTACATCTCGATCTCCTCAGCCAGATCGCGGCGGGCCGCGGGCGCCCCGTCGCCGTCCAGCCCACCGCAGTCTGGTCCACACGTCTGCTCCGTCTCAGCTGCCATTAGCGAGAGGGGGTCGAAGCCCACCTCGATGTCCGTCCGCCTCACAGCCGCTCCGTCACAGCTGACGCTCCTCTCCACTGATAAACAGCTAGCAATGCACTCTGATGCGACAGCACAGCTCACGCTTCTTTCCACCAGGGGTTTCTGTCTGCTGTCATCAGCCCCTGTCTTCCCTTCCTCCTCCACCCCATCTAGCAGTCTATTGGCAGCTAGGTAGTGTTGCTTAGCAGAGTTGAAACTCAGTGGCCCCAGTCCGCCTGACAGGTCCAGAGACTTTGGCCGCTCATTCTTTGGCAGACCTCCACATGGAAGGTTTGCATCATTTGATGAAGGGACGGAATGGAGCCCGCTGCCTTCGCCTGGGAGGAGAAAGCATAAATGTAAATGTGGCATGGCATGGCATTCGTAACCAAAGGTGGCTGTTCATGCAGGGTTTCTGATGTTGATACAGGGTTTTTAATCATTTCTAGAGGCAGTGTGTAACGAGTCTTCTCGATGATTGACAGACAGAATTGCTCAGTAGCACCCCTCTGCCCAAAAGGACGTTTTGGTATTGCAGCTGAAAAAGCTTGGAATGACAGACAGTCAGATTGTGAGAAAAAATATCTGGATGTTTTTTTAGGCTTACAACCTGTTTAATACGTATTAGGGGGCAATATTTATATATAATATTTTTTTTTACATTCATGGTGTAGCCCCTTTAAAGTTGTTAAAGGGGATATAACACACTATGCTAGTTTTACATTCAACTTGTTTGTGAAATGAGTATCTCTGTGTTTATCCACTTTATCCTCATCTGACTGTGCCTTGCATATAAATATTTATCCACTCATTATAGAAAATCACAGCTTGAGGCCTCTTTCAAGTGGTTCCTTGGACGAAATTCTATACTTTCTAAACAGTCACATGCCATTGGTGTGGGAACAACCAACACTTCTGTTTATGCCAACAGCCCCCCCCCCCCCCCCTCCTCAGGCGCAGCCCCCCTGCCAGACCTCTGCAATCTGGCAGAGGTAGGGCGAAGTGCCAAAACTGTCTGTTGCAAGGTTCTCTATAGAATAAGGGGTACCCATTTCTACTCACAGAAACCTTAAGTTTTGAGCATTCAAATTCTATCGAGGCATGTCATAAGACATAAGGTGGGGGGTAGGGGGGGTGAACGACCATGAAAGCTAATACTGGGTCAGGCGTCATCCTTAAAAGGAACTGACAGAATCGCATTTTAAATCAGCCTTGCAGTCAGGAGTGAAATCACCTGATTACATAACAGGTCTGATCCATGAAACTGAAATCCTATCTCGAAAACATCTAAATATAACAGCAAATGGATATGTTAGGGAATACATTACATCTACTTAGGGAGATGATGTTGGGTGCACTTAAAGGGAGAACATTAATTCTGCCAGTTGATGCACTGAACTGCACGACTGCACGTCTCCACCCAAGGAGGGGGCGGCATTAAGCGGGTAAGGATTACAAGCACAACTAAACTTACTGGAATCCCTTGGTCCCTTGTCCTCCCCCGATGGCATGCTGTCACCCTCTCTGCTTCCCACCCTCTCCTCCTCTTTGGACAGCGAGTCGTAGCCTTGGTCAGACTGGCCACCTAACAAAACCAACAAAATAAAACAGAAAACAGAAAACTTGACATCTGAATATACAGTACCGTCACGCATCCCTCCTCTCTGAAAGATCAAAGCAAACCTAAGAAATCATCCTTCATTCTCTTGGGATCCCTTGTGGCAAGGATTCCCAAACTTTTCCATGCCATGGACCCACAAATAGTCAACTAAAATACCATGAATAGCAGTTCTACAGTCTCACAATGCTTCATACTGTGACGGGTTATGAGCTTGTAGATCTGCTATAGTTTTTAAATTGGCACAATCATTGAATAAATTGAATATAAGTTTAAATTAAATGATATAGTGTATATACACATATACATACAGGGCCCTATTTTCGCCGGTGCCTTACCTATTATCCCTAAACTTCTTTGCCATTTTTTGCTATTTTTAAAAACATTCAAATAGCCAATTTACAAGCTCACAATGTGTCGATGTAGATCGGCTAGTTGAACTATTTGAAAATGTTTTTAAAAATAGTAAAAAATGGCAAAGAAGTTTAGAGATAATGGGTAAGGGGCACCGGCGAAAATATGGCCCACGGTATATAAACTGTGTGTGTGACATGTGTGTGTTATCGGATATCTGATAAAAATAACGGACATCATTTTTAATGCATGAATGACATGCAGGTGCATAAACATAGCCAATAATAGCAGTTAAAGCATTATAATTGGGACTGAAAACGATTTGAATGTAAAATAAGAGTAGGATAAAGAAATTATTACAGCTTCATCTTGCATAAGGTAATTAATTATCTAGGCTACAATCGTGCAGGTTGTGTCCGTGGCTGCGTGAGTAATGATTTCTCAACAAGGTGTTGCATCATTAGTTTCATGGTAAAACATGTTCTTCAGAATAATGAGCAATAGTCTAAAAGTCGGGTCTGATTCATCTGGTCAGCAATTAATCAAAATATAGGATACTCACCATATATGGTTGTATGGTGACATAATGATATGTCGGGAGTGTGTCCATGCATCTGTTAGATGCAACTTTGGGAAGGCTGAATAAGCTTTTGTGGTTATCTTCTTCTACAGTCTCCTGACTCTCCTCATTAAGAATTTAAATTCAAGTGGTGATGTTTGTTTATGGGTTGGGATCGTGTGTGCATTCCTTCTTTCTGGTTTAACGCTATGCGACCAGCGACCTGATGCTGAAATGGACAGCTGTTGTCTCATTGTTCTTGATTTATATAGGTATACAGTATACATGTGGTGCATTTTCTAATACTTTTTCTCCTTTTCAATCAGCCTCTGAAACAAATCCTCAAACCGCCACCATAAACCACTCTAAACACGGTGAGTGGCAGGTGAAAATAACAGAGTGACGTGAGGGGAAATGGATGGAAATATGAAGTGACATGAGTAGGGGAAAACAGTGTGTAGGATGTAGCTTTCTACCTGTGCTTGATCTGTCATCACTAGAGTCAATTTTGGTGAAGTCAGTGTCGATGCAGGCGTGCTCGGCAGAGTCATTAGTGCTGTCCAGACTGCCGTGGCTGACCGTGTCAAGATCACTGCCATCTGAGGGAGGTTTACCAAGAAAAAAGGCTATGTTAATTCAAGAGACAAGGGCACCTGAGACAAGGGAGGGAGGTTGGTAGTAGAGATGCGTCCCTATGCGTTCACACTGGCAGATACAAGATACAAAGATACAAAGCTACACAGCATATGTGTAGCTTTGTATCTTTGTACAGTAGCTGAAGTTGAAACCAGCTCAACTTCTTTGTAGCTTTGTAGCTGCTGTAGCTGTTGTAGCAGCTACAAACGTTGGATGTATCTTTGTATCTTCATGTCGGTGGCTTACCTTGAAAAAGAATGGTAGCCTGCATCTTTGTAGCTGCCAGTGTGAACGCAGCATGAAATCAACTCGGATTCTAATTGCCGCTCATTTGACATAAAAATTAATTATTCTAATATGAATGTATTATTCATTCATCAGGTAAGGAAAGAAGCAAAGCTGTTACTCAGCAAAAGGTTGAACTTCATGCAACCTCAAACAACTCAGGGGCTTATTCATTTTCGAGGTATTATTCAGCTGTGTTGACAAAAAAAGTTTAAATGGCTTCCAGCGTACTTGGAATTATTACATTCAATTATTTTGTCCTATTCTAATGCTTTGTGCGTCAGTGGCTGTGAGTCATTCTCAACGGTGACGCTGTCATGGCGGTCCTCACCTGAGAGTTGAGGATCTCTGAGTGGCGGCTGCTGTTTCCTGCCCACTTGTTTGAACTGGACCACGCCTAAGACCACATTTCTCAGCTTTCCCCACAGAAAGTAGCCTCCTCTGGTGCTGGAGGGCCAGGTGCTCTCCAACACTGCCTGGAGCGGGAGAATCAGGTCATAACTACAAACACAACCGCTAGTGTGCTAAGTGCAAAACTAATAGCCTGATTAGTTCATTATCGTCTCTGTCGGGTGGAATAGTGGAAACCTCATATGTTCAAAACTGTTACTTTTCAGGATTCAAATATTTTAATTTTTATTGTTGACTTTATTTTATTTATGTGGCATTTTGACATTTTTTCCCCTGGATTATTAGTTAGAATAGGAGGTTTCCGCCCGGACATCAACGATATGATATTTCTTGTCATCATATAGGTGCCGGTGGCACTCACCCTGTTGTAGTAGCCATAAGTGATGGCGTTGGGGTGGACTCCAGCCTTCTTCATCTCAAACAGCACCCTGACTGCCAGGACAGGCTGGCCATACTGGCCACACAACTGCATCAGCACACGATAGCACACCTTGAACCAGGGGAAATGCCAGAATGATTTACACAGAATGCACACATACTATATCCATCGGAATGTATTCTATTATAGTGAGTTAATGAAAGGTAATTGACTGTTGTGTAATACGGTAGCCCCATCCCACATGGGATTACATGCCACACAATTATGAACACAATTAACATAAATCCCAGACTTCCAGGTCGCTGAGAACACTGTATAATACCAACTTGGGAAAATGCATTTCATTTTCAATTTAATTTAATCCAATCAAATACCCTGCTCATCAATACAAAATACACAGTTAAGTCCATATTCTACAACATTCGTTCTCAATGGGTTTTGAGGGGGTTCCAGGGGTCCTGAGCTAAATGATTTTTAGTTAAGAACCAAATGGACCCTAACGGGTCTGTAACTCATACACTCAGAGTTAAATTAACACTGAGGATGTTACAGTGTAGACTGGGGAACCCAGAGATAAGAATTGTATGGCATGGGGGTCCATGGCCGCCCTATTGCATATCAAACTGGCGGTCCTTGAAATAAAAAGAGTGGTTGAGAATCACTGCTCTACGGTGAAGTTAATGTGTGAGTGGCTTCCTACCTCATCGGGAGCCTGAAGCCTTTTCTCCTGCATCTTCCTCAGCACGTCATAGGCCATTCGCAAAGCCCGCTCCTTAGAGTGACAGGTGCTGACGTAAGTTGGCAGGCAGATGAACCACAGCCCAAAACAGTGACGCAGTAGACACTTGGACCACATCTGAGGCATGGAGGAGTATGTTTTAGCCATCCGCTGAGCTGATCTGATCTCCTGACAGGCATGAAGAGAAAAAAAAATGAGCAACGTGTTCTTTTCCTTCAACGATCAAAGAACCACTGAGGCCAAAGCAGTTTTATCCAGAATGTTCTTTGATCCCAGAAGGAGGTCTAATAACAGTGTGGCTTCCCTGTGGATCTATGATGTTCACACACAAAAGATATTCACAATATGTGAAAACATATTCAGGGATTTACATCATTGGCATACTGGCAGCGTAATTTGGCACTGATCATCAGTACAACGGTTTCAAACCGACAGACTCACTTCTAGACAGCTCACCCCCTAGGAAATCTTACAGTATAAAATGTGGGACACTTATAAGTGTCAATGTGAAGATTTATTTGCAATGTTCAAAAAGATGCCAAATAGTATATTTTAGTAAAGGCAGTGTATATTTAGCCGTCAAACAGCATTTAAGCGTCGAACGCTTTTAAGCTGTCGGGCGCTCTGAAATCCCTCCCCAGATTCTTCACCATAACTTTAACCTCATCAACCCCATGCCTAAACTTAAGCATAGCATACCAACAGTGCCTAACCTGAAACAGATACAAGCTATAACTATGTGATTGCCTTAACCAAACAAATTGTGTAGATCGCAGAGAGGATCAGATTGTTGAATATCCACTGCAATTAATAAAGCATATGCATGTGAAATATGCATAATTTTCTGCTCTATAAGGGATTGCATGGCTGACCTGTTTGGAGCGCCTGAAGATAGCTGTGGGACTGGCGGGGCTGCTGTGTCGTGAGGCCATGCTGGCTGTCGAGGGGTTCGGTCCCTCCAGAGGCTCCAGAAGATTAGCATTCAGCACAGGGAAACCAGAATAGCTGCAAAAAGACACAAAGACTCTCAGATACTCTGACAAGAGTACCGAAATAGACATCAAACGCACTTTATCCCACACCGACACTATACAGTAGGTGAAGCCAAAGACACGAAGGAAGATGGAGCACAGACATGAAAACTCTGAGAGCTGATGTGTTTCCTTTCAAAATAGTCACAAAGCCGTACCGTGGTGACAAATTCTCTAACAATAGAGGCAATTTAAGCTTAGTCTCTCTCTCAGGAGAGGCATTGTGTGCACTATGCAGGCACTGTGATGTACTCTGGGAATGTGTGTGTGTGTGTGTGTGTGTGTGTGTGTGTGTGCGTGTGTGCGTGTGTGTGTGCGTGTGTGTGTGTGTGTGTGTGTGTGTGTGTGTGTGTGTGTGTGTGTGTGTGTGTGTGTCCGCGTGTGTGTGTGCATGCGTCTGTGCGTGCATGTGTGTGTCTGCGCTGTATGTGTATGTGAGCCAGACAGAGAAATGAAAGCAAGAGAGTGTGTCCACTGTAAAATCCGGAGTGTCAATTTCACCCTGAATTTCACTCTCAGGGTGAAATTGACTCTCAGGATTTTGCAATGTGAGCTACGGGTGCTGTATTGTACCTGTAACACAGTGGGTGCTCCTCTCCCTGAGGCAAAGGTGGTAGCTCTGGGGGATTGATGTAGACTGTGTGCTCGCTGCGATGGGACTCAGCATCCAGCTCAATCAGTCTGGTGTCCTCTGGCCTCTCGCTGTCCATCTGGGGAAGAGACAACACACACTCATTGATCTGGGCTCTGCTCTCAAATACAAACAACCCAGTGACCTTGTAGAGCCGCTAAAGCTGTCTGGAAACGATGGATGTGCATATGGAGCCCACTGACAGCACAGCATACTGTACAGATCTGAGCCCTGCACATCAGATCAGATATGAGAGTCATCTGAGTGCAGACAAACAGATGTCAGCAATGGCTAGATCAATATCAGGATTATGGCCCTGTGCCCCACTTCCACTTATCTAAAGGTCAGTGTGAAGGCGGAGGTCTGATCCACTCTCCTCCCTTTCTAGGGGCTAAATTAATCCAGACTCCACTGACCTGGATGTAATTGCATAAAGTCATGTTGCTTTGGGAACACGACACCATTACAATGTACAGCTCTGTCTGTGACTCTGCCTTTGCACTGAACCATCACACTTTCTTCAACTAACAACATCATTGAGAGCAGGTCATTATCATCAGCCTTGTGTGGAGGGACGCCTGCTGTACAGTACCCACATTCTACACAGGAGAAACAGCAACAAATCAGATCTCTCACTATAGTGAGGAAATTCCTCTTCTGCAATCTGCAATTGTAAAGACTGATGCAAGTCACAAATGTCTTTTATGTGGATGCAAGGGAACATAGCTCCTTTTAAGCCATTCCAACTCAAACATGAGCTCTACAAAAATGCTCACAAGATTGCGTGCGTGTTAGCATGATACAGGATGCGTTCCACTCAGTCAAGTGGATGATTCACTTGACTATAGTTCTCACTGACCTCCCTGTCCCCGATTCTATTCTGCTTTTACGTTGTTCTTCCTTCCTCTTTGAAAGACCTAATTATTTCTCAATCACCCTGTTACTATCTTCAAGTCAATGAATCAATGCTTCCGCGCAATAACCATTCATACAGGATCTCTGATGGGTCATCGGATACGCATCAGTGTGACTTCCTGATTGCACAAGTTTGCTAGCAAAGGCTCAAGGAAGGATTGTGTTGTTGTTTCTGTCGACGGACACAGAAACATTAGTTGTGTAAGCTGTGATAACTTTTGTTTTTCCAAATGCATTACACAGCAGTGAACGAGACAGAATGCATAGGATATTGATGGAAACAGTCACAACATGCCAACAGTTGTAACAGTGAATGTGTAGTTAACTTGGATTGTTGCCCTCATCTTTGTCTTTCTCATCGACTCCTCTACAGATTAAATAAAGGTTGTTGGAGAGGCAGACAAGGAGACAAATACACAGGGGAAATATGTAATGGCAAGCACAAATAATTCATTTCACAGACTTTGAGCCACCTCAGCGTCTACAAGAGGACTGCATAGCGTCTCAGCAGTTGACTCTAATGGCCCTTGATTCAATAACGCACACCGAGATCGCTAACACACAGGGACAGCTAATGCTCAGCCTAGCCTAAAAGACCTCTCAGGCCCTCTCAACTTCACTGTCTCTGTCGAGTCTGTCCATGATTTATTCATAGCGCACACGCGCACACACACACACACACACACACACACACACACACACACACACACACACACACACACACACACACACACACACACACACACACACCCACACACACACACACACACATACACACACACACACACACCCCAGTACAGCTGAGTCAGATAAGATAAGAGCTTTTAAGTTGGGGCAGTAGATAATAGATGATCATGTACAGGCACAACTGATCTAACATGACATAGAACAGTTAATACTTCTCAAACATACAGCATACTATTAGAGAATACAATGAATAGGCCTACACTTGTTCTCTCAAAGACGTACAACATACTTAAAAGGCCAGCTCTACTGCTCTGGGTTCTTACCTTGTTGCCAGTGGTAAATAGCTGCCAGTCACGGACCAAGTTGACGTAAAGATCAGCAGAGAGAGAGTATATAGAATAAAAAGCCAAAGAAGAAGGCAAAAGGATAACAGAGGAAAGACAAAGAGAAGAGAAGGAAAGGAGAGAGAGATACTTATTAAAGCAAATTGTTGCTTAGTAGTATAGAGTTAGCCTGGTAAACCATCCCCCTTACGGAAATCTCATTTAAATGGAAATGAAATATCCGGAGGGAGGGGTTTACCAGGCTAGTATAGAGTGGCACTTGCATTTTTATTGATGTTGTTTTATCATTATCATCTTGTTGGTTGTTGTCATAGCAGTCTTGCGTAACATGCCACACCAACATTTCGCTGCTTGTACCCGTATGAGTGGGTGACAAATAAAACCTTCTTGTATCTTAAACATCCAAATAATTACAAACATTCACATGTTAGTTCAGCCAATAGTGTTGAAGGGATAAGAGGACAAGTTGAGATAACTCCTTCCACTAAATGACTCAAGCTTATTTCAGAGGAAATGGGTCCTCCTAATAACTCAGAGACAGCTAGCGGAACCATGTGACTTCCCTGCAGACACAAAAGATACATTACTGGTACGAATGAGTTGCAAATCTCACCTTGTCAACGCACTCATCAAAGAAAGCCAGGCTAGCATCCTTGTCACTAACAAAGGAGCACTCCTCTATGAAGCGAATGAACATCTGAGTCTTCATCATGAGCGAGTAGAACTTCTGATGGGAGCGGTCTCTGCTCTTTAAGAATCCTATGACAGAAATAGCAACCACAATAATATCTGAACACAATTTGTCATTTACTTTGTTGAGCTGGTACAGAAGGCTGGAGAAAGGGTCAAGGCATATAAACAACCGTTGAGTTGAAGGATATTAATACAGCAGTAAGAAAGGAGTTCTCCGGTTCACTGCTTACATAAGAGCACACAGATGTGCAAAGTGATTGTGCTATTAATCACGGTAATTTCTCTGACATATCAGCCATCCCTAATTTCCACCGAGGCTTAAGATAAATCAGCCTAGTCATTACTTACAGGGGTGTTTTAGGCCAAACTTCAATGCCTGGGCTCCAGCCATTAACATCACAAGAAGTCAGAGTAACAAAACCCTGTGAGGTAATTGCATGCAACTATTGTTGGGTGAAATCACGTAACAGTGATATAACAATATTTATGGACCAAATGTCGATATTTGCTGTCTCGATGTTGTCACATTTTCACTTTATCTCCATAATTGTGCAATTTAACAGTGTACTGTATCTCCCTGGCTTGCATATCTTTGCAGGAAATACACATCTGATTAACACAGGTTGAAGAGGAAGAAATGGGGACACGGAGAGGAGAAGATTTCTGGCGACTTATTTTCCTTTATTTTCCCAATTATATTAATTATAATCAACAATTATATTGGATTAGGCTACTTGATAATGTAATATGTGTTATATATTTAATTTGCGATGACAGGACCTACACTGCAAAATCCTGAGTGTTAACTCTCAGGGATAAAATGTATCTAAAATTGCACTGTACCTTGGAGGTCAAAGAGGGAGCTTGCGTCAGTGGTCTTCTCTGAGGGGGCCTGAGTGATGGGCAACAGATAGGAGCGGTAGCCTCGCAGGATGGCCGCCATGAAGCGCAGGAACGCCTCCTGGATCTCCATCTCCAGAGTGTGGAGGCTTTTTCCACCATGGAGCTCACTGTCAGTCACCCTCTGCTCCACGTGCTCATCCTCACGACTCAGCAGACCACCTGTGTGTGTGTGTGTGGGTGCACACAGCATAATTAAGCACCATGCATTAAATGTGTGGGCTGCAGAGAGAACCCCATTGACATGTAGCCGCACATTAACATCTCGCAATTGCAATGTTGTCAGTGGGATGCACTAGAAAAGGCTGGGGAAATCTTAAAGATACACACTGTCATATTATATTATAGTCCACCATTTTTATTTGCCAAGATACTCAGCAATAATACATTAGTTAACTGAATAAATTGTGCACATCATGGACTTAAGTGCCATTAGAAAAAAGTGCCTGGTTGAAGAAACATTGCAGGCTAACAAACATTTGAATAACTCACATGCAGTATTTCCCCTAAAATGCATAGATAAAAGGCCCAGATGGCCTAAAAGGCCCAGATGGATACAGAACGACTTAGTTTGGAATTAGTTTGGACTCACCATCAATGAGCTGCTGGTACAGCTTGCCCAGGGTATTGAGCAGATGCTTGCAGGCTCTCCTCGGCAAGATCTTCCATGTTAGGGCCCTCTTGTCATCTTTGCTGAAAAACGCACCATATGGTTTTCATTACGGGGGAGGACACGCCGTGCAACACGAGGAAGAGTTGTGGGGAGGGAGACAGACTCACTGACACCAGAACTGACAATTTAATCTCTCCGCAAAACAAATCTAGTGCGTTTATGTGGGAGACCAGTTGAACCCCAATGTTCCTTCCTATGCAATAAAGAATATTTCACATTCCACATTCCACTCCCCCTCTAGTTACAAAGCTTGTGTTGATAGAAGATCACGATAACCTTGCAAAGAGCAATGGCGGTTCCAGTCCTGAGAAAACCTACTGTAATGTATGGGAAGATAATGTTCAACCGAGTGTGCTGAAAGGTGGCCATTTTTCATGAAGCAGAAGAGGTCAGGGGTTACTCACTGGGAGATGGTGTTGGTGTCCAGATCCACACAGCTGATATCCGCCGGGGGCACGTACAGGTCGAAGTAGCGCGAATCAACGCCAACAATGAACGGGCACGGTGCACTGAGCACATCAGCCAGGGCCAGCGGGCACAAGGGGATGTATGGGCATGGCCAGTGAAAGGGAAAAATCATCTGTAAGAGATGGATAGAGGCCCTTCAATGGTGTATAGAAGAACATCAGGACTACATAAGAAACAATAAACTGCTTCCCAGACAGTAAACTCATCTAATACAGCCATGGTGAGTACCAGTGCTTTGCAAAAAAAGGGACCTGTTCTCATGGTAACCATGGCGCTAGTTAGACATTTGTCTAACATTGAGCTTTTCTGTTTCTACATTCCCCCTTCTTCTTCTGTTGTTGTACACTGATGAAAACCTTTTCACAGGACATATTGTGCCAGTTAAGCACTGCGTGATAGCTTAAAGGACACTGTTATTTCTGTAAAGAGGACAGACACGTACAGACACTAGGGCCTCTGTGACACTGGTCAGTACTGCTGGACGGAGCGAGTGGACCAGGATCTTGTGCTCGGTGACAGCCAGCACCAACAGGGTGGCTGCATTCTTAGGACCCAGGTTCAGCAGCAGGGTAGAAAGACTTCCACCACTAACACACGCACACGCGCACGCACACACACACACACACACACACACACACACACACACACACACACACACACACACACACACACACACACACACACACACACACACATTTTAACAATTTATTCATGTCCACATAAAGGAGAGCATTCAAGTACACAATTAAAGGTACAGTTAAGGTTACATTCACAAAACCATGGCATATGTCTTCGTGATACAATAAGCATGTCACTCAGTACTCTACGGGTATACGGTAGGTAGCAATAATGTAGACAGCACAGTGCACACGCACACGCACACGCACACGCACACGCACACGCACACGCACACACACACACACACACACACACACACACACACACACACAATAGGTTCAAATGTGAAACAGCAGAAAATAGAGCTAACTGGGTTATAGCTGTACCTTAGAGGCAGTGGAGATGACACAGGCTGGCTCAGCAATAGACTGTCATGTGGAGACAGCTGTGAAAGACATAGGAGAATAGTGTGAATGCCATCCTGATCAAACACAGCATCAGTAGGGGGGAGACTCATCTCTGAGACTGCAGTGTACGGTATGCAAAGACAACTGTCAACTCAAACAGAGATGCATTGCAGGCCTGGCTCTTTCACTTCAAATGTGCAGTGATCGCTCACCTGCACTAGGATGCGTGGTCTCTGAGAAGAGGGAAATGGGACAGTCTGCATGAAGTGAGAGATATGCCTGTGGATAAAAAGATAAAAGATTTATTATAAAGGAATCTAGGCAAGCCCAGTTCAGCCGGACTCTGGATACAGCTTACCGGGAGCAATGTCTATCAGAAACTGAACCTATGACTTCCATCTAATTTGTAATCTAATCTTTGTTGCCATTACTGGCAAAAAAAATAATTATGAATCAAATATTATGTTTTGATGAGAATGTGTTTATTTTACCAACTATGATCGAACAGAGGACTTTCCTGCTCAACTTGACTTTCCATCGGTGCAATACCTAAACAGCTGGATTTATGCTTGTTCTAAAACCCAGAACAAGACAGAGCGTGATTGAAGCTCTAACATTAGCTATATATACATTTATGGAGGTAATAGTGCAGGACTAATTTACAACACATTTATAAAACAAATCGCAACCTCAGACCAAATGAAGTAAGTAAGTAACAACCAAATTAAAGCATTCCAGAGCCCTGTCTCTGTTTAGTCTGTTATAAAATGTTGGCAACTTTCTGTCCAGTTACTAGATGGGCCATTACTTGATTTGAATTCAAGAACTCGTTCCCAGTAAAATATGAAATGCCTACATGTATATTTTTCCATGTTGAGTTTGTCAGGAAAGCGGAACGAGGAAATGGGATACCTGCACATTTCAGGCACAATGTATGCAGTGATTGTCGTGCATGTGTGTTTCAACAATGGGGAGTCAGTCACTGATGACAATGACCATTCTACAGTAGGTTATTGTCGGCCTCAGGCTCTGGCAAAAATACAAAAAAAGGAAAAAAAAGAAAAACTAAACAACAACTGTGAAGATTGGAAGCTGTCAACAAGATTAAGAGGAAACTTGCTCTGACTGCCTGCATGGCCTGCAGACTTCCATTAAGAGAGCACAAAATGAAATCCATAAAATGTGCTCACTTTTCAATAGGCAGTGTGTGCGGCCCGGAGATGGAGTATCTGTAGAGGAACGTGAGGAAACTCCTGAAGGACTGGAAGAATGGCCAGTGGGACAGCAGGCAGATGCTCTTGTTGCTGTGGATGCTTCTGCTTCCATCCGGCTGGAAATCTGAGCTTTGCAGACCCAGCTGGGCTCGCTGTCGATCAGTCAGGCTCTCCTCTGGGTGGGGCTCATAAAACTGGATGGCTGCCCCGTACACCTGCGCAAGAACAGAGTCTGATTATAAGCATACTGTAACTATAAACGCAAATGAAAGTCATACTTACACTTCACATTGCATACCCACAAATGGAGGAATTATACAAGCTCTCTGCTGCAGTCATTATGAAATCCTATTAGCATTACATGACTTTGTGGTCAAAGCACTTTATTCCTACAGTATAGTGTGATGGCAAATACAGAGGGGAATATTCATTAAAATATAGCAGCTAAGATGATGCAATGAAAATATCCTCAGCCCTTTTGAGTCCATTCTCACAAATAAATAAACAAAATACAGCAGGCAAGACAGTGCCAGGAGAATAACAAGCAGAACAGCGGTCACTGGGAGGAAACAGAGTGCTACAAGGCGTTCCACATTTAAACATCTGTGTGCCGGAGTAAGTGGTGGATGAGCAATGCATTATTAGAAAGATCAGCAGAGAAATATCTTCTGTATCGCATTGCTTTCCCAGGCTAACAGCCACTTAGTATTCCATACATAGACCTGCAAAATTTGCTAATCAAGTCAGCATTAGCGCAGCTACAGTATTATTTTCTTAGGAATAGCAGGGGATATAGATTTGGCAAGCAAATCCATAAGGGAGAGAGAGAGAGAGAGAAAAGGAGACAGATGTAGAAAGAAAGAAGCTGTGCCTGTGTGACTGCATATCTGACACAAAAAACAGGAGCGAAAGTCATCATACAAAAATAATGTATTTTCTGCTGAAAGGTGTCGGCGGGACTCTCAATTGAAAATGCAGAATTTTTGTTGAGCGATACAGTACATCACACCACACATGGTCAACAAAGCATACATTAGAACTCCAGACATATATATATACGTCATTGTACAATGAATAGCGAAAATTGCCGATCTACAGCTAATAACTTAGGTAGGTCTTCAATTTTCACTATTTTACATTTATTTTAATATACTGTATATATATTCATATTTTGCTTATAATGCTCAATACAGGTTGAAGGAACCTTGAACTTTGCACCTTAAAGTGGTTAAGTAGGTCATTGTACCTTCTCTGCAGAGGCTCCTGTCAATACAAATGTGGAGAAGACTGGCAAGGAGTGTTTGGTGTGGGCTGGCCAGCACTCAATGGTCGCCCCCATGGGCAGGCAGAACATAGGCACAGACTCAGGCAGGGGGAAGGATTCATAGTCCTCTTCAGGATATCTGCACAGCAGACCTGGACAGAAACACAGACCACGTAACGTTTTAAAGGGGGTGTAAGTGATATGTTTTTGTAAATAAAAAAGAAAAGTTGTTTATTTTTTCGTTCAAATAATTGTTAAATAGTTTTATATTCTGATAGTATTCATTGCTATAGAGTGTTTGTTCAGTAGCAGTGTCTCCCTGTCTCTCCAGCTCTTTAGTAAACAGAGAAAGCATTTTCAGGTCTGGGTACCAATTTGATCCACACATTACTTTACCTGCTTTGTATGCAGTTGTATTAAACAGAGAATGCATTTTCAGGTACGGATACCAATTTTATCTACACATTACTTTACCTGCTTTGTATGCAGTTGTGTTTGTTTTAGCCAGAGACTTCTTGTAACATAAGTAGATTGAGGAACCCCACTGGAATGTAGGAAAAGGTAGACCATCAGCAAAACAGTTGCAAAGGAAACATTCAGCTATATTATGCACTGCAGAAACTATGACAGTCTGAGCTCTCTGTCTCACCATGCTGCTGTTAAGGTTCTTGTCCACCTTGCAGAAGGTGTGTGGGGGTGTCTCCCCTTTACCGGGGATAATGATGCAGACATCAGTCACAGCCAGTGAAGTGTGTGGCTGGCACTGAGGGGCACGCCGGTACGTGATGTAGATACGCTGGGACGAAGAGCTGCTGATGTTGGCAGGCCGACCTGAGGGTGTGGTCTGGACAATGTGACATCCTGGCTTCAGTTTTTCCTTCCACTCGTACAGGACCCTGTGATACAAGGATTCAGGCAAATAAATTGAATTGATGAAATAGAAAAGGACCTATACTATAGATATAATCACTAATTACATGCCAAAGTGGCTGTTGGGTATTAGACAAACTTACTAGCCGCAATGTTTACTTCCATGACTCCCTGAGGTCAACAGAATCAAATCATTCTAAATAACAACAACAGCACTGTGATTATAATTGTTTCCGGGACAAATTAATAATATATATCCATTGCAGAGATGGGGTCAAACGAGTGCGTGCATATGAGAGTAGATTATAGCAACCTAAGAAAGAGGGGGGATTAGCATCACTGCCACGGCTGGGCAAGTGAAGGGTCAGTGAGAGGGGGATTACTACTCACCCGAGGTCTGTCAGTGGAGGCTTATCTCTGCCTCGCTTAAAGCACAGGAAGATCTGTGGCCCTCTGAGGCTAGCTCCATTGAGCTCTGCGGAGAGGCCTGTGGGTGTGGCATCCACACAGGTGAAGCCCTGCGGGACCTCCTCGCCCAGGGAGCGGATAACCACGGCCACATCAGTGATGGGGGCCTTAGGTTTAGAGGACCTGGGACAAGCATCGTCGAAGTGCAGCACATCCTCCAGGGGCTTGGACGAGTCCGTCAGCCCAGCGACCACAAAGTAGTCGGCTACACGAGGCCCTTTGTCCTCCATCATGTTCCATTCCCACAAATGTGGGCTGGAAGGAGGCAAAGGGTGGAGGAGGGAGAGAGTGGGGGGATGTTCCTCAGTTACGGTATGCCATGTCATCAAATTGTAAGATATATCAAATGACAGACAACATATTCTGTTTTTACTTCCTGGCGATAACATTAAATCATGAGTAAAGACGCCAGAAATGACATGCGGCTCATAAAACACACATAACCTAGAGTACATTATACACTCCTACACAAGAAAAACATAAAGAGCAGTATATAAATGAGAGCATCTGGAAGCAGTTACTATGCATTCCTGTAAGTAAAAAACACCATATTTCAGCAAGAAATATGGAAGTGCTTTAGACTTTGACCTTGCTATATGCCACAATGTATTATGTAAAATAAAACACATGCCTTTGTACAGGAAGGAAACTAAATTCAGAAGGAATTTAGAACAACAATTGAACCCACAAATGAGCAGACTGAAGCATGTTGTAGAAATACACATTCGTAGAGCTTCCCGAGAGGTAATATTGTCAAACCATGCATATTTTTTGTACTCTAACGTCCTGAAACACAGAGACAAGAGGGACTGGCAGCGAGTCAGCTTGTTACAGCTTTATCACAATGCATGGCACGTGGGGACCCCTCTCATCACAGGGCCAGCTTATTGTGCCACAGTTAAAGGGCCTGCGTTATCTCCTTCAGCAGTTCCTCCACACTCACCACAGTCACCAGCGCAGTGATAATCAGCTTGCTATTATATGACCACTGGGATAGCAATGGCGAGTTATAGCATAAAGCTATCCCTTCCTCCCCACTGAATGTGTCATTGCTAGGAACAGGACATGGTGCCTGTATCTCACTCCTAGGGGTGTGGCCTCGGCTAATAGCTCCATATGGCATTCCCCCATGTGGTCGAGCAAATGGACCAAAAAACTAGGCACTGCTCAGAGAAGGAAATGTGTCCCTTAATTGAGCAACTGGTAACACTAAGATGATCTCTGCTGATTTTACATAGTCATGCTGGGATGAGAATTATGCAACCATCTGTAATTGATGAGTTGGACATCACACAGCACTTAGTTTGAACTGCACTCGATCGCAGTAGAAATTACTCAAGCATCACACGTCATTTCAGAGAGGGACGGAACAATCTGTATTGCAATTTGCAACACGTCAGATGTTTCAACACTTCACTTAAATCCTATGTAGGCGCTAGGAAAATTAAACCAAAAAGGTTGTAATTATGATCATGATTATTATTATTATCATCATCAGTTTAAAGACACTGTCAGTTACTTTTCAAAACATAACCCAATTCTATATACACAGGCCTTCAAAAATATAGACTGAACTTAAAACCCCCCATAACTGGTTGGGGAAAGTTTGTGTCTACTGACCATAACCATTCCTCCTATTATCCTGTTTTCAAGATGTTAATAGAAGTTACCTCTAATCCAGACGATATAGCGATATAACAATTAGTATAAACCATTACAGATGTGGCTGATAACATTCAAATATATAAGTAGCCCTTGTAGGATACTGTCATTTCGTTTTGTAGTAGCCTACTTAATCTACAGAAAAGCAAAATGTTAGCTCTATAATATGTTATCTATTGGAATGCCTGTTTGTTTTTCATGTGTCTAGACAACACCTACAAATACTAAAGGCATGTTTCTGTTATAAACATTTGTTTATAAAACACCTTGGTCAGCAGCCAAATAATCAAGGAAAGCATGTCTAAAATGACTCCCTTCAGTAGATACAATACACCTTTCCAATAATGTGACACCCCTTATGCTAATCAAAACGATACCCACACCTTCACCTGAACGTAAACATAAATGCTTCTGAACTCATACAGCAGCCAATGGGGTGGCAGATGTGACAGGGAAAATTAATCAGATGTAGGATTAAATATAGACATAACCTCTGATTCCAGCTACAGTGACATCCAACACCTCCATTCACCCCTTCAATGGTAATCGGAAACCTACAATTATAGCTACCGTAATCCTCACCAATAACAATGGCATTACACCAGAACATAATGCAACACCTTTCACTCATTTATCTTTAAATTGGTGACAACCTTGCTCAGCATTAATATAGGCTAATAATTATTATAGTAACTTCTGTCTGTGTGGTTATGTGCTCTGCTCTGACTGCAATATACAGTAGTACATGTAATAAAATTGCTGTTTCATCCCTGACAAGTGAAAAATGAACTTTAAAATAATAATAATAATAAATAATGATGATAACAATAATAACTAGAAAAAGTGCTCCTCGGAGCACAACTCTCCGCTGTTGGGAATGTTGGGAATGTTCTATCTGTATAAGTGTCCTATCCGTCCTGTCTGTATAAGTGTCCTATCCCTCCTGTCTGTATAAGTGTCCTATCCGTCCTGTCTATGTAAGTGTCCTATCCGTGTGTGTAAGTGTCCTATCCGTCCTGTCTGTGTAAGTGTCCTATCCAATTGTTACAGTATCCGCCATTTCTCAACCATTTCGTGATTGTGTTGGGAATGTTGGGAATGTTCTAATTCTTATGTTCTAACTGTCCTATCCATCCTGTCTGTATAAGTGTCCGATCCGTCCTGTCTGTATAAGTGTCCTATCCGTCTGTATAAGTGTCCTATCCGTCTTGTCTGTATAAGTGTCCTATCCGTCCTGTCTATGTAAGTGTCCTATCCCTCCTGTCTGTGTAAGTGTCCTATCCCTCCTGTCTGTATAAGTGTCCTATCCGTCCTGTCTGTATACTGTAAGTGTCCTTTCCGTCCCGTCTGTATACTGTAAGTGTCCTATCCGTCCTGTCTGTGTAAGTGTCGACCCTCCTGTCTATGTAAGTGTCCTATCCGTCCTGTCTATGCAAGTGTCCTGTCCGTCCTGTCTGTGTAAGTGTTCTATCCGTCCTGTCTGTATAAGTGTCCTATCCGTCCTGTCTGTATAAGTGTCCTATCCGTCCTGTCTGTATAAGTGTCCTATCCGTCCTGTCTGTGTACTGTAAGTGTCCTATCCGTCTGTGTAAGTGTCATATCCCTCCTGTCTATATAAGTGTCCTATCTGTCCTATCTGCCAATTATGTATCAGCCATGCAGCCATTTCGTGATGGTTCCTGTCTTACCTCACTTTGACAGTGGCAAGACACTGTCAAAGTGACGCCTTGTATTTATACAGTATTTCACCGTATTGTCACGTGTCACGTGAGGCTTGACCAATCGGTGTGTCATATTTAGAAAGTGAAAACAATACTCTCCTGCGGAGAGTAATAATAATCAAATTAATTTGAATAGCACCTGTCATAGCTCCACCATTTACAATATTGAAAACAAAACATTTAGAAATCGTTCACTGGTGGTCCTTACTAACCCCAACCCTAAGAATTTCAACAGTTTTAAGAGGCTGAAACAGTGAGGTTATTATAGCAGCCAGTGCCCAGGTAATATACAACCAGAGAGCTGTGTGTGGTAACAGCATGGGGAAGAGGAGGGAAGATATATGGACAACTAAACACCAATTAACATTTCACTGGACATCTGTTCCCTCTTATCCATGGTGGGCACCACCACTGCCCCTCATATTTCAGCCATGTAAACGTGTTCCTTACGTTCTGTAGTTGATGGGGTAGCCTCAGTGGTGGAAAAGTACTCACATGTTTTACTTAACTAAAAGTATCAATACTGCAATGTAGAAATACTCTGTTATAAGTAAAACTAAAAGTCCGGTATTTAAAATGTACTTGAGTAAAAGTACAAAAGTATTCACATTGAAATATACTCAAGTACTGTCTGAAAGTTTTTTTTTTTGCAGAATGATTATGTCCCCTTTCACACGTTTCCAATTGTGTAAAAATGCTTTGAAAATAGCAGATCTAAGCTCCAAATGTGAGCTTGTAGATCGGCTATGAAACAGCCCAAGTATATGCATAGGGCTGAACTGAAGTGGTTAATGCATGTTTTGTAATAATAATAATAGTATTTAAAGAGTACAATATTTGCCGCTGAGATGTAGTGGATCGAGTAGAAGTAAAATTATAGAACATTGGAAATACTCCAGTAAAGTTTAAGTTCCTCAAAATTGTAGGCCTACTAAGTACAGTTCTTGAGTAAATGTACTTAGTTACTTTCCACCACTGGGGTAGCCTACACCCCACAAACCGATCACATAGACACAATAATCCAACCAAGCGCTGAGAATATAGAAATATAATTGCATTTATAACGTAGCGCCAAAGCCCGTTTTTCTTACATTTTAAATTTGTTCAGTTTGCCCCTTATATAATAGGCCTGTATCAGTCAGTTACATTATCCATCATCATCGTAGTATTATATCGCGTTGCGGTGCCCACTGCCTACGCTTACATCTGACAGAAGCCATCTTCTTGGGCATCTAAAGGGGATGCTAGAAATAACCTTCCATAGGAAGACATTATGATCATCACTGTAAACATAGTGGTTCGTGCACTATATGGTGTACAGGCTACAACGAAGCATTTTAAATTACCATATAAAACACATCTAGCAAGAGCTGGATGACACTATGTAATTTAACCAATTATCTGTCTTTTGTTATCCACCATAGGAAAATAATGATTAAAATGGTTGGTTGGTCAACAAAGGCATATCAGATCATGAAATGACGGATGAAAACACCATAATCAAACCTAAAATATAAAAGACAAGAAAATGACCAGCAATAACGTGATGTTGTAAAAAAAAAAAAAAAAATCTAATTTCAATTTGTATTCTAAATCAAATAAGTCGCTCGCTACTCACATCCCAGAGCTCACGACGAATTGTCAGATATGATGTGTAGAAATTGTGGAGAGAAATAGGCTACAACGGGAGGATTTCAGGTGGAAAGAAAAGTTATTCTCCTCGTATTTGCTTTCTCTCTATTTTTATGCTGCTTGGAGAAAAGAGAATCTCAGTAGAAGAGACGATCAGAGGCATCAGAATAACAGAATAACAGAGCTACACTTGGCCCGAGAAGCGCTTTATCACTGGGACCTGCGCTGTTCACGTGACTGCTTACAACCCCCACCCACGTCATGGGGACATTCTCACTGCCAGTGCCACCCCTGTCTGACAGTAGCCAATATTACAATTGAACATCTTAAATTATGTGATAGGCTATACGAGTTGTGTTGTATGTATTTATTTATTTTTACATTTGAAAATAAAATAAAAAATGTTTGTATTATATTTTTCTTTATATTTTAATTAATTACCACCATATTTAATTTTCTCTCTCTCTCTCACACACACATATATATATATATATATATATATATATATATATATATATATATATATATATATATATATATATATATATATATATATATATATATAATATATATATATATATATATATATATATATATATATTTATTTTATTTTCTAACGCAGGACAACCATATAGGCTATGAACAAACAAACAAACAAATAAATCAATCAATCCCTGCATGGTACAAAGTGTTTGTTAATATACATATTAAATTGCTCTTTATTCCCATTTAATCACTGCTATAGAGTGTTGGGGGGGGGGGGGTGTCCCCGTAATATTTTCAGGTCAGGATACCAATTTCATCCAATCAGGAGAGAGAACCCATTTATCAGCTTGTAGTGTAATTTTTGTAATTCTTTTTTTCATCACTTCCAATTCCACTTTTTTTTGTAGACCTTTAGGCCTATGCCTATTATTATTTCTTTTTACCACCGCATACTTACGCACTCAAGATATAGGACAAAAATCATTGTGAATACTCAATAGAGCTTTAACGTTTTTAGCAAAATACAGAACGAAAGTGTCGCAGCAGTAGTTGTGTCATCAAAACCATAGGTCAAAACATGCCAATACAGAATACAGATCAGTTCTTTTCTGTCTCTCTGCTGCCCTGGTGTGGTTAATATTGAAAACACAGTTGTGTTGGATCTCGGGAGAAAAAAACCCTACAGATGGGATTACTTGCCAACCAACCAAATAGCCATGGTATTACAAATTAAAGCTCTTATAGAGCCAGCTGCCAGTAGATCTATGGTCCTTTTTTTGGGCTACTCTCTTTTCCAATTCTGTTCCCTCATGGTGTTGCACGGTAGCAACTGGAAGAATCACATCACAATCCATCCATTTAATACTTAATTGAAAGCAATTTACTGATATACTGTACTTCACTCGTGAAAATTCAGGTCCTACCGAGATTTGAACTCGGATCGCTGGATTCAGAGTCCAGAGTGCTAACCATTACACCATAGAACCTTCGACGTCATCGAGGCAGAATAAGAGTAGATGTCAGCAAGAGCAATAATATATGTGTGAGTTGTAATGTTTTTATTTACATTGGAGCTCTATATTAAAAGCAAACAGACAAATAATATAACAGTCCAAGAGCCAAACCAAATATATTTTCAAATGGGTTTGCCTTCTTGACGTTTTATTGGATTTAAGTGTTGAAAGGAAATTGGTAACCTATCAAATACTGTGACTGTAGAGGTTGCTGTTGAGCAATTTCATGCCTAATCATAACAGTATAAAACTGGTTGCTGTTGTACAATGTCATGACTAATCTCTCTCTCTATCTCTCTCTCTCAAGTTAAAGTTGTCCATCTTGTCTGTGGGTCTGTGTCTGCCCCCCCCCCCCCCCCCCCCCCCCCCCCCCACACACACACACACACACACACACACACAGTAGAGCAGGTTTGTGCATATATGTTGTTCGACTCCGACCAATTTTTAAGAATAAGAATCAACTTTATTGTCATGTCAATATCATGTCTTTACAGGTGTAAAGCATTGGTTGAAATCATTGTTGTCCTCTGTTCCCATTTGTTACTCCCCTTATTTGTATCGTATACACACTGCTGAGGACGCTTTGTGTACACTGCTGCTGGCAGCTGGTTTATTGTATGTAGTACATGTGACAATAAACACCTTGAACTTCAACCTTGAAATTGGCTGAAATTGCAAAACAGTGACCTCTGGGGTCACATATTCCGACGGGTCACGAAATTAGCTGTAACACGACACTAACGTTGCAAACGGGCCGCCCATCGCATCGCTGGGTGTGTGCCTGCTAGCTTGCTAGGCTAGCCTCTCTCAGTGGTGTTTGGACCGAGGAGTAGCAGGGAAAGAGATACGGTCCTATCGGCTTAGCATTTTTAGCACGACAACAACACGGACAGAGTCGAAAAACACCGTAGAAGATGGGGACTAGAGATGACGAGTACGATTACCTGTTCAAAGGTAACTTTGCCCTGATTATTACAAGCTGACAACGACAAAAATCGCTAACAATAGTGTGTCCGACCAAAGTGGCTAGCGTTAGCTATAGGCTATGATGAACCTGGCATTTTTTTGGGGATGCTCGATTTATGCCTTTCTAAATGGAGACGAGTAGAATGTTGTTTCATGCTGTGGAGGATTGTGAAACCCCGCCCGGCTTAGTTACACCCGGCTCACTAAAGACGCTGCGCAAAGCTAGTCAAAAGACCACTGAAGGGATCGAGGTTAGGCTAACTAACGTACTTTGTTGCTTCATTAAACCTAGCTTTAACTAACTGGCCGTTAAATTAGTATAAATTATTGTGTTTGAAGAATACAAAGAAATGTTCCACCATATACACAATGGTTAACATTATACAATCATTGACATTGTTAGCTTCATGTGTCACTTGACAGACCGGGTATAATAAAACTATCCATCAGACAGTGAGTAAGACTTCCGGTCTGAAATCATGACATGAAGCAGTGGTTCTCAACCTTTTGTTAGGCCGCGACCCCGCTAAATAATCATATTTGAACTGGGGACCCCTCAAAATAACATTTGAACTGGGGACCCCTCAAAATAATCGCATTTGACCTGGAGACCCCCACCCTGACAAGCACTTGGAATGTAGGATTTGAGGCATTACATTTTGTTTGACTCCGTTTGACTCCACAGATACATATTGTGAAAACATTTTTCACAATGTTTGCCTCATTCTTATATCAATATTTGACAATTTGGCCAATGTTTCACCAATTTTTATTGTATAGTTTGTTGATTCCATTTGATGCAGTAGGCTAATGGTCTTTTTTTGGGGGGTATTAAAAAGCTCTTAAAGGACGACTTCACCGCTTTTCAACCTATCTTCATATAATTGGTCCTCACTAATACTCATGATAAAATGGTACCATTTTTTTCTACTCTGTGTCTCAGAGGAGGGCTGTGGACAGTTCAGAGTCCCGTGTACCAGTGACATCATCGTTAGGCATGATTTTTTTTTCAAACAAGATTTCACATTTTTTATTTAGATTTTTATTAACACCAGAGCAATGGCTTCTTTTATTGCATTGCAACTTTCCAGGAATAGAAAGCCTGCATTTTCTATTAGCTTGGATTCCCCATTGATGATGTCACTGGTAGACGGGACTCTGAACTGTCCACAGCCATCCTCTGAGACACAGACCGAGTAGAACAAAATTGTACCATTTTATCATGAGTTTTAGTGAGGACCAATTATATGAAGATAGGTTGAAAAGCGGTGAAGTCGTCCTTTAAGTCCTTCAATTGTCACTTCACTGTCATCTGGGGACCCCCCTGAGGTTGAGAACCACTGACATAATGCACTGTTGTGGGGGTGGTAATATGGTGGTAAAGAGAGAAGGACGAAGAATTAATCGACTGTTGGGTTAAAAGACCACGTCATCCATTTTCAACCTGTCTTCAAATAATTGGTCCTCACTATAAGGTGGTACCATTTCTATCTACTTGCTCTGTGTCAAGCAGGGGAGTACTGTGTGAGTAAACAGTTAAGAAACCTGCCTGGTGCTGGTGATGTCATTGGTCAGGTTTGGTCGTTTCAAACAAGATTTTATTTTATTAATGCAACAGTGGCTTCCATTTCAGCGTGCTATTTTATATTAGCTTGGAATCTCCATCGATGATGTCATAGTTGGTAGGCAGGTTTCTATACTGTACTATGTTTCCTGAATGAAATATACTATTCTCATACAGTTCAGGCTTGTAAGCAACCACCAGTTGCAAAGAATCTGTGTGTCTGCATTTCTGCACCTTAATCTACTTTAATTCTAAAGATAACATGGCTACTTGGAAGTTCCAAGTTGGGACAGGGATCAAGAGCTCTTAATGTTTGTTTGGTCCTTTTTTCTTTAAGAGGACGCAGCATTATAAATTGAGAGTTAAAAAATTATAATACTTTAGGCATAGCAGAACTAAAA
Source organism: Gymnoscopelus microlampas (assembly GCF_963454915.1). Taxonomy (NCBI): domain Eukaryota; kingdom Metazoa; phylum Chordata; class Actinopteri; order Myctophiformes; family Myctophidae; genus Gymnoscopelus; species Gymnoscopelus microlampas. Next base: position 42,941,295 of record NC_139943.1, read on the forward strand.
TATTCAAAATCAGCATCTGGTTGTCAGACAATAAGTTGTCTCTACATCTTTGCAAAACAGTTGATATTCTTTGAGTCTCTTGGGTTCAGAATTGTAGTAGGTGACTTTAAAGTTAAAGCCAAAGAAGTTACCTACTTAGGCTGCATATTAGTCTATTAGACAAACTATCTGGAGAGAGTATGGCAGTAAAAGTCAATCAAGAAGTAAAATTTCTAGCTAGAATATCCAGTTTTATAGATAGAAATGCTATTGATGAAGAGGCATAATCGCTGCTTACTTCCTTCAAAAGTGTTACCAATCATACTCTCTGTTCCATTCAGGTAAAACAAAGTCAGGGTGCTGTACCATAGTGTTGACTCATTGGAAAGACTCTGCTACACTAAATGGAACAGAGCCTTCATTAGTATCACCTGTGAAGGAAGTAAGGAAGCTGCCCAATTTCTTGGCAATATGGCTAACAGGGCATAGCAGTGGTGGCCATTTTGTGGTTCCACAGATAGAAAGACCATTCATTTGTCCCATAGAGAAAATATTTATATGAATTATTTTAAGCCTGGAACCAAGCTATCCAGGCTCCTGGTGAATCATGACCAAAAAACATTTGATTCTGTGTCAAAACATATTTGAATATTTAATTATATTATATACTATTATGTATATTATACTATATAATAATTAATTTCTTGCGGTTTTCAAATATCTTTTGACACAGAATCAAATGTTTTATGGTCATCATGGTTCACCAGGAGCCTGGATGGCTTAAAATAATTTATATAAATATTTGTCAGAAATCTCTTTGGAAAAAAGTGAATGGGCTTTATATCAGTCAGTGGCACCACAAAATGGCCGCCACTGCTATGCCCTATAGGCCTCTAAAACCTATTGAATTTCACATTTTTGGGGATGCATTGTTAACTCACCTATTTCAATTAGTTGGGTTGGAACAGGTTCCATACATAGTACCCATTTATTTCCTATAAACAACACTGTCTAAGGTAATCATGTGACATTTACCCTCTGACTATAATTGCAGTGGTTCTGATAGGAGACTCTGGTGTGGGTAAGAGCAACCTGTTGTCTCGCTTCACCCGTAATGAGTTCAACTTGGAGAGCAAGAGTACCATTGGAGTGGAGTTTGCCACTCGCAGCATCCAGGTTGACGGCAAGACTGTGAAAGCTCAGATATGGGATACCGCTGGACAGGAACGCTACAGAGCCATCACCTCTGCGTAAGTGGGCTTCAAACACCCATACAGAAAAAATATGTTGCACACATGTTTCAAAAATGCTTTTGAAAATATATTTCAGATCCTGGATAAACAACTTCACAAATATATCTTGGTACATATGCCCACTAAAATATAATTTGAGTGTCCAAAGCATATCTTTCTTTCAAAGCATTTATTTTTTTGGTTGGTATATTTTAAACATGTTTGGACAGGCTGTTCTGTGGAAAAGGTTTGTTTTTGTCCTTATTGCTGTTGGCCTCCTCAGATATTACCGTGGGGCGGTGGGGGCGCTGCTTGTGTACGACATCGCCAAGCACCTGACATATGAAAACGTGGAGCGCTGGCTTAAGGAACTGAGAGACCATGCTGACACTAACATTGTCATCATGCTGGTGGGCAATAAAAGTGACCTGCGACATCTCAGGGCTGTTCCCACTGATGAGGCGCGGGCATTTGCAGGTGAGGCAGTTCTACACCTACCAAGTTATAATTAAGCTCATTACCAGGTTGAAATTATCTATATACATTTACATTCCCCCTGGCTCCCATTGGATAGGAGTCAGTGTAGGGAGATAGATAGATAGAATACTTTATTGGCAGTTTGATTTTATTTTTTAAATCACAACAATATAATTAATTAGGGTAGAACGCCAAGTGGATTTTACACAAAAAAGACGTACTGTAGCTTGTTTCCATTGTCGTCCACCTTGAGACATGGAACAACACGCAACAAACTGCACAAACAACCATGAAACAAAGAAAAACCCTTATTTATAAAGTTGGGGGGCAATACATATACTGTAGGACAAGTACTCTAAGAGAAGAATCCAATGCAGAGTGAGCTATCTGGGGTAGGGATCTAACTATGACCAGTTAGTGCTAAGATGGAGCCATGATTTGAGGTCATTCTAAAGGCTGCGATCCAGGAGTACTGAGTTGGCGTGTCGACTAGTCTGCACCCTTGCATTGCATCTTACTGAAAAAGCATTATTTTCAGCCCATGTGACTATCAAAAATCAACATGGGAACGGTGTGGCTCCAGTCAGTGTGTTTTCCCATGTGGATCTTATACTTCATGTGGCCAACTTGTGACGTCAGTCATATACTGTATGACGTCAGTCGTCTATGATATACTATAGCTATGACATGACTCCAACGTTGGGTACGGTTTAAAAAATAGCAGATATACAAGCTCATAGCGCGGCACCCTGAGCTTTTAGATCGGCTATTTTTAAAAAACGGTAAAGTTTGTGCACATTTTTGAATATATATATATATATTATACAAATTTCTTCTAAATCCTAACCGTTTTTTGAAAAAACGTATGTTGCTATATCAGTGGTTCTCAAACGTTTTCCCTTTAAAAAAAAATATTCAAAGATTTGCACACATTTTCACAATTTTTCAAAAATAGCAGATCTACAAGCTCATAGCGCAGCATTGGTGTCGTGCTATGAGCTTGTATATCTGCTATTTTTGAATTGCCAAAGAAATCTAAAATGACAGATGCGTTCCCAGATTTAATGGGTTAAAGTTAATTATAACAAAAAGTATAACTGAATATAAAATTGGTGGAGGTACTGCCTATCGGCAGTGAGCACAATAATTTGGTGCTGATCGGTCCAGCGGTTTGCGAGATTACCGCAGAGCCACGGCGTAAAAATATAACACAATGCAGCTTTAAATGTATGACAATTGTGTTTCTTTTTGTTTGGCTATTGAAATGTGCCTGTTCCAAGCAATGTCACAGTACAATGATTATGAAATGGTGACTATGAAATACACACTGACATTGGGGAATAGATGTCCTGTCCTATATATTGTTGCTGTCGGGCAGAAACCTCTTACAGCATCTCCATATTCTAACTTTTTGTGTTTTTTCGTAAATGAATGCCCTACTTGATCATACTACAGCGTCACACAAAAGCATAAAAAGTAGCTGTTATTTTCTAATTTAAAACCTGAAAAATAACAGTTCTGGACATATAAGGTTTCCACCCGACAGATACGATATACATGCAGTATTATTATATATTTTTGACATACTTTCCTGCAAGTACATTCCTACTGTGGAGGGGACATTTAATCTATCAGGGGTTTAAAGAGGTGATAGAATCTTGGCTATGCAATTGAAAAGACATGATTGTACTATGGCTTTATGTCAGGGACAGTTTATGGCCTAACATACAAGGGGAATATTTTCATGTTTTGTGTTTCGTTCTCTCACAGAGAAAAATGGTCTGTCATTTCTGGAGACATCAGCGTTGGATTCCACTAATGTGGAGACAGCCTTCCAGACCATTCTCACTGGTGAGCGCTCATCCTCATGTCCTCTTCTCTCTGAGCTAGTTTGATTTAGATGATACATTTCTCCATAGAAATTTAGTTGGCTTAGATTAACCTCTCTGAACTCAAACTTTGTTAAAACCTCTAATTGCATTATCATTTAGGATTTATGCTACGTCAAATCAGATTTGCATGCCAATGCGCTAGCAGCAGCGTCTATCCTCATAGATGCAGAAGGGAGTGTCTGTATCGAAGGCCCGACTTGGCTGAATGCCAGTTATGCATCAGGAATGGCTAATCAAAGATCTGGCCTCGGTTGTGCTTTGTAGCCTCACAGTTCCTTTTACCAGGACGTGACTACAATAAAGATCTGCAGCTGGGCTCTGCTACAGAGCAGACTTGGCCCCTTTGGTATCCGCACAGCAGAGAGTAATCGAGCTATGAATGTTTAATCTGCAACACTATCAGCCTTTATGCAGTGGTAATATTACTTAACTCTTTAACTGCCAGAGTTAAAACATTGTCTATAGCTGCCCTTGCCAGCAATTTTGAGCGTTTTACTAACCTTTGAAAAACCATAGAATATTTATCTCCAGTATGATCGATCGCTTTAAAAGACGTATTCGAGTCGACTCTTGTAGAAGGGGGGGGGGGGGCAAGCCGCCGCCATCATCCGTTCGCAGTTTTGAGTTTAGGTTGTTTTTGCCAAAAAGCAACAGAAACAGAGAAAAAGCCAATTTTCCACATAGAATAACAAGGAAGTGAACGGGCTGTCTTTTTTTTGCGATCACGTGATTTGCTGCTGCTTTGTTTCTCTGGGAGTCAAATGGTAACTCCCAGGTTAGCAAACAGCGCCATCTAGTGGAAGACCACTGAACACACAACTTGTCATACTCTCAATGGCAGTGTGAGCCTCGGGCTAACTGACGAGTGTACTCGTCAATGGCAGTCAATGAGTTAAGCTTCCTATTGGGCTGAGAGGCATTATTAGACAAATACAAAGCACTCCTCAAGAAAGGTAGATTTATGGTGTGTGTGTGTGTGTGTGTGTGTGTGTGTGTGTGTGTGTGTGTGTGTGTGTGTGTGTGTGTGTGTGTGTGTGTGTGTGTGTGTGTGTGTGTGTGTGTGTGTGTGTGTGTGTGTGAGTGAGATTAATGCATTTTCTTCTCTCTCCCCTCCTCTCTCCACACAGAGATTTACCGCATCGTCTCTCAGAAGCAAATGTCCGACAGACGGGACAATGACATGTCACCTAGCAACAATGTGGTAAACATCCAGGTGCAGCCCACGGAGAACAAACCAAAGATGCAGTGTTGTCAGAGCATCTAGCAGTGCTCGGCCCCTTTTCCCCACTGAGGGTCTGCCTCTCTGGAAGAAAAAAAAAGACTGTGCTTCTCAGATACAGCTGGTTGGCTGATACCAGGAGAAAGAAAAGCGAACTACCAGTTAGGTGTGCGCTTCTTTTCCTCTGCCTCTATAAAGCTTTTATATAGCAACATTTTAATAATCAAATCTGCACAAAACGCATCAATATGTTGCCTGTAATAATCAACTTTTTTTTTGTGTGTAAATCTGTACCTATGCATTTGACATGCATTCTCATCCTGGCTGTGTCTTTGGAGGCAGGGAGCTGTGACATGTCAGAGCCTGGCAGTGTATGTCCTGTGGTAATATGGAAGGCGACTTTTTAGTCATCAGAGCAAAAATAACTTCCATTCTGCAATCTATAAAGTGTCCACGTAGAATAGCTATTAATCACAATGCTGGTAGCTACATTGTGATGTTTGTCATCATGGGCTAAGGTGCTGCTGCGTGCTAGCTTGCTCTGCTCTGGAATCTGAAATGAGTGAAGGGAAATACCAGCTTTCACCTTTTCAGTTATTTTGTTTTATTTGAGTTCCTCTGTAGGTTATTTTCTGTGTCTTGGAGTCCATATTAGCTTATAGCCAGGCTTGTTTAATTAACATGTTTTAAAGGGGTATTCATAAAACATTGACACATGTTGGTAAAAACATGTGCTGTGCAGTATTCAGTGGCTCCCAATATGTGTCAAGTAATTGTTTACAGTGATAGTCTTAAGTTCCAGACCAGGCCATCTTACTACTGTGACCTTTGGTGTTGGTTCACATGATACTTGTTTGGGAACATGCCATCAATTATTAGTTATTATCTAGCGTCAGAGTGCTGAGGCTTTTACCTTTGAACTCCTTAATATTAGTTGCTTGTAATGAAGGTGGTCTTGGAAATTAACCTTATTTTACTATTGCACTTATTTGTAAGACACTCCAGGTTAGAGCATCTGCCAAAATGACGTACTATGTAATTGTATGGCTTAAAAATAACAAGAAGCAAGCCGTTTCCCTTAAGAAAGCGGACACTGGTTAATTGGGGGTGATGGACCATAGCTGGACAAAGCTGCATGAATGGGATCCTACGTATTGCTTATTGTAATGCAACATTTTAATTACATATCCAGTGATACACTATGCATCTAAACAGTTTTGTTTTTAATGATGCACTGGCACTATTGCGGGACCTCAGCTGCAACTATCACTGCATTTTAATGATTGTGGTGGTTACAGTGCCTTTCTAGTAGAATGTCATGTTGGGATGCCTTCATTTCACAAATGTGCTTTCTACTTTTAAGCTGTTTCAGTATATCTCTCTCTGTCAAAGTCCATCACATGATCTCTTGGGAGTTAAACAGCCCTCATGGTGTTGTCTTTGTTCTGTTCCCTCTGGTGCTGTGGGAGACCAACCAAATAGTTTTTGGCTGTTGGGTCTGTGTCAGGGATGCACAGTGAAAAAAATTCAAACAAACAAAGAACACTGTTGAGTTCTCAGGGTCCAAGGCAGAGAAACATACCCATCTAATCTCAGTTTGCTCCATTGTGGCCTTTCTGTTTCTCCATAGAACGCAGGCTGCTGGCCCTCGCATTACTTTCTCCTCTGTCCTGAGGTTGCGTCTGGTCTCTTGGCTCTGCGAGTCACTGGCCTCCATTCCCGTTTAGTGGTTCATCAGTCAGGGAAGGTTGGCTAGCACAGCTACTGTAGGAACGATGTCCATTATCTCGGGAGCTCAGGAAACTCTGCTCCATACCACTGAGGACCAAACTGACCTTTCAAATCTTCCACCGTACAGGTGTGAAGTGGCTCACTGTGGCTTATCAGTTTCCCTGTCGCCAATGTCAGCTGCAGGCAGCCGTTGTGAAAGCCTCGTCTTGAGCAGGTTCAAGGTTACTCACACTTTGACTATGTCACTTTTTGCACTAAACATGACACACTATATCACACTGAAAGCACTACAGATAAGGTTGTATTCATGTCGCCATGCTGATTAAAGTTAGATTCTGATTCAATGAAAATATCAAACAATTGTGGCATATTTTCTTTTAAATGGTCAATGACCTGGTGTCAGACACCGGCCACCTGATTGTAAAGCCTAATTTATAGGCGGTGCGTCATGTTTATCACTTGAAAATCAGTCATTTACGGTGAGCGACACCGTCGTGCGATGAAGTTTAAAATTAGGCTTAAGATCTTATAACCCAGTACCTGTGGAAAGACTGCAGTGCTGTACTGTAATGAGCTGCTTCCTAACGGCTGCAGTCCTCTGTGTGTCTGGCCAGTCGGTACCTATGATGTGAATGCACAGATGGTACTGGCCTCGCCAGTTTGCTAGCTACATTGAATCAAAATGATTTATGTAATGTGATTTCCTTTACCCTTCACATTTTGTCTCTACTTTTTATGTATGTGTATGCTGTATTTTCATTTCCTTGGTATTTTGTTTATTATAAATCATCCGCTATCCAGACCACTAATTACAATTGAAACTTCAAATAAAAAACTGTAACACATTTGTATTGGTATTGTGAATGTGTGTAATACAATGTCTTCAGAAAGTGTATAAAGGCTTGTCTTATCTTTTATCACCCCAATGTCTCCCGAACATGCTGCTGTAATGCACATGGATTAAGGTTCTCAGTCGCCACGAGTAGGGCTGTTACAAATTTAAGTTGACAACCACTCCAAGTTGACTTTAATTGTGGGTTTGGCATTGAACATTGGGACATATTTTTTAATATTTGAAAATGTGTGAAAAGAATTACGATTTTGCAAAAATAATTGCGATTATCTCATGATTGTGACAGGCCTAGCCAAGACTGATTTCAGTCATTTGGACTCCAATGGGAGCCAGCATGTCTTCTATGAAAACATGTTGCACAGTGAAAATAGCCGATCTACAAGATCGGCTATTTTTGCGTATTATTTTAAGATTAGAGCATTTGAAGTGGTCAAACTAGCAATATGTTTAGAAGCATCTTCCATAAAATCTTAATGTCTTGGATAGTTCATATAATGCAAAGGTTAAAGCCGCAGTCGGTGTGTTTTCTTCACCTGGGGCCTATTACACGAAAGGAGAATTAAATAAGCCTGGATTTACGTCAAATCCAGGTTTGACAATGTCTGGTCCGTACAGCCTGGTTTGTTCCGTCCTATGAACAGCAGCACTGCAGCAGCTCATGGAACAGTGGCGTTCCCAGGAATTACATTTAGGGCAGGCGAGATTCCCCCCCAAGCTGCTCTCAGAGCCCCTTTTATGCCAGGTGAGTACAGGTGATGGCCCAGACCCCCACCCCTGGCACTCCTGGTACCCCATGAAGACAAAGGCATACATTTGCATCACTATATAGGCGAGGGTCGCTCTGCTGAATGGATACGGTGGTGATTAGCTGCCTGCCCGCGTGAATGATGGTCCGACGGCCACTATTCTGTTTGGATTTTTTTCACTGCCTGTTTTTCAGTCAGTCTTTTACTTCATTTTCTAGGGGAGGCGAGATTTTAGTTCCTGCCTCTACGGTGGGTACGCCACTGATAGCGTCACAATCATTTTTAACCACTTAGCTTTGGCTATTCAAAAATAGCAGATCTACTACAAGCTAGTGCAAACTACAAGCTAGTACAAGCTATGAGCTTGTAGATCTGCTATTTTTGAAAAATATTGAAAATGTGTGCATATCTTTGAAATATTTAAGCATTTTAAAGCGAACATTTTTAACTCAAATCTTTGCTTCTGGGGGTCCCTGGCACAAAACATTTTCAGATGGGGGTCCGCGGCCAAATGTATATACATTTAGGGGTCCTTGGCATGAAAAAGGTTGAAAACCACTGTTCTAATGGCAGTGGTTCACAAAATGTATAGCTCAAGAGTCTTGAGGCTTGGGTCCCGGCTCCCGGGGAGACATCAAATTTCTCTTTTGGGTCTTGAGTCCCAAGACCCAAAAGAGAAATTTGATGTCTCCCCGGAATCATACGAGGAAGTAAAATGTATAATATGCAAGAAAGGAAACACAGCTGCAATAAATGGATCCAGGGAGAAAACGTGGCAAAGTATTGCCGACAAATTAAATGCACAAGTCGTCCAAAAATATATACAATTTATATACAAGTCCATAAATATATAATTCAGTTAGGCTTAAACATGAGGAGTGTATTGTGAATATTGGAATTATCGCCTACTAATCTACAATGCGAGGCGAGCCTATATACGCCATGCATCCCAACCAATGTGTCTGAGTCTGCTCAGGAATGTGTCAAAAACAAAAAAAATCTCCATGAATTCAAGGCTTCATGGAGTGTGTAATTGATAGAAAATAATTATTTTTTGGGTGAATTATTATGTTAAGTGTCTTGTTTAGGGACACTTTGACACATTGCTGAGGCCTGGAATCGGACCTGGGATGTATGGCTTGCCAGGCAGGCTCTCTAACCAATCAGCTATGGCCACATCATCAGCAGAGATTAAGGCAGTTCTACTCTGTAACAGTAAAGGGGTTTCAGGGGAAACCAGCAAAATGAGGAATAATATAATAAAAGACTGTCTTGCTAATAAAGCGTCATATCTCTCGTTTTTTACAATGTATTTGATATTACCTTTATATTATTTAATAAATTATGCATTTCATACTCTATATATTGTCCAGCAACCTTTATGATAAAGGCGAAAAAAGGTAACAGACCCGTGGGAGCCAGAGTGCTCAGATGCCAAGGTTCCTGTGCTGGGATTCGATCCCATGATCTTGTGGTCTGCAGTCAAGAGCTCTTCCGCGAGCACTGCGAAATGTTAAGCTTAACTCGCCCTTAACTTTTCCAATGCAAAGTCTATGGTAGTCTTAACTCACTACGGATGCAATACCGTGTTTGGCCACCGTTTTATCTCAATGGCAGGTCTGTGGCGCTGTTCCTCACTCTGCCAGCCAATCACAGGCTAGCTCAGTTTTGCAGGAGCAGCCATCTTGCTTTTAGTTCTTGTGCGGACAGGACCCATAGAGTTAAGACTGGCAAATATGTTTGTATTTAACGATAGAACGCAAAAGTACACTACTAAACACGTGCATGACATAGTACGTTTAGTCAGAATGTTGTGTTGGCCATGTTTGATTAAGAAAATGGTCACGGAACGTACATTTTAAATGGGTTCCAATTGGCTTTTCAGTTTGCATATCCGGTCTTGAGCGGACACGGAAACAGCGTTGTGTATTGTGCATGTGCCGTACCGGATACAGTAGGCGGGGGGTCCAGACCGGACTGAACTGTAAATGGACGCGTCCCCGAAAATACTGCGAGAGTTTTTTTTTCTTTTTATCATGGTGGAAGGGCACCAGTGCATTACTAAATAGGCTGTGACATAGTCTGTTTAGTCAGCATGCCGTTTTTGCGTTTTATTTGGGCCATCTATATAATTAGTTACTGTTATCCTGTTAGCTCCGTTTCATTGTAATGATTGTATACATCTGTATAGCCAACATGACCGTCATATCATGACAGTCATGGCTACTTGTTCCTGGTTTTTTTTAGATTTCTACATTTACAACCCGTACATCTACATAAACGTTAACATTTCAAATATAAAGTGCTGGCCCCATGGCCATGAATGTAACAAGTTAAAACGTCTGGGTCTAAGTACCTGTATCTTCTGTATTGTGCAATAAAAAAGCATTTTAATCTGATTGGCGGACATTTTTTTATAGAGTTATAATGTATCAGAGTGCAGTACACCTCCCAACCGATAGGGTTGCATTGTTGAAAGCATATGAAAAAATGGCCACCAATTGGATTAAAAGGCTTTGTATTGAAAAATACGGAAGATACGGTTACTTAGACCAGGGCGTTTTAACTTGTCACATCCATGGCCATGGGGTCAGCACTTTATATTTGAATTTTGAACGTTTATGTAGATGTACGGGTTGTAAATGTAAACATTTTAAAAAACAGGAACAAGTAGCGCCATGACGCTTGTGACAGACGAGCGTCATGTGAACCATGGCTTACAGCTGTTCAGAGTCGCACACCCAATCAACCCCGCCCCCTCAGTGGGTGCGCAAAGTTTACCCACGGACTGAACGGTCAGTCGGCGGTCAGTGTGAGAGAAGAACAGAGAAGACGATACATGATTATTACTGCAATTGATTTCGTTCGTTACACACAACAAAGGTAAGTCACTTGTTTTGGATGAATGAAAAGTTGACTGATGAATACTTGTGCATGTTGTCTTGTTATTTGGGTATGGATAAAATGGCAAAATGCCCCACTCGACCCATGTAATCTCCGATTGTTTGCAGTCATTTGTGCCATATTGGTGAATGTAAATTACATTTAAATAAGATGGTTAATCATTGTCGTTGGGTATTTGAACACAGATAATAATAATACACATAATATTTGTATAGCACCTTTCATGACATGAAATGCAGCTCAAAGTACTTCACAGAGCAAGAATACAATAACAGAAAAAGTAGCCTACAACTAATTTAACAATAAAGCAAAAAAAGATAAGCAAAAGTATAAAACAACATTAAAATAATTTTAAAAAAGGCAGTAAATCAGCCAAAACAGCGAGGACAAGACGGACAGATGGACAATGGTTGGTCATTGTGGTGTTTTGATTGATGTGTAAACACAAATGATCATTACATTCAAAGCTGTTGAAGCACATAGTTGTTGCATGTTAATCCGTCACCCTCATTATATAAAATTAGTTATTACATGAAAATACGATTGCTTTTACTAGTAAATTTAGGTGTTGTTGGACTACTGATTTCTATGTTCTGTATACAGCTGTACTTGTTGTGGCCAGTGAATTTCTGTAGGCTAAGTTCTCCCCCTCCCCCATTCACTCACTCTCATTCAACTAGCATACTCTGGTTGGTTGTACAGTTCATGTTGAGAATGTGAGACTGATAGTCAGGCTCCCTGCTGCTGCTGGTATGCTTGCATTGTCTTGTACATGTGATAAACATCTGCTGTGGTCTCCCCCCAGTGATGGAGAGAGATATAGTGAGATATAGTCAAATCAATCATCATAATGTTTTGCTACTACTACTGTTTTACTTCTAGCTTTATCATTTTTAAATCTTCTATATCTTATTATTATCCATACCGTTGAGGAAGCTTTAAGTGCCCTGTGTGTCTGTGACAATAAACACAATGAAACATTGTAGGTTTGGCCAAAATCACTCTAGATTTAGATCACACTTGATTGTTGGTTCTGTCATTGTCAATCAGGGTTTCTTGGTTTATTTCAGTTATATGCTTTGCATATTTACGTTATTTGCCACATCTGCCTGGTAGTATGTTTACATATAAATCCTTATTATTTGTATATGATAATTAATCATCAACTAAAAAGCCCTACATACAGCAGCAGTGAAGTTTACCATTTGTTGAGGCCCATGATATAAGCTGTGTTGTGAATAAAGTCTAAACTATACTGTGGGACACAAGCCATCTCTCATAGCTCTGAGCATTTACAGAGCTATGAATCATGAGCCATGGCTTCTCACACACAATACAATTATAATATAATTAAAATATCAACTTGTTTCAAAAACTAAAAATGTATAATGTATAAGTCTAATACTTTCTCTTCTTCATTTGTGATAGGCAAACATGCACAGAAGAATGTCCTATTTCCCTGGAAGAGTACATGTTACTTTCCGGAAGGGGCCACGTGGATATCTCCTTGAGGGGCCTTCAGATGAGGCAGCACTTATTATGGACAACGTTGGTGCAGACAAGCCTGACAAGCCTGAAGCATTGCCAGAAGACCTGGTTAGACGAAACGCCTTAACTGTTGTTCGAGAGAGAGGAGGGGATGCCTCAGACAGACAAGAGGTGTTTGGGGAATATGTCCTGCAGTTTGGCAAATACCAAGGGAAGTCCTTTCGGTGGCTTCTAGAGAACGACGTGGGATATATGATATTCCTTACCAATAAACTACAAGCAGAGGAGGCTGCAGGAGTCGTTGAGAAAGAGGGACACAACAAGGACAGCTTACATTCATTTATCAACTATGCCCACAGCTTTGATGAGATCCAGTCTCTTATAAGATACAAGTCGCAAAAGCCATCTGGAGACAGATACAAGTCACAAAAGCCATCTGGAGACGACGACGATCTGGTTAGATTTGGTCGTCATAAGGACAAAACTTACCGGGAGATTTGGGACAACAGGGCCGGTGGCTACGCAGCCTTCGTACTGCAGAAAAAGTGGTCCAAAGGTACATGGCCGGACAAGCTGAAAACATACCTGATGAAGAAGAAGGAATCTGCCTCCGTTTCCTCTGCGTCTGTGCCTGCCTCAAGTACTTCTACGGAAGGTTGTTTTTTAATGCCAGCCGTAGTATTTTAGTAAGATGTGTCTGTAAATGTATTACATTTCATCTTCATTACAGCTCAATCATTTTAACAGATGCTGTTATTTTAAAGCAACCTATGTACTGTGTAGAAATTACATTTTTACTACATTCTACATATTTTCTGTCTGCAGGCATCACAGACTTTGGAGACGATGATTTGGACAGCTTCATGGTGATAATGGGGTCCCCCTCTAAGTTAGCGGTGCATTGCTGTAAGTACACATTTGTGTGTGTTTGTTGCTTTCTTCACTGATTGGACATTAAAGATGAGACAATTATGGCTCAATCTGTTTGCTATTAATGTATGTCTGCTATTTCAATCTTTTTGTGTTACCAGCTGTTGAAACATCTTCCTCAGTTTCTGTACCAGGACAGGCTACAAGAGAAAAGGGTTTGTTTTGAATGAAATATACAATTTGTGTGACAGGTTATTGAGACACCATGAATTTATCTCATAACCTGAACAAAACCTTTTTTTTGCCTGTTGTGTTTTCTGTGTTCTGGTCATGTTCTGGCCATGTCCGTGTTCTGTGCATGTCAGTGTGCTGTCCTGTCCACGTTCTGGACTTGTTCCACTAACCATTGTTTGCATGCGAAAGTTCTGCTAACTGAGATAGGGAACATGAATTGATCCAGCCACGATGATGGTGAGTACCCATTTTATTCTGTATCTAGCCTAGTTATAAGTATAAAACATACAGTATTTTTTGTGCCATTTTGGTTCCCCTGCTTAGACTATTATGTAATGCATTTGACAATTGAGTATCAACCTATTTAAAAATGTACTGGTGTGTATGAATGAATTTGGTCTTTTCACCACATTGAATATACAAGATGTTATTAGTATAATGTAATATACATGTAATGTCACGAACAATATAGTAGATGCAAACATTATTTTTTTTGTATGGGAATAAGATGGTGTGTGCCTTTAGCTAACCATTTGTATATTGCCAATCCTACAATGAGTGACACGATTTTGTCTGTTGTATAGTACCATCTGCTACGATGTCCAGACCACCTGCTGGTACTGAAAGTAAACTGCAGAAGTTGCCAAGAGATGGTAAATACGCTATGATTCTATTCATCTGTCCAAATATGTGTTATGCGGTGTGGCGGTATCTGTTATGCATAAATATGTACTTTTGTAGACTCAGATGTCCCTGCTTTGAAGACGCCCCCTGTGCCTATTCCGCCAGAGCTGATGTGTCTGATGCCAGCAGGTCCCCCACAAGTGGAGAGGACAGGTTCTGCTGCAGGCATGTATTATTTTAAGTGATTTTCATGCTCATTTTAAGTGATTTTCATGTTCATTTTATCTTCATTCTACACTAACACAACATATCCCTCTTTTCAGGAACTACACCAAGTTCAGATAGACACTCTGCGTCAGATAGGCCTGTTGTTTCACACACTGTCCCACATCCACTAGTGGCTCCACGTGGTAAGATTTTTTCTCTGTTTTCTTTTAAAAGGTTACTGTGCTGCAAATGCTTCCTCCATAATTATATTGTAATAATTATATTGTAATAAACAATTTGATCATATTATCATTACATTTCAATAATGTCCTTTTCATCCTTGTTCCCTCAGTTGGCCCATCGGTCCCTGTTCCTCCACACATCACATGTGACACCAGTGAAAGCACTTGGAAGTGCAGTAGTCATCAGCAATGGTTCATTAAAGAAGAGCTCAAATCTCTTGGGCTGTGGCCTAACTTTGAGCATAACCGTAAAGCAGGACATGCCATTTCGTTATGGCGTCACCCTTTTCAGCCAGAGCTCCTCGACACCGTGTCGACACTCCCACCCCGAAACTTCTACCAAATGCATCCGTTCTTCATTTGGAAACCAGAGAACGAGATAATGGTCCGGCTGAGGAACACTTATGTACTGCCATGCCTTTATGGCTGTCCAAAACCTAATGTAGCACAGTCTGGTGTGGGTAGGCCTCGGGTGGTTGTTGGCATCAGTGGACAGTATTATATATTTTCCTCTCGCCTCCAATGCAAGGTGTGCAAGAAGCACTGGTTTGCTGACAAACCTAAATGGCTGGAGAAACTACCCACGAGGTTCACAAACATTTTGCCATCAGTCCTTACGTACAAGAAGGCCCTCTGCAAGTCTGTGATTGATGAGCTGAGGCGCACTGGCAAGTCACCCACAGATATGGCAAACCAGTTAAATGAAATGATGCACCTCAAATATGAGCGAGCTCATTTGGCATATCTCCACAACATTCAAAATGTCTGGGATGCTGAGGCTGGGATGTACGGACAGAGGACAATTACACGGATGGTGAGGAAGGATGACACACCCCAGCCTTTTGGAGAATATGACATAAAGGCCTGGTGTGGAACATCAGTTTCTGGACACTACGTGACCGACTGCCTCATTGACGAGTACCGACGGCAAGAGCCGGCCATCACCAAGATGCTTCAGGGCACCTTCGGACAGGTCTGTATATGTAGTTATTCATACTGTATATTCACAGGTGATATAATGATACTGTATATTCACAGGTGATATAATGATACTGTATATTCACAGGTGATATAATGATACATGCATATTTATTAACGTAAATTTATATTTATTGACAGACTGAACATGTTAACTAATTCAGAGATTGAGTGCAGATATTTAGGCCCAAAAGCTCAGTATATTGATTTAATCTTGATTTGGTTCTTTCTTACTGCTGTTGTTGCAATGACATCTGATTTTCCCTCTGGGAATATCAAATGGCTTATCTTATCTTAGGTCTGGCGGTCTGACCACACCAGGAAGGTGGCACGGAAGGTTACACTGTCATCTGGTGCCATGTCGAGCTATGCAGTGATGAATGAGAACTGGATGATTGTCTCCTGGGTGATGGTGCAGGCTGAGACAGAAAGGTCGCTGCGGCCTATGTACGACGGGTTGGCTAAGAGGTACAGTGATGCAGAGGTGGAGAAGGCCAGTTACCAATGGGTGGACAGGTGAGAATAGTCATATTTTCTTTCTTTATTATTGTATTGCCTATCACCCCCACCCCTCCAAATCACACAAGGTTTCACCTTATATTTGTGTGATAATACTGTACATGTTGTTTTTATGCTTATTACAACACACCAACCTTAGTAAGTCAAATGTACTTGTATGTGCAAGTACAAAGGGATAAAGAATTATGATGTGTGATTCTCAAAATGACGTTTGAAAAGCCTTTTATATGCCTCTTTTTTTCATCCAGGGACTGCTGTGCACCATTTAAGATCCCTGACACTCTCCCTGATGAGCACCTCAATTGGGATGCCTGGAAGACAACAGATTACATCATCACTAACGCCACCGCTGGGCCTATGGAGAACACCTGTGCATCCCGGATACACTTCAACTCCAACATTGTTGTCAAGTTGGACCTGTTCCACTGCATGCGCCGTTTCTCACGGGAGTGCACATCTGAGCATCATCCTTTGTTCAGCACCTTCTGTGAGTTACTCTCCACTGCCTTTTCCTTAGTGGATCAGGAAGACCTGCAGAGGCTGAAGGATGCCTATAAATTCTGTGCAATACATCCTCATAATCCAACAAAACAACACGTACGACAGCACTGCCGGATCAGAATTCCATGCCCAGCATTACTGGTACAAAGAGTTGAGAGTGTACTAAAAAACTTTCACCAGATGACCGACCCAAACAATGTGCCCTTGTTCAAACCATCTATGCTGAAGTTGTGGCGTATCCAGAGGGTGCACATTCTCCGTGGGTGCCTCAGTGACCCTGAGCTCACAGAGGGGATCCTGTACCGGTATGGGGGAACTCTGCAGCTGAACCATGTCCGTGGTGAAGGAGCAAAAGTCCCCATCTGGATCCCAGTCAGAGGGACATCACAGCAAGAGGGGTTCCACTTCCACCAGGCTCAGTGGATTACTGGAACTCATGCCTCCTGTGAATTGTTCCAGGCCCAGGGCATGACAGGGGTGGCACGTTGGAACTACCAAAGACTTGTGGATCTTAAGCAGCCAGGTGTGATCCTCCCACGTGTGTTTGATCCATCGTTGTTTATAGATCTGAACTCTGCTTCAAAGAGAGTGACTGGCCAGGAGAAGTACCCTGCAATTCACCTCTCTGACAGGGACACAGGTGAAAGGTTTGGCCTGGAATACAGAGAGCCAGAGTGCCGCCCAGTACCACTTGACTGGGACAAACACAAGGCAAAAGAAAGTGATTCTTCTGTTCCTCTGCCCCCTGAACTAGCACCACCCACAACTGGTCTGGCATTGGCAGCACCATCCTCTGGCCTGGCAGCATCTACTGTGTCACCAACATCATCTGGCCTGGCAGCATCCACTGTGTCCCCAACATCCTATGGCCTGGCAGCATCTACTGTGTCACCAACGTCCTTTGTCCTGGCAGCATCTGCTGTGTCCCCAACATCATCTGGCCTGGCAGCATCTACTGTGTCCCCAGCATCCTCTGGCCTGGCCGCATCCACTGTGTCACCAATGTCCTTTGGCCTGGCAGCATCTTCTGAGCTGTTTTTAGTGCCTAAGCAAGAGGTGTTGTCCCAAATACACATGGAGCCTACAGCTGAGAGTGAGTTGACACTTAAATATTACAAATATTTTACATATTAATATGTGAATATATACATTAATGGTTTTACTGAATAAATATTAGTACAATACTATAGTACCAAATCATTGAAACTGTTTTCTTTGTTCTAGTGCGCTCCATACCCCTGCCAGTACAGTCCTCACCAAGGAGTGCCCGCACTGGACCCATCAAGACAGGTCGGAAACTGTTTGTTTTGGACTACAAACGTTGGCCACAACCAATGAAAGCAGCTATTGACAGTCTACTAGTCAAGTACCATGGGAAAAAAGACATAATGCAACTGGTAGATAAAGATTATGCTGCCATGGTCCTTCAGTCTGCCACAGATCCAAATAGTTTGCTACACAGCACAACCAAATATCACATAACACAGTACTCAAAACATCTGGCCAAACTGATGAACACCTCCTCATCACTGAACACCAGTCCTGAAAAACTTGTGGAGACACAAAACCTTTGGTACAGTCTAACTCAGGGGAGTGAGACTGTCCATGTCCCAGTTGTTGCAATTCCACCAGCCATCGTGAATCCAGCAGAACCTGTGTCACAACGAGCACCTCAAATGCCAGTGACAAAGGAAGAGATCCAGAAAATGGTGCTGGACATAGTGCAGCAGCAGCAACAGCAGCAGCTGCAGCAGCAACCAGATACACAAACAAGGAAATGTCTCTCCTGTGGGCAGCCTAAATCCCGGTACTCAGCAGGAGATGGATCCTCAATTCATTTCTTCTATCAAAAATTGCCAGTGCGATATTTTTACTGCTCCACTAAGGTGTTCAAAGCTTACTCTGCAGAGGGTTTGACAAATCCCAAAATGACATTTGAGGAGTTTGCACAGACTGAGTTCTTTCAACGTGAACTGGACTCAACAAAACAGAGAGTGGAGGCCAAAGCCCAGAGAAAGAGGAAACTCCCAGACACTCAACCTAGCGGACGACTTTGCCGTTTCTGCCGCCAGGGGCTCAAGCAGGGCCCAAACAGTCCACATATTCACACTGGGTTTCCAGGAGTGACTGGGAAGTACATTTACTGTCCGTCTAAAGTACTTTCATTGTACAAAGACAAAGGCATGGCAAAGGAGATGTCATGGAAGGAATTCCAACAATCCTCCTTCTATGCCATGGAGAAGGATAGGTGGACAGCAGAGAGGAAGAAATGAGAGATATGCTACCACCCCCCCCCCCCCCCCGCCCCCCCTCTCATTTTTCCCAGCAGCTTTCAGTGCCCTGATCATGGACAAAGACTGAAAGAACTAAACTGTAAAAAAAATCTCAGCAACTATTTGCAAAATGTACATAGACAAGTGAAATTGACATTTATATTATATGTATGTCTTCTGCTTCTTGGACATTTTTATATACTGTGAATGATGTCTGCTTATAGCACATTTTTACATGTATGACTTCTGCTACTTGCACATAACCCATGGCTGCAAACAATATCATACATGCCTTAAGAGTTCTGTCATACCTGCAGTTCTACCTGTACAACATTTACCTCTGTCTTACCTATAATGTGTATATAGTGTATATATATATTGTTATTTCATTATATCCAGAATTATTACGTTTTTATTATCTTTTGTATTGTGTTGTATTAGCAGTCTCTGCAAAACATATCTGGTTCATGTTTTTTGGAAAATAAATAGTTTCAGTGATTCTCAACCTTTTTGCTTTCAAGGACCCTTACTTTGATAAGCATTTGACCACGGATGAAAAGGGTAGCACACACATCCATGGCTCAGGTGCAAGACAAAGAAAAGTATTATAAAAAAGGAATAAAGTCTGCACACTGGAAATGCTGAAAAAAGCGTTTGTCAGCGTTTCGGCCTGTTCAGACCTTTTTAAGGACATATACGGTATATGTCCGGACTGAACAGGCCGAACCGTTAACAAACGCAATAGATACAAAGCAGAGCTTTTTTCAGCATTATCAGTGTGCACACTCTATTCCATTTTTAGACCACGACCCCCATACATTTTAAATCTCTGGAATCACTATATCACTATATATTGCAATACCATGGACATGCTAAAGCATACTGAAATCACATTGGCTGGCATTCACTCCCATGATCGACAGGGATGCCCCTTCCGCCGCCACCACGGCCAGGCACGGCCGTCTCGTCGCGGGGCAGGAGCTGATAGTAACGGTTTATTAGCAAAGCATTATTGATCTGTTATTACAGTGCGGTGCTGCCACCATCTGGAGGCCAAGTATACTGTTTTGATGTGTGCTGGTCTCAAAGTGGCCCTACCACGATATGCTGCCTCCTGTTGACTGGACATTGATACTACAGGGCCTTCGTGTTGGGAAAGCTTGATGCGATTCTATTGGCTGTCAGTGAGTGACGACTATTCACGTCTCGCCGTCGCGGGGCAGGAGCTGATAGTAACGGTTTATTAGCAAAGCATTATTGATCTGTTATTACAGTGCGGTGCTGCCACCATCTGGAGGCCAAGTATACTGTTTTGATGTGTGCTGGTCTCAAAGTGGCCCTACCACGATATGCTGCCTCCTGTTGACTGGACATTGATACTACAGGGCCTTCGTGTTGGGAAAGCTTGATGCGATTCTATTGGCTGTCAGTGAGTGACGACTATTCACGTCTCGCCGTCGCGGGGCAGGAGCTGATAGTAACGGTTTATTAGCAAAGCATTATTGATCTGTTATTACAGTGCGGTGCTGCCACCATCTGGAGGCCAAGTATACTGTTTTGATGTGTGCTGGTCTCAAAGTGGCCCTACCACGATATGCTGCCTCCTGTTGACTGGACATTGATACTACAGGGCCTTCGTGTTGGGAAAGCTTGATGCGATTCTATTGGCTGTCAGTGAGTGACGACTATTCACGTCTCGCCCCCGCGACTGAGCTATGGATAGAGCAGCTATTCAGCAAGCAGAAATCACACTTTCAACTCCCACCCAAAGGTTTTGACCCTCGGGTCAAAAACTTTATATTTGAAATCCGAACATTTATGTAGATGAATGAACGGGTCAAAAATGGAGAAAGTGTAAATACCAGGTTGAAGTTCATTCATGACAGATCCAGACTGCACTAGCGATTTGTTTACATTCGACCACATGGCTCATTTGCATAAGATGTTACAATATTGATTTTATCCCACTGTTGAGGGTTAGGGTTATGTTTTTGTATTCCAGTGCCTTGCCCCACTGGAATACAGTGACTGCATGAATTAATAATATACTGGACCTGACCATACGTAAAATGAAGAATACCTTGTGATGTCAGTGACATTTTATTACAAATGAAAATAAAAACTAGAAAATGTGCTCCTCAGAGCACAGGTCTCCGCCAGTACTGTTCCTGATTAATCCTGTCTTACTTATTTATATTACATATTGTCACGTGTCACTTGACCAATGTTAGCTTGGCTGATGGAAGCTCACTTCAAAAAATATAAATGATTTTTTGATGTGACACACCTATTTATAGGTTTTTATTTCATCATGCGTCTCGCTAGCCAATCAAAGCATTGGTGACAACATATTGTCACGTGTCACGTGAAGCTTGACCAATGTTAGCTTGGCTGAGACGGACACACACACGGAAGGACGGAGACGAAAACATACTCTCCACCTCTGGCGGAGACAACAAGCAAAATATACCTACACTATTGGTGTTTTTTCATGTTTGTAGCTGGCTGTAATCTTTCACTGAAGAGCATGCAGGGCAATGCTCAAATACACACAACAGTTCTATAGTGGTAAAAAAACAGTCAGACCTCTGTACCCTGCACGGTTTAACTGCTTCAGTAAATCTGAGACTCCTTGGACCATGTCATTCACTCATCTCTCCATCGCAGCTTCTTGCTCTCAGGAGAACCTGTTCCCCTGTCGTCAGCCTCCAGCACAGAGGTAAGCCCAGGCAAGAATAACTTTTATTACAGTTTGTGAAAGTGACAGCTTCATGCTCATTGTCTGATGTGACTTTAAGGTTGAAATGTAAATCAGTGTGAATGCTAATGTGCACATCATTATCATCATCAATGTATGATTATTTGTCTAATTGTTTGTTTTTAATGTCACCTTTTCTTCAATAAAGCCCTGCCAACTACATCATATGGCCTGTTCCTTGGAGGAGTGGATGCAAAAAGGAGTTTAGCTTGTTATTAATTCAGTTCCTACATTGACACAATAGTATATGAGAAAAGTCATACTAAACTCGTACTGTGTCATAAAAAATGAAGCCATACAATACTTTAGTATAAACAAAATGCCATACAGTCCTGTCGTTAAAACAATACTTTGTTCTTGTCAGCCTAAATTGTTCACAGCACAGCTATCTATTTTTATATTTAATTCTTGTGACAGGGTAACTGGTGTGGTTGTCATGGTTACTAACCATGTGTTTCAGAATGATTGGAGGGCGGAGTGTGCCATGTGTTTCAGAATGATTGGAGGGCGGAGTCTGTCATCAGTGGAGATCTGGCCCACCTGGATTGTCCTCTATAAAATAGGTGGCTGGACTTTGCTCTTGTCTTCTCTCTCACCATGAAGCTCACTGGGAGCATTCCAGCCTTTTGGATTTTTGGTTGTTGAAGGACAAAACCACTTTGGTAGAGGTTTGGGTTGTGTAGTTACCTTGACATGATGTAACTCCAAAGGTGAACAAGAAATCTAAAATAATTGCTCCATTGAGTAGAAATTGATCATTCAAAATATGCTCCTCATTGACATTGTACGGTAAAACAGCTCTCAAAGTCACGCTTTTAGCACATAAACGAACACAAACAAAGCTGATTCAGTCAATATAGAACATCACCAAACCCAGTACCGTTTGTTTTTTTAATACAAATGTCAACTTCCTGCTGATTTTACTATTTGAAGATCCAGATCCGCGGATCCAGTCCGGGTTTTCTTTTTAATAAAAATGGCAAAATCAACAGGATGTTAGCCTTATTTCAAAAACAAATGGTACTGGATTTGGTGATGTTCTAGATTGTCTGAATCAACTTTATTTGCGTTTATTTGTGCTAAAAGTGACTTTGAGAGCTGTTTCAGCATACAATGTAATTCAATGAGGAACATATTTTTAATTATCAATGGAGTAATTATTTTAGATTTCTTGCCCACCTTTGGAGATGCATCATGGCAAGGTAACCACACCCAAACCAACCCAAACGTCTACCAAGTGGTCTTGCCCTTTAAGCACTGTCAAGCAACTACCCCAGTATCCGTGGGTATAGCTTTAGCAGAAAATAGCCAAGCGACAAGCTCACTGCGACACATTGTGAGCTTGTCGATAAGCTATTTTCAGTCAAAGCTTTCCTCATAATAACACAAAACAGAAAATACACTAGTGTTGAGCCCTGAGGCTCACCGGTTACCCATATGGGGTCAAGTTAGTTTTAATAAAATCATGTAAACCTCCTTTGTTTGTGTGAGTTTCCTCATTTTGTTACAAACTCAGCGGTTTGCAACACTCTTGGTTGGTTGTTGCAATAAATATATTACATTTAAGTGGTTGGATTCAATTTACGTAATTTGTTATCCCTGAGTCACTAGAATACCTCAAAACGAAGTATGGAGCTCAGCCTATGATTGATATGCTGCATGCCATGAGTGCAAAGTGGTATTTTCTTAGACTTAATTCAGCTAATCAAAGAGGATCTGTGGTCATAATACAGCACTGTTTGAGGAACTATAGTTGAACACTTTACAGACATATTTTTTAATGTCCAGTCCAAAGTGAGAACAATGTAGCCTACTTGATTTAACACCAAAACTGCTATAGTTTTGATCATCTGAAACTAAGGAATTTATAAATGACAAAAAGGGTATGAATTTTTATGACATTACAAAACATCTCTCTGTTTGCTTTCAATGAAGGTGTAAATCTAAACGTTTTCTAACAGATGGTTTTAAAAAACCTAAATCTCAGTTGTGTCATAATGAACCCTTTCCCTGATCATCAGAGGGTGTATCTAGTAGATTCAGTCATTCTGTCAGGGGTAGAGGTGTTTGCTGTGGATTTTCATCTTTTGACCTGTCAACTCTCACTTTAACTTTAAATATAACGTGAAAATCCTGATTATTGTGAAAGGCCCGGTGGTGCAAGAGAAAAGCATAGGCTTCACAAGCGAATGGTTGTGGGTTTGAATCTTGGTCAGGGAAGATCTCAATTTTCGGTCTTTTTAAGCCGAGAAGCATGGATGAAGCCCGCCTCCCTCCTCACGCCCTCTTTTAGCTCCGGTAGGAGAGGGAGGAGCATGGAGGGAGCCCACCTCCAGGGGGAGGAGCTTAAGAATACGGTAGGAGAGGGAGGAGCATCGAGGGAGCCCACCCCCAGGGGGAGGAGCTTAAGAAATGTACATATTATTCAAAGTTTTTTTTGTTTTGTTTTATGGACTTTTTATTTCACATTAATTTGTTTGAGGTATACTTTTGTATTGCTTAGTGTTTTTTTTATTGTTTAGTGTTTTTTTCCATCACCAGTTTGTATTGACCACAGTTTCATTTTAGTTTTATTTCAGTTTTTATTTAGTAGTTGTTTGAGTTGTTTTGAGTGAGATTTGAACCTGCAACCTTGAGTTTGTGAACCACGTATTTATCTTTTAAGCCACGCTGGCATGGAAATTACAATTGGGAGCGTCATACTTACCCCACCTTTTAGAATTTAGATGATGTTTAGAAAATGTTCTTCAGGAGCTTTGAACCCCAAACTTTCTGCTTTCAGACCCTGTGCTTATCTCTTAATCCACGCATGTATGGACAATCCAATTGAGAACGTAATACTTAAACCACCTTTTAGAATTTAGATGGACAGTGAAAATGTTCTTCAGGAGCTTTGAACCCCAAACCTTCTGCTTTCAGACCCTGTACTTATGTCTTGAGCCACACAGGTATGGACAATCTAAATGAGAACGTAATACTTAAACCACCTTTTATAATTTAGATGGACAGTGAAAATGTTCTTCAGGAGCTTTGAACCCCAAACCTTCTGCTTTCAAAACTCATGCTTATCTCTTGAGCCACACAGGTATAGACAATCTAAATGAGAACGTAATACTTAAGGCACCTTTTAGAATTTAGATGGACAGTGAAAATGCTCTTCAGGAGCTTTGAACCCCTAACCTTCTGCTTTCAGAGCCTGTGCTTATGTCTTGAGCCACACAGGTATGGACAATCCAATGAAGAACGTAATACTTTAACCACCTCTTAGAATTTAGATGGACAGTGAAAAAGTGCTACAGGAGTTTCAAACTCTAGCCCTTCGGGTTTAAAACCCAAGAGCTTTCTCTTACGCCGTGGTGGCATGAAAGATGCAACTGAGAATGTAATACTTAACCCACCTTTTCAGGATTTAGATGGACAATGAAGATGTTCTATGGGAGCTTTGAATCCTAAATCTTACGTTTAAAAACTCTGGAATAATCTCAAACGTACTCTAACAGGTTTTTGGGGGGACGATTTTGGCCTCCACACTTAGTGATTTTTTCGGATTTAACTTTCGTTTCGCTATGCCAAACTTTCGTTTCGGTAGTGACCCAATGGTGAAAAAAGAAAATGTACTAAGTCCAGAGCTCGATGAATGTTAGGGACCAAAAAAAGTGTCACTACAAAGTACTACCAATCAACTCTAAATTGCCTGAAACGTACTCCTAACAGGTTTTTGGGGGGACGATTTTGGCCTCCACACTTAGTGATTTTTTCGGATTTAACTTTCGTTTCGGTAGTGACCCAATGGTGAAAAAAGAAAATGTACTAAGTCCAAAGCTCGATGAATGTTAGGGACCAAAAAAAGTGTCACTACAAAGTACTACCAATCAACTCTAAATTGCCTGAAATGTACTCCTAACAGGTTTTTGGGGGAACATTTTTTTTTTCGTTTCGGTAGTGACACCATTGTGTCACTACCGAAACGGAAAAAAAATTACTAAGTCCAGAGCTCGATGAATGTTAGGGACCAAAAAAAAAGTCACTACCAATCAACTTTAAATTGCCTGAAACGTACTCCTAACAGGTTTTTGGGGGAACAATTTTTTTTTCGTTTCGGTAGTGACACCATTGTGTCACTACCGAAACGAAAAAAAAATTACTAAGTCCAGAGCTCGATGAATGTTTGTGAATTTTTTTTTCCGTTTCGGTAGTGACGAAAAGTGACGAGTGACGAAAACAGAAAAAAAAATGTTCCCCCAAAAACCTGTTAGGAGCACGTTTCAGGCAATTTAAAGCTGATTGGTAGTGATTTTTTTGTGAATTTTTTTTTCCGTTTCGGTAGTGACGAAAAGTGACGAGTGACGAAAACAGAAAAAAAAATGTTCCCCCAAAAACCTGTTAGGAGCACGTTTCAGGCAATTTAAAGCTGATTGGTAGTGATTTTTTTGTGATTTTTTTTTTCCGTTTGGGTAGTGACGAAAAGTGACGAGTGACGAAAACAGAAAAAACATTGTTCCCCCAAAAACCTGTTAGGAGCACGTTTCAGGCAATTTTAAGCTGATTGGTAGTGATTTTTTTGTGAATTTTTTTTTCCGTTTCGGTAGTGACGAAAAGTGACAAGTGACGAAAACAGAAAAAAAATTGTTCCCCCAAAAACCTGTTAGGAGCACGTTTCAGGCAATTTAAAGCTGATTGGTAGTGATTTTTTTGTGATTTTTTTTTCCCGTTTCGGTAGTGACGAAAAGTGACGAGTGACGAAAACAGAAAAAAAAATGTTCCCCCAAAAACCTGTTAGGAGCACGTTTCAGGCAATTTAAAGCTGATTGGTAGTGATTTTTTTGTGATTTTTTTTCCCCGTTTCGATAGTGACGAAAAGTGACGAGTGACGAAAACAGAAAAAAAAATGTTCCCCCAAAAACCTGTTAGGAGCACGTTTCAGGCAATTTAAAGCTGATTGGTAGTGATTTTTTTTTGATTTTTTTTTTCCGTTTCGGTAGTGACGAAAAGTGACGAGTGACGAAAACAGAAAAAAAAATGTTCCCCCAAAAACCTGTTAGGAGCACGTTTCAGGCAATTTAAAGCTGATTGGTAGTGATTTTTTTGTGATTTTTTTTTTCCGTTTCGATAGTGACGAAAAGTGACGAGTGACGAAAACAGAAAAAAAATTGTTCCCCCAAAAACCTGTTAGGAGCACGTTTCAGGCAATTTAAAGCTGATTGGTAGTGATTTTTTTGTGAATTTTTTTTTCCGTTTCGGTAGTGACGAAAAGTGACGAGTGACGAAAACAGAAAAAAAATTGTTCCCCCAAAAACCTGTTAGGAGCACGTTTCAGGCAATTTAAAGCTGATTGGTAGTGATTTTTTTGTGATTTTTTTTTTCCGTTTCGGTAGTGACGAAAAGTGACGAGTGACGAAAACAGAAAAAAATTGTTCCCCCAAAAACCTGTTAGGAGCACGTTTCAGGCAATTTAAAGCTGATTGGTAGTGATTTTTTTGTGATTTTTTTTTTCCGTTTCGGTAGTGACGAAAAGTGACGAGTGACGAAAACAGAAAAAAAATTGTTCCCCCAAAAACCTGTTAGGAGCACGTTTCAGGCAATTTAAAGCTGCACTACCAATCAACTTTAAATTGCCTGAAACGTACTCCTAACAGGTTTTTGGGGGAACAATTTTTTTTCCGTTTTGGTAGTGACACCATTGTGTCACTACCGAAACGGGAAAAAAATTACTAAGTCCAGAGCTCGATGAATGTTAGGGACCAAAAAAAAAGTCACTACCAATCAACTTTAAATTGCCTGAAACGTACTCCTAACAGTTTTTTGGGGGAACAATTTTTTTTTCGTTTCGGTAGTGACACCATTGTGTCACTACCGAAACGGAAAAAAAATTACTAAGTCCAGAGCTCGATGAATGTTAGGGACCAAAAAAAAAGTCACTACCAATCAACTTTAAATTGCCTGAAACGTACTCCTAACAGGGTTTTGGGGGAACAATTTTTTTTCCGGTGTCACTACCGAAACGGAAAAGAAATGACTAAGTCCACAGCTCGATGAATGTTAGGGACCAAAAAAAAAGTCACTACCAATCAACTTTAAATTGCCTGAAACGTACTCCTAACAGGTTTTTGGGGGAACAATTTTTTTTCCGTTTCGGTAGTGACACCATTGTGTCACTACCGAAACGGAAAAAAAATGACTAAGTCCAGAGCTCGATGAATGTTAGGGACCAAAGAAAAAGTCACTACCAATCAACTTTAAATTGCCTGAAACGTACTCCTAACAGGTTTTTGGGGGAACAATTTTTTTTTCGTTTCGGTAGTGACACCATTGTGTCACTACCGAAACGGAAAAAAAATTACTAAGTCCAGAGCTCGATGAATGTTAGGGACCAAAAAAAAAGTCACTACCAATCAACTTTAAATTGCCTGAAACGTACTCCTAACAGGTTTTTGGGGGAACAATTTTTTTTCCGTTTCGGTAGTGACACCATTGTGTCACTACCGAAACGGAAAAAAAATGACTAAGTCCAGAGCTCGATGAATGTTAGGGACCAAAAAAAAAGTCACTACCAATCAACTTTAAATTGCCTGAAACGTACTCCTAACAGGTTTTTGGGGGAACATTTTTTTTTCCGTTTCGGTAGTGACACCATTGTGTCACTACCGAAACGGAAAAATAATTACTAAGTCCAGAGCTCGATGAATGTTAGGGACCAAAAAAAAAGTCACTACCAATCAACTTTAAAGTACCAAAAGTTAAAGTATTAAAATGTTTGAAAATAGCAGATCTAAAAGCTCACAACGCGTCGTGTCGGCACTCCCTTCTAACCTAGTGTTACTAGCATAACATTACTGCATGTGGAAAGGACCCCATCATTGCATGTAAAAAATATTCTGAACACAGAACAGACAGTAGGTCTGAACAAGTGTCTCAGGACATGGTGATGGAAGGTGCAGTGAGAGGCTTCATAGCTGAATGGAGAGAGAATCCACCTGGAGAGTTCATCGGAGTGTGTCATCGTGTCTATGAGCAAGGCATTGGACCCCTAACTGTGGTAAACCATCAGCTGGGTAAAGCTGGAAACTGAGTCTACGCCACAGGATCAAATAGGTCAAATTATTATTATTATTATTAGGGTGATGTAATGGTATTTTTTATTCCCCTAAATGCACAGGACAGCAGTTTGTCTGGTTTCCTCCTCTCTGTAAATTAAAGATACACACTCACACACACACACACACACACACACACACACACACACACACACACACACACACACACACACACACACACACACACACACACGTCACACACGATATGTTGGGGTCTTGTAGATCGCTTATTTCTGCTACTTTTGACACTGAGTTTTAACTGACCATGATACTGACCATGTTACTGACATATGTCATTGAGTGAGTGAACGTTTGAGGAGGGATATACACTTTTATGAGTATGAATTTATCTTGATTTTGTTCACCTGTGTGATACTCATAGCTGCACGTTATTATATGGGCATACCTAACAATAGATGACCAAAACAAATTAAACTCATTTTTGTGTTTTTTTTTTGTGTATCAAAAGTCCCTAAAAAAAAACAATCTTAATTACTCAATCTTAAAAACGTGCTCCTTGTCAGAATATAGTTGTATAAAAATATCAGAAAATGTCATTGCACCGGACCTTTAAGATTCAAACCCCCAATCATCAGATTTGTGAAGCATCTCCACCTTCTCTTGTGCAGCCAGGCCTTTCACATTGATGAGATGTTTAAGGGCATATTTGAGGTTGAAGGGAGAGGTCAAAAGATGGTTTGTGTGGATCGGCAGATTCGTCACTCCGCTAAATAATTCAAGATGTAAACTCCCGACAATGGCGTTGAGTGATGCTAGCGGCGGCGATGATATTTTGACTGCAATTGATGTTCTCTTTCTGTAATCAAACTGGGGAGGTTGTGGCTTCATGTGGTGTTGCTTTTACACTATGGAAACATCCAACGTAGTATGACAGCATATACTTTCTTTTACAACATAATATAGTCTTGACTTACTTGACTTAAGTGTCCTCCATTTCACTCGGTTCTTAGCGGTTCTTTCAAGATCTCCCTAGTTGAGCCCACTCTCTGTAATATCGTATTAGTTGTTAATTCTTCATTTTTTTGATTACATCTCATAACTTTTTGGACAACATAGCAGACTTGTCATTTTTACCACTTATAGGGTGAATTTGTCCTTGTTTACATTTTTTGAAATTCCTTTTCATGTTTTTTGATGCAAATGATTTGCTCATTTGTTCTTTTTGAAATGTGTACACTTCCAGGCCACTGTAAATTAACCATCTGAAACTCAGAAAATCAAAGGACTTAAAATAGAACAAAGCCTAACTGTGGAATGATGTGGTGAACATCATTTCAAAGTTTCCAAGTTGCTTTATTTTGCTTTAGTGCAATTAGTTTGGCTTCATAAAACAAAACAAAGCATTACTGTACCAGACATTTTATCGAATATAACAACTTTATCGAAGAATCAATTACACCGAAGGAGACAAGTCAGATATGAATGAAATGCCTGTTTTATGAGATGCAAACCAACACACTGGCAGAGGATTCTGTCAATAGTTGTCCCTCACAGCCTGTGCCCTGTGCCTGAGCTGTCAATCACACTATCTCTCACCATAGTCACCCACTTAAAAGCATTTCCTAGGGAATGTGATTGACAGGCGTGTTTCTATGCAGGGGCGTGGTCTCAAAGAGTCAAGCTGGGGTGCATTATAGAGGCGAGATACATAATAAGAACTACAGCGCAGGAAAAGGCCCGACCCCTGGGTATGGTTTCCCTCTTTGGCACAAAGCAGTCATTCAAACAAGATGCAGATAGAATGGCTACCTCTTGCTGAGTTGAGAATCGAAATGTGAAAAGATCAGCGAGCTGGACAAGAAATAACTGGAATCTTATCGGATCTTAACACTACATCCACCGTGAAAACCTGCGGCACGCCACAAGTGACTTGTCTTGGTTTTAAAATGTCAGCTGGTTGACATTCTATTTGCCTGCCAGACTCAGTTGTTGGAGCATTTATCAGTTAACTGTTTTGTTTCCTAATTTCTTCTTATTTTGTTCATCTGCTTTCCATCTGTTTTAACTTTCTCTTTTGAAACTCTCCTCTCTGAAAACAGTACATACCTCCTAAGTTTCAAACACATTTCAAAAAGTGTAAAATAAAAGCTGGAAGGGGGGGAGGGGGGGTCTGTGATCCTGCCCTGTAATTCCTCAACACATTTCTAGAACCCTGTGCTTGAGTGTAAGCCCAAAATCAACAACAGATAAGCCTTTTTCTTTCGTTTCGGTAGTGACACAATGGTGGAAAAAAAAAATTACTAAGTCCAGAGCTCGATGAAAGTTAGGGACCAAAAAAAGTCACTACAAAGTACTACCAATCAACTCCTAACAGGTTTTTGGGGGGACGATTTTGGCCTCCACACTTAGTGATTTTTTCAGCCTGATCGCCAGAGAATTAGTATACATTGCACGGATCCAGTGCATGTCATTCCGTGCATAGTCGCCTAGAAACCCCCAAATTCCGTACATATGTACGGTGAGTCCCACGGTGGGCGTAACCAGTCGCAACCCGGAAAAACCCGGAAGTAGTCCCCACAACAAAATTTACGATTCTGTGCCTATCGGTACGTAACTCAAACGGCGCTGAGTAGGCTCAAGGGAATGTCGCAATGTTCAGGACGGCAACTCGCTCGCTTTAGCTCGCTCGGTGGTCCTTCACACGGCGACAATTCCCTTGAGACTGCGCGCCTCCGAAATGGTTTAGTCACAATGGGGGAGATGCGAGGCGGCTATGCACGGAATTTGTGGTTTTCCAGTAGTCTATGCACGGAGTTTGAGAAACGTTGAAAAACGTTCAAAGAGAATGTTTCCTCTGGCGATCGGGTTGGATTTTTTTGGATTTAACTTTCGTTTCGGTAGTGACAAACTTTCGTTTCGGTAGTGACACAATGTACTAAGTCCAGAGCTCGATGAATGTTAGGGAGCAAAAAAAGTCACTACAAAGTACTACCAATCAACTCTAGATTGCCTGAAACGTACTCCTAACAGGTTTTTGGGGGGACGATTTTGGCCTCCACACTTACCCTGCGTTTTAACAGCGGGCAACTCCGGGCGATGCCGGGCGATATCGCCCAAAAAGATAAAGAAAATCCATCTTTCATCGCCCCCCCGCCCACTTCGCCCGATCGCCGGCTCTCATAGACTTTCATTATATTTTTGGGCGACGTCGCCCAGAGTTGCCCGCTGTTAAAACGTACCGTTAGTGATTTTTTCGGATTTAACTTTCGTTTCAGTAGTGACAAACTTTCGTTTCGGTAGTGACACAATGGTGAAAAAATAAATTTACTAAGTCCAGAGCTCGATGAATGATAGGGACCAAAAAAAGTCACTACAAAGTGCTACCAATCAACTCTAAATTGCCTGAAACGTACTCCTAACAGGTTTTTGGGGGGACGATTTTGGCCTCCACACTTAGTGATTTTTTCGGATTTAACTTTCGTTTCGGTAGTGACAAACTTTCGTTTCGGTAGTGACACAATGGTGATTTTTTTTTTTTACTAAGTCCAGAGCTCGATGAATGTTAGGGACCAAAAAAAGTCACTACAAAGTACTACAGATCACAGGTTTCTGTTGTGGCTGTTTTTCAGAATTTACTACAGACTAATACTACAATTACTTCAACAACAATAATAAACCAGAAACAACAAATGAAGATATACAAGCTTATAGCCTTGTAGATCTGCTATTTTTGACGAATGTTTCCACCCAGAATAAAAAGTTAAGTATAAAGTTATTTTCAACTTGTGTTTTTCAGTAACAGGAGTCTCCCAGTATCTCCAGTCATATCCCGGCGGACACAGTAGTCTTCAAGGCAAGAGTCAAAGTCAGAATGCAACATATACCTTATAGACGCCGGTAGGGAAGGGGCAACTATTATTCGCTTATAGATTCCAAGGACTTGGAATCAATACTCGATTAATGTCAGAACATAAGCCTAACAACACACTTCCCTAGGCAAGGCTCCTTTCGGTCATCTCTGTGCTTTCAGAGCTCGCTCTATTGGGACGGACATGGGTCCTTCAAGACATAGGAGCTCTGACTGGAAGGGTATAACTATTCTTTACGCTGCGAGGCTCTGTCTTCTGATATGACATTCTATAAAAAGTACACATGTGACATCATTATATGGGAGCGCCAATGGAGGGGGAAGGCTGCTTCCGTACACACTCCTCAGCGTGGCAGCGTTTTTCCTTTTTAGTATTTTTAAGCCTTTTCTTTTTTTCCTACACCGTCGGGTGTCTAAGGAGTTATGACAGGCAAGCACTTCTGGACATCAGCACAGCGATCGCACACAGAATTCCGGACTTTTTCGCAGAAAACCCTCCACCCAGCTGGGTGGTGGGAGATCTTCCCTTTGTCTCGGCAGGGATCATAGCGTGGAAACGGCGAAAGAGGCGTCTGGGGACAAGAGCGGGCCTTCGAAAATGTTAAAAAAATAGCAGATGTACAAGCTCACAGCGCAGCACGATAAACATATCTACTTATATAATTGAGGAGTGACTTCCGCCCCGCCACTGACGCTATACTCTGCTCTGTTGTCGAGTAAACACAACACCGACACACCACATCTCGCCACCACAGTAGCCACGGCGTGCGCGCTGAATTGTCTTTACAACGGATGCACGTTCTTTTGCCTCTATTTCATGCCTCTTCACATTCATGGCATAACATGTTTACAAAGCACCTCAGCACACACCACTTTCACACAACGCCACTACAAATGTTTCCCATGCTATCACGCCTTCACAAACCAACAATGTAATGTGCAATGCCTTTTTAACACTCATGTTTTCACCTCTTTCTTTCATCTTCCCATCTTATCTCCATGCTTTTCACAACCTCGCATTTTCTCCATGCTAATTCACACTCTTTCTATGCACATGTATGATTGTTTTCTAAACGGATGCTGCTTTTTTCCCCTGTATTTCATGACTGCTAACATTAATGCCATAACATGTTTACAAACCACCTCAGCACACTGCTCTTTAACACACTGCCACTACAAATGTTTCACATGCTATCACGCCTTCACATACCAACAATGTAATGTCATCTCATGCCAAGGCAGTACATCATTCAATACAACTTCTTCACACACAAAACTATACTAAGGAGCCGTTGCGCACCACAACTGCCACCATGTCTCCATCTAACTGAATCACAACAACGCCATACACACCCATCACCTCACACGCTGTCTGTGGCCCCACTTACTGCACGTGTGTTTCTAAGCACACGCCGAAACTTCTTCCTTCACTCTAGCACTCAGTTCCATTCCTCTCTTCCCACTCTCTATGTTCTAATTCATCTCTTCACTCTTTGCCTCACTGCCTGTTATGTTGTCTTGGACCCATTACTTTCAAGACATTGTTTTCTTCGGCCCTCTTTTACGTTGTCAATCCTATTGTGCCTTTTGCTGCTTCTCACACCACACTTACACTGCCTCACAATGTTCCCTACTTCACAGTTTACCTACCAGTAAGACTCCCTAATCGGGAGATAAGCGACCGTAGGTCACATGTATACAGAAGAGGGCTGTAACGGCGATTGGTTCCTAGTTGTGTGGGCAATGGATAGTTTTGTTTGGTGGTGTAAATGTGGGGTTAGCTGTGACATGGTGGCGTTTATGTGGGCAGAAAACGTGTAATGTGTAGCTGTTGCAAATGGGTAACAGAGTGAATGCTGAGAAATACGACTGGCACAGATTTTGTTGTGGGGAGCACAGTGGGAGATTGATGAGAATGCAGACAGGCGTATTCATTTTGATGTTGTTTATTGTTGAAGAGGCAGCTTGACAGTGAGTGACATGTAGCAAAGAACATAGCGAAGCCCCCGAGTTACGGCATTTTATGTGAGCTGCAGTGGCAGGGGGTCCTCCACTGGGGGCGCCACCACTTTTGCATCCGTTCTGGAGCACCAGGAGTGGGTGGTCCCCGGGAATGCCCCGTGAGCAGCCCCGTTGGGGTGGTCATTTGGTAATTTGTACACATGTGCTCATTTTTTACACTTGGGGGTCCCCGAGGCAGCTGGGGGTCCCTGGAGCTCCGGGGGTCCTTGGAGGGTGTAGTTTGGCAGGTAAGGAGTGTGTGTGCAAAATGTGGCATGGATCGGGGCAATGGGTGCGGAGATATGAGCAGGGCAAAAGTGTGACGTGTGTGACGGAGTGACGGAGTGACGGACGGACACCTGGAGCAGCTTTCTGTAGTAAGTGCGACCTACGGTCGCAACAACCACCCCACTCCTGCTTGGGACCGTCACATTGTCTGGCAGTCATGAAAAGGAAAAGGCCTGCATTGGCTAGACGACGCAAGCGGCCACGCTTGCCACACACATCAGGTAATGCAGTACTTCCATTTCACCACCTTCTCTGTACGTCTCTTTCACTATGCAGTCCCCTCCATGGGAGGCATACGATAATCCGACATCCCTTTTCTCCGACTATGTGGCATCCGCGTGCGGTTAGGGTTAGGGTTCGGGTTTGGTACAGGGTTAGTATTGGAAACGTCGGAGCGCTGCGCTGTCGGAGGAATGCGCTGTCGGACTAACGTATTGCACCCCCCCTCCATTGCATGTCCTTAGCTCTTCCCTTGCGCATAGCATTACACATCATGCCACAGCCACTATGCATACATATGTGTGTGTGTGTGTGTCACCACACATGCAGTCAATCCTATTCAACACCTATTAACATGCATACCTCACTTCTCAGCTGACAAGCACGACATCACTCCACCAGCCCTACCTCCCACACCTTCACCGCAGCAGCCTGACAGCCAAGGTAATGACTTCTGTTGTCCTCATCCCTTCCATTCCACTCTACACTATTTCCCACCTATAATCTCTCATCACCAACATATGCTCTGCCCAGCACAACAACACACCACCACTTCTTTTGTCTCACTGATTCACATATATCGCATTACTGCTCATTACTGGCGCACACTTTCCCATCATGACTACACTCACCTTCTCGCACATTCTATGTCCACCCAAAGCATGCCACGTCTCCCACCTGCACTTAATCCTTTTCATCCAATGTGTACCTCATATACTGTATGCCACATCACTTCTCAGATGCCGGTCATGATGCCACACCACAACGCCAGCTTCACACCCCATCATTGCAGCTGCCTGACAGCCAAGGTAGACTTTACTGCATTCCCAAACTTCCAGCCATTCTCTTCGCAAAAGCATATGTACAACCTTTTCCCTCACATCACCAACATGCACACAGAGGAACACTGCCAGTCTGTGTGTCTGTCTATGTGCGTGGCCCTTTATCGTCTGCAACACGCAGCCGTCCTTGCAATAATCACATCCACATGCCATTACTGCTCATTCCACTACCTCATCTCTAACTATCTTCACTTCCCAGCTCAACTCCTCGCAAAGGACACACACCCGCACGACCAGCAACAGCCGCCAGACACACGGACACGCACATTCACCCAGCCCCATGCCACAGGTGATGACTCATGCTATTACATTGACCCTCCAACACATTCTCTTCACTTCAGGGACATCTTTATTTCACATCCTCACCACATCACCCTCACCTACTTCTCTTCCACAGTACACCTACCGTGTCAAAAACACATTGCTCATTGATGCCTTTACTTGCCTTTCCAATGCAACAAATATATCCACCTCAACTGTCTTCCATTATTAGGTGCAGACCATCAACCCAATCGCCTCAGCACACACTGGCACAGAACAACAACACCATCAACACAGTCACCACACACCGGAGCACGCTGCACACACAGCAGGCCCTTCCTTGCAGCTGCCTCACAAGCAAGGTACTGCCTAATGCAATTCTCATTACTTCCACTCATGCAGTCCACTGTCATCCATGTACTACCTACTCTTTCACATCACCACCATGCACACACAACTACAGCCTGTGTGTCTGTGTGTGCGCGTGTGTGTGTCTGTGTGTGTCTGTGTGTGTGTGTGTGTGTGTGTGTGTGTGTGTCAGTGTGTCTGTGTGTGTGTGTGTGTGTGTGTGTGTGTGTGTGGGTCTCTCTGTCACACAGAGTGTCTGTGTTTCACTCTACTGTCTGCACGACACAGATGTCCTTGCGCACATCTGTTGTCCTCAGGTGGACGTCCTCTGCTGTTGCATTGGCCTTCACATCACACCCCTCGCCAAACTCTTTGCCCTCATTGCCTTTCACCTTCACATTGCTTCACCTCCACAAACAGCACCACACACTATATACACCGCAACATACATGTGTGTGCAATTCTTTCAGTCTCCACCCCACATTCCTATGTACATCTTCACACTGAACACTAGCTACCTACTACACCAGCCCCCAATATCTATCACTTACATCACACAGACTGCCTTACTGCCAATTCACGCACCTCTCATCCACACTGCATAATTGCTCCTCACACTACTTCATAGCCAACTGTCTTCACTTCTCAGCTCAACTCCTCGCAAAGAACACAAGCTGCCAGCAGCACCAACCGCAGCCCAACACACCGAGACGCTCCTTGAGACTTTTGCGCCAGGCTGCAGCCACAGCACAACCTTCCTTGCAGCTGTCTCCCAAACAAGGTAATGACTTATGCTCTTCTCCACTCTTGCACACATTCTCTCCACTACACTGTCATACACCCTATACTCACACACCACATACATGCACACAGTCTGGGTATGTGTCTCCCGGGTGCATGTCGCCTTTCCGACATGTCGCCTTTCCGACGTTAACGAACCCTATACCTAACCCTAACCCTAACCCTAACCCTAACCGCACGCAGAAGCCACTAGTCGGAGTGGCGAGATGTCGGAATGGAAGGAGCACCCCGTGTCTCCCTGTGCATTGCGTGTGTGCGTGTGTGTGTGTGTGCATGTTCTGTCTGCAACACACAGCCCTCTTTGCCCTTATCTCTGCTCCTCAGTTGCCCCTCCTCTGCACTTCCATGCACTTCACATTCCACATGACGGCAGAGTCATTTCACACATGCCCTATAACTAATACACTGCTTCCCCCTCCACAAACAGCACACCACACTACATACACACCAACATGCAACGCCTGCATGTACTACTCTCTCCACCCACACCCCTATCTACATTTGCCTGCCCAGCTGCACATACCACCAACACCACAGCACATCATTTCTCCCATCCCTCCCAAACACACTGCACATTATTTCTCACATCTATCCCAAAGACAGCATTACCGTTCATGACCACACCTCACATGCATATAGCAGTACTGTGTTTTTTTTCCCCCTCACATCCAACTATCTTTACTTCTCAGCTCGACTCCTCGCAAAGAAGACACACAGGCGGGAACAGCAAAGCCAGGCACAGAGACGTAGACGCTCACATCATTCACCTAAATGTGAATAGCCTCAAAAACTCCTCAAAGATGTCTGAACTAAGATCCATGTTTGGAAATGGCAAGGTAGGGGTTCTCTCTTTTTCAGAGACAAAACTGGATGACTCAGTAGATGACTCTGAAATTGAGATAATAGGCTACAATGTCATTAGGAAAGACAGAACTCTTTGTGGAGGGGGCGTATGCATTTATGTGAGATCTGACATCATTTTCAATGTGTACCCAAAATTGGAGAACAACTCCACGGAATCGGTCTGGATAGAAATCATCTATCCTCACGCTAAACCCCTGATAATTGGCACAATCTACAGGCCCCCAGATCAAAATGATTTTTATGATTTAATAGAGGAGCACATGGCAATCATAGGAAATTCGGAATTGATTTTAATTGGCGATTACAACACTGATGTACTTCGGAAAGACGCCGCCATATTTAAATCTTTTAGAAAATTCTGTGACATGCATAGCCTCACCCAAATGATAAAAAATATCACAAGGGTAGGCCCCTCCTCTCAGACCATCATTGACCTCATTTTGACATCAGACCAGTCGAGGATTCCTTTAAGTGGAGTCATAGAGTGCAGTCTAAGCGACCATAACATCATTTTCTGCACGCGTAAGATTCACAGATCTGTAGTTGACTGTCATAGCACGGTCGGCTGCAGGGCTATGAAAACTTACTCATCAGAAGCTCTCACAACAGCTCTTGAGAAAATGGATTGGTCAGATGTACTCAGTGGCTCCTCGGCTGAGGAGTCCTGGACTGGTTTCAAAACTGCTTTTGTGTCTGTTATTGATAGCCTAGCGCCCAAGAAGGTGGTGAGAGTCAGAGCCCGCACACAACCCTGGATGAAGGGAGACATCCTAAATGCCATCAAACTCAGAAACAAATTGTACTCTGAGTTTAGGATATGCAAAAATTTGCAACTACTTGAAAGATGCAGAAATCAACGAAATGTAGTAAACAAATTGGTCAAAACTGCCAAAAAGAATTTCTTAAATGAAAGCATTGAGGCAAACAAAAGCCACCCACAAAAGCTGTGGGAAGCGCTACAGAAATTGGGCTGCAACAACAAAATTCAAACCAAAACTACAAACATCTGCATTATTTCAAGTGGCGTGCTCATTACCGACAAGAAAGGGGTAGCGAACTGTTTTAACAGCTTTTTTACCACCATTGCAACCCAGTTGGTAAGCAAACTTCCTCAGCATTCAGGTTTGTACGGCTCTGACCACATCCATGCTTACTATGACAAACTAGGGGCTAAAAAAGACTCCTTCTCATTCAAACCAGTAAATGCTGATGATGTGCAGAAAAAACTTTTAGCCCTCCAGCCGAACAAGGCCACCGGCCAAGACAATATCCCCACCAGATTCCTCAGAGATGCAGCTACTGCTATTGCCCCCATAGTAGCCCAAATCACAAACCTATCCATCAGCCAGTGTCACGTCCCACAGGATTTCAAATTGGCAAGAGTAATCCCCCTGCATAAAAAAGGAAGCAAAATAGAACCTGGCAACTATAGGCCTGTTTCCATCCTTTGTTCCATCTCAAAGGTTGTAGAGCGATTAATTCAAGAACAAATCAACAGCTACCTCAGCGAGCATAAACTGTTGTTTGAATTCCAATCGACCGACTACATCAAACGTGAGGTAGACGCGGGCAAATACTGCGGCATGGTTATGTTGGACCTCCAAAAAGCGTTCGACACTGTAAACCATTCAATTCTACTTGATAAACTGAGGGCGATTGGTTTTGACTGCACATCACTAAACTGGATGAGATCCTACCTGGAGGGAAGAGAACAAGTGGTTGACATCAACGGAACCATGTCCTCTTCCCTCCCGGTGAGCTGTGGGGTTCCTCAGGGCAGCATTCTAGGGCCGTTACTGTTCCTTTTATACATTAACGACATGAATGCTGCCTGTAACTGCAAATTGTTCCTGTTCGCTGATGACTCGGCACTCCTGATCTCAGGAGAGGACAAGTTGCAAGTTGAGGAGGCGCTCTGCTCCGAACTCTCAAAAATCCGTACTTGGCTTACCGATAACAAACTGTCACTACACCTTGGGAAAACTGAATCCATTCTCTTTGGGACCAAACATTCCCTCAGACAGATGGAGGTAAATGATTTCAAGGTCAAAGTCGATGACACAATTATCTCTAGCAAAGAAGAGATTACCTATTTGGGTTGTATTCTCGACAAATACCTGTCAGGTGAAAGCATGGGGTCAAAGGTGGTCAAAATAGTAAACCAGAGAACCAAATTTATGGGCAGAGTTTCCTCTTTTGTCAACCCTCAGGCCCTCAGGACCCTCTCAGGGGCCCTGATTCAACCACATTTTGATTATGCTAGCACCTCCTGGTACTCGAACACCTCAGTGTCACTGAAGACTAAGCTTCAAACCTCCCAAAACAAACTGATTCGACTACTCCTCGGTTTGGGGCCCATGACCCACCTTTCTCCCACCCATTTTGCCAGCCTAGGCTGGCTCAGGGTGGAAGACAGGGTTAAACAACTAAAAATGGGACTGGCCTTCAAAATTGTAAATGAAAATTTGCCCGATATGCCCCCTATTCCCGCATATCTGAGTAAATACCTCCAAAAGGTTAGTGACACCCACAGTCACAATACCAGAGGGAGCGCTAACAACAATTTGGTACCACCCACCCATAAAACAAACATGGGCAAATTCTCCTACTACAGCACTGCCACCCAGGTTTGGAATGGTCTAACCCCATCCCTCAAAAAATGCAGTTCGCTGGGCTCATTTAAAAGAGCCTTAAAAAATCACCTTTCAGGAGGCCAAAAGCCATTTTCCCGTTAGACAGCCGACCCCCCCCCCCCTGTTCTTGTACATATCTTTCCCCCCTTTTTTTATTCCTTTGGTTGTACATAGTGTTATATATATATATATACATATATATGTATATATATACTTTTTTTTTGCTGTTTTATTTTTTTATTTCTTTGTGTAATGATATTCGAACTGTGGTGCCACTATATATGCCTATGAATTGAATACCAAGGCCCTCATTGGAAACAAGTCCGCAAGGACTTTTATGAACGGACCTGTTAGACAAAGTATTTTAAATGTAAATGTGTTGTTTTACATTCTTTTGCCTAATAAAATATTCAATCAATCAATCATTGCGACAAGCTGCGGCCACTGGTGAGTTATGCATGCATTCACATTCATCGTCAAACACTATGCATCCACTACAGTGACATGCCAATTCACAACCTCACCACTAAAAAAACACCACTCTCATTCTCCTCCATACAACACCTGGCCCCTTCATGCCTTCATTTCACATTCCACTTATTAATCTAACTCCACTGTCTTTCCTTCTCAGCTGCACACCAGGAACACACACGCCAGACACCGGCCCAGGCCACTGACATGGAAGCACAACACAGCCAACAAAGGCCACACCGACCACGCAACTCAACGGGGGGTATACGTTAGTCCGACAGACCATTTCTCCGACTACGTGGCATCCGCGTGCGGTTAGGGTTAGGGTTCGGGTTAGGTATAGGGTTAGTATAGTAAACGTCGGAGGCCTGTGCTGTCGGAGGAACGGTCTGTCGGACTAACGTATTGCACCCAACTCAACGACCCGCAAACAGCCACAAAGACAACAACCCCGGCCTCATCTCAAACCTGCAACTAAGACTTTGCACATTCTCAATGGCAACCTACAAATCCCTGAACTCACACGCACAACTGACACTATTGGCACAATCAGCATCAAGTGCGTCAAATGTGGCGCATATAAATTCAAAAAGGAGACGAGCAGTCTCTGCTGCTTACAGGGCAAGGTACGCCTTCCAGCCTTCCCAACGCCCCCACAGCCCATCAATGATCTGTGGTTTGCCGACACCCCTGAGGCCAAGCTCTTTCGCACACACAGTCGTGTCTTCAATAACGCTGTCATCAAAGTCACCGCTGCCATTCAGCCATTCTGCAGAGCCTCTCATGACAACCTGCGCAACCTGCCGGCCTTGCAGCTTCTTTCCTGGACTACTGCTTCGTCCCCCTTGAGGCAAGGTTCATGCATTGTTACATT
This sequence comes from Gymnoscopelus microlampas, assembly GCF_963454915.1. Taxonomy (NCBI): domain Eukaryota; kingdom Metazoa; phylum Chordata; class Actinopteri; order Myctophiformes; family Myctophidae; genus Gymnoscopelus; species Gymnoscopelus microlampas. Next base: position 42,983,547 of record NC_139943.1, read on the forward strand.
CCTTTCTCATAAATCCACATAACTAATAGTGCTGCTGCTTATATTATATTAGCGAGGCTTGGCACACTACTTCCTGGCTTGATCATTGTCTCTGTACAATAGATGCACATGACTGTATTGATAAAATGGAGATTATCTATGATATGGCTACCTCTGACCACATACCATTTTGTGTGGTGGTAAATACAGGCAATTTACCGGTGCTGTTGCCTGTGGAGAACAGCTTAAGTGCAGGTAAAATTGACTGGGCTAAACTGACCAAGAGAGATCTTGATAAATATGTGAAAAGTTCTGATGCCTTGCTAGGTAATATTAAGGTGCCAAAAGATGCTCTATTGTGTCGCGACATGAACTGCAGGAATGTCCAACACTGTAATGAGTTATCTACCCTGTATGAGTCTATTGTGGAGTCACTCTGTATTTCTAGCAGGCCTTTCCTCAAACATAGGCCAAAAGCATGTAATGCCAAGCCAGGGTGGAATGTTCACATTCAAGAGCTTCATGCAGAGGCTAGAATGGCTTTTAAAAGATGGGCTGAGGCTGGCAAAAGCAGACATGGCCCTCTGTTTGAGCATAAAAAAGACACTAATGCTAATTTTAAATATGCCCTTAGGTTTATTAAAAGAAATGAGAACAAAATGAGGTCAGATTCACTGGCTAAGAAGCTACAAAAGCATAATGTGAATGATTTCTGGAAGGAAATTAAAATGATAAAAAATTGTAAAACATCTCTTCCATCAAATATAGATGGAGTGAGTGGTTCTGATGAAATTTCACAGCTATGGCAGAAACAATATTCTGAGCTGTTCAACTGTGTAAAAAGTAATCTTGTTGTAGTGGAAAATGTAGATTTTAATGATGAGGTGATTGTTACTCCTGCCGAAATTCATGAAGCAGTTTTGAAGCTAGGAGATAATAAGGCCTGTGGTCTGGATGAGATAACAGCTGAACATCTAAAACTAGCCAGTAAGAAACTGTGCCCTTTGGTTGCTATGTGTTTTACAGGTTTTTCATGTTCATGGGTTTTTACCTGTTTCCATGCTCTCTGTCGTATTAGTGCCGGTCATTAAAGACAAAGTGGGTAAACTAAACAGCTCTGATAACTATAGGCCAATAGCATTGGCCAGCGTTTTATCCAAAGTGCTAGAGACAATTCTACTGAGTAGACTTGAGAGGTTGATCCTGTCAGCGGATAACCAATTTGGATTCAAACGAAAACACGGCACTGATTTGTGTATTTTTGCACTTAAAGAGCTTTTAGATAAATATAGTAGGCAGAATTCTACTATGTTTGTTTCTTTTATTGATGCCTCTAGGGCCTTCGACCGCATTAATCATGAAAAGTTATTCTTAAAACTGACACAGAGAGGGGTCCCTAGTTTCCTAGTCAGAATCTTGGTGTTCTGGTATGCTCACCAGACAATGAGGGTAAAATGGGGGAAGTCAATATCTGCTCCTTTTCATGTGACCAATGGTGTCCGTCAAGGAGGAATAATTTCTCCATTCCTTTTTAATGTTTATATGAATGATTTATCATTGATGTTAAATGCACGTGGGACAGGGTGTAGAGTTGGTGACTCGTTAATTAATCACCTGATGTATGCAGATGATTTGGTCATCTTTAGTCCATATAGTGCTGGGCTACAACAGCTACTGAGGATATGCTCACAGTATGGCTTTGATTTTAATATAAAATACAACGCTAAAAAGAGAAGGTCATGATTGTCCGAAGTAGGGAAGACAGACTATCTACCTTTCCTGACTTCTACCTGGCTGGCACTGCCCTTAGTGTGTGCAGTGAGATTACTTATTTGGGACATATTATCTCCAATGACCTAACAGATGACAAAGACATCTATAGGCAGCGGCGTAAGCTGTATGCCCAAGCAAACATGCTGTGCCGCAAATTTAGCATGTGCTCAGTACCTGTGAAGATCTCACTGTTTAGATCCTTCTGTACACCACTGTATACTGCCCACCTTTGGAGTCGCTTCAGGCAAGGCAGCTTCAGGCACCTTACAGTGGCCTATAATGACTGCATGAGGCTGCTGCTGAGAGCTCCAAGAAGCTCCAGTGCAAGCCAGATGTTTGTTAGTGTTGGGGTACCCACCTGTGCTGCTGTGCTACGCAACCTTATGTATAGGTTTATGTGTAGAGCATCGGTAGCCTCGCGTGGCCAGACAATATCACACGACACACTGCGTGGATATTAGTCTGGTCCCTATCAACGATAGATTTTTTTCCAAGGGGCGGTTACAAAAAGATCCAAACGGACTCTATTGGTTAGACTTAAACCAATCAGAGCAGTGCTTCCTTGTACGAACCAATCAGAGCAGAGCTTCCTTGTTGATAAGCCCGCCCACATTTGAATACTGGGCCCTGGTTGGTCCCGCACAACCTCTGCGGGAGAGAAATAAATTCTCTATGGAGGGGGGCCAGACCTAATCTGCCGAGGGCTAAAGTGCATGCAATTTTGCAAAGGCAGATTCGTCTGGAACCAGGCTAGAGCATCGGAGTCAGTAAATGACATAATCGCTGTCATAACAGACCCCACACGAAGCTCTGTCAGGTTCACCTCTAGACTGTGGAACCATTGGCGCACATGTCTGTATGTCAGAAACTGAACAATGTGAGCTATTTGCATTATTTTTATTTATTTTATTTTCTGTTTTTATTGTGTGGTGTTGTTTTCTTGTGATATGGATCCTCCTGGGTCTGAAATAAAGATTGAATTGAATTGAATTAACACTTCACACACATATCACTGCCTTTCCTTTCACATAATCCCTCTTCAACATGTCACATTGTGTGGTTGATTCCTGGCTGCTCTTTCACTCCCATTCTGCAGGCCCTGCGTTGCCAATCTCTGGAACCTGATGACGTGCCAACTTCCTTACATCATGGACATCTGCTTCTTCCCCATTGAGGTACATCTGTTGCATTCTTCCATGTGTCATTTATGCTTGCACTACATAATTGTCAAGGCCTACCACTTCACACAAAAGACGCTACCTTTACTGTTACATACTCTATGCTGGCCATCCACATTATGTCCTTCTTCCCGCCTTCTGTCTTTCTCCCATTCTGCAGGCTCTGCCATGAATGCCATCGATGGAAACTGCATCCCTCACAACATTCCTTCATGGGGAAGTACTCCTTCACAAATTAGGTACATCTGTTGCATTGTCACCTGTGCCATATCTCATTCACCTACATCACCGATGCAGACAATGCTTCTCACCACTTCACTAATACACCACTAGCTTACGTTTCACCTGTTCCCTGATGGACATGCCAGACTGCGTGCTTGACTCCTGCCTTCTCCTTCTCTCCCATTACGCAGGCCCAGCCATGACAAGCTGTCGTCCTCAGCACGTTGCCACTGTCTGCAACACCTGCTCACTCCTACATCATTTTCTACAAATACAAAATCTTCATTCCCTTTCATGCAAATAAACTCCTCACTTCGTCACATGCAATTCCGTCTATGTCATTTATCTCACATTATTGCACTTCCTTTTCACATGTCATCACAACACATCTTTTCAAAATATCCATTCCTATGCAAGGCCCAGTAGCAAACAAAAAAGCACACAACCCCGCAAGCTATTCCGCCCTACGTACACACACACACACACACACACACACACACACAACACTCACTCACACAATCAGGTGGCAATAAGGTGAGTCTGCAATGAGCCAATATTCACAACGCCTCTTTGCAAAGAACAGAATCCCACGATCCACCTCCCTTAAGGAGCATACATCCCATCTTAATGCCCACTGTGCTACAGCGACACAAACACAAAGACAGACACACGTAGGCACCAGCAAACGCAAAGCCCCGCGTAGCGGCTGGGGTCTCTGGGGGCATAGCCCCCCCGAGACTCTAGTAAAGAATAAAACAAACCATGTAAGGGTAAATACAACATTATGAACATAAAGATAAAATAAACCACATAAGGGGAAATACAACACTATGAACAAAGAATTAAACAAACCATGTAAGGGTAAATACAACACAATGAACAAAGAATAAAACATAACACCATAAAGGGTAATACAACACTATGAACATAAATAAAACAGACCATGTAAAATGGTAAATACAAAACTATGAGTAGGGCACTGCAGGGATTTGAACCCCATCCCGGTAAACCAGGAGAACCACACCAGAGCCTTTGTTTTTATGTTGTTATTTACAAATCACATGGTAACATTCACTCATTTACATTTCAACAGTAAAGTCACTTCACAATTTTCAATGTAGATATTCATCTATACTCTTTGTCCAGAGTGACTCACAATAAACAAGGTAAACACATACATAGAATGCAGAGACAGTGTAGTGTCTCAGTAAACTAAAACAAATGAACCCAGCATCTGAGGTATTTTTTACTTTACTGGAGTATTTCCAATTTTCAGTACTTTTACTTATACTCCACCACACCTCAGAGGCAAATATTGTACTTTTACTCCACTACAATTATTTGAAACCTTTAGTTACTTTGTAGATTCTGATTATTACTACAAAACATACAAACATTAACCCTATTTAAACTTAGGCCATTTGAAAATAGCAGATCTACAAGCTCAAAATGCATTTAAGTGCTACAGGATGAGGTGGAGTCTGAAGATGAGTCTCTTCACATTACAACAATGATGAGCTACGCTGTTGGTCACAGAATTCCTGAAGCAGCACAGCTGTACAGTTACAGATAATGAGCCTATTGAGATCAGATAAGGTAATGTTTAGTGATATAGCGCCTTTATAAAAAAAAGGAGCAATAAACAAACAAATAAATACAATTAAAAAAAAACATCACATTAAAATACAGTAAATGGAAGTTAAAACAAAACATACATTACAACTGAAATATTTTTAGTGCAAATATTACATAATTTCCAATGATATTATCCATCAATGACTAATGCTATTATGTAACTTTTGACAAGTCTATGAAGTCATGACGACCAAGAAGAACAAGAAAACAATAACCCAAAATACATGTCAATAATTAACATTACAATAAAAAAGGAGAAAAACTAAAACAAAATACAGATAAGATACAATAAACTAACAGATATTCAAATTAATATTTGCACAAAGAAAAACTCTTGCTGACCTCCCTCATCTATCCCGTCACAGTTCATCCATTTACCAATTTAGTTTATCCACTTAACAAGGCTGCCATGTTAAAGGACAAGTCCGGACTAGAATAACAGCCTTTTTTCCTACTTTCATTGATCCCAAATGACTGGCCATGGAAAATTCATGAACAGGCCATAAATAGGTAGCCATGTTTTCACTCCACACAAACTTTAAGGAAAACTCCTTAGACAGAGATTAAGAAAATATATTTGCATTTTATTTGTTCATGCTCATAAAGTGCTCCAAGAGCTAAGTGAAAAGTGCAGCAGCAAACTTTTGGGTCAAAGGACCATCGTCAGTGCCTCGCCTACTGACCGCCGTGAATAATGAAGCTTTACCCGCAAATGACAACACATAAATCCACATCACATACAGGGCCTATGGTCATATGTGATGTGGACTGACGTGATGAAGACTTACCTGCACATGACTGAAGTGACGTGAAATGATAAGACGAGACGCAAATCAAATTACGCAAAATGGAACGAGACATAAATCCACATCACATACTACACTACACTACACTACACCAGACATACACTATGGTCATATGTGATGTGGACTGACGTAATGAAGCTTTAACCGCAAATGATTAGATCTGATGATATAGCACTGACGATGGTCCTATGACCTAAATGTTTGCTGCTGCACTTTTCACTTTGATCCCTTGGAGCACTTAAAACGTTATTTTTCAAAGGAACCTCATATATTTAAGGAAACACATGGAACCAAATGGACCCTTGTCCACTGTTTCCCAAGTTATGGGTCGGGACTCAATAATGGGTCGTGGACACATTTTTTGGGGTCATTTTTGGGGTCATGAGTAAAGTATCAAAGCTTCCAGCAGGTGATTGGCCTGTGGATTACGGTTCATTGAACATTGTAATGTATTAAATACATTTGAAAATGACATGGTTTGTTCTGAATGGAGCAGATATGACATATTGGAATATTGTTGATGTCCAAAAAACATAAAAAGTGAAAATAGCCGATCTACAAGATCAATGTCACAAAATAAAGAAAAACATTCAAAATAATGTAATTTAAGAAAATGCTAAATAAGAAATTCCATAAATAGAAAATAATGAAAATCTACAAGAGTGAAGATCTACAAGCTCAAACTAATTTCATAAAGTAAATTAAAAAAAGAAACGGAACTCCATAAAGTAGGGGAATCATTTGTTTAACATACAACTTACATTTAGTTGAAATTTAAACCAGTGGTTCTCCTCCTAAATATTTGGCAAAAACATTAAGATTTAATATAAAAAAGTTATACTAAATAAATAATTTATACTAAGTTAGTACCAATGGATTGATTGGTCTTTAAAGCATGCTCTGAAAAGGCCCACCCATCTGTCCACTTAACACGGCTGCCATGTTAAGTGGTCAGATCCAGAATAAGGTTGAGAACCACTGATTTACACATTTCAAAGATCTACAAATACAGCAGAAATGAACATTTAATTAAAGATCTACAACTACGGCAGATGAAAACCTAACCCTATGGATTAAGTACATGAGCAACATGTAATTAAGTTTCACAATTAAGATTGACATTTTTAGAGGAACTTTATTTTATTTAACACTTTTTTAAAGCTCTGTGGACATTGTTTTAATAAAAACCTGATAATGCTTTTAATCGGGTAAACGTCATTTAGATCATATTTGTTATCAAAGAACTAAAATGTCCACAAAACTTACAAGTGTGAAATAAAATCTTGACTCCTCCAACCAATTTTATATTTTTGAAAATTGTAATAATGTAATCATTTACAGACCATAAATGGGTAGCCATGTTAACTTCTTTATAAAAAATAAAAACCGGTTGGAAAAGACTCACTCCACAAAAACCTTATGGAAAACACCTTAGACAGAGACTGAAAAAAATATATTAGTGTTTTATTTGTTCATGCTCATAAAGAGCTCCAAGTGCTAAAAGTGAAAAGTGCAGCAGCAAACGTTTGGGTCAAAGGACCATCGTCAGTGCCTCGCCTATTGACCGGCATGAATAATGAAGCTTTACCCACAAATGACAACACAGAAATCCACATCACATACTATACTACACTACACTACACTACGGTCATTATGTGATGTGGACTGACGTGATGAAGCTTTAATTGCAAATGATTACATCTGACGATGGTCCTACGACCTAAATGTGTGTTGCTGCACTTTTCACTTTGAGCACTTGGAGAACTTGATGAACATAGAAAAAATAAAATAAAAATATATGTTCTTAGTCTCTGTCTGAGGAGTTTTCCTTAAGGTTTTTATGGAGTAAGTCTTTATTTCTGCCAGTTTTCATTTGTTTTTGAGATCAGTCAGTAAATATTCCTCTTTCCTTTTAGTATCCTACATTTGTTTTACATGAAAATAAAATATTTAGAGTAGTAAAACGTTCTTATGTTTCAAAAGAACCCGATACATTTAAAAACAAAAATCAAAGAAATTCAATTTAAAATATTAAAATAAGAGTAATGAAAATAGCAGATCTACAAGCCGAGCTTGTAGATCTGCTATTCTCACTAGGTCCCAGGGAGACAACACATTTCTCTTTTGGGTCTCGAGCTAAAACGTTATGAAAATCGTTACACTGAAATGTTTACATTCCAGTGTGTTTTTGCCATTGCTTGTTTATTGATAATTTCAGATCCAGATTCATTAGTGACTATTTTTCCTGGGGTCAAATAGTAAAATTAAAATGAATTAAAAGCACATATAAGAAGCAAGCAAAATAGAACATGTGCTATTTCGTGAAAACAACAAATCTAAGCAATAAATTAGAAACAAAAAAAAGAGGTTGTGAAAATAGATTTACATGCTCGTTGTGAGCTTGCAAATCTATTATCTTCACTAGTTTGGGTCCTGAGCAAAAAGGTTTGGGAACCTCTGCAGTGGCACAATGCCTGGTAGCTGTTAAATTAGAGCTTACACATTTTGAATGACATCAGTTATGACTGTAATGTTTAGAATGCAATCACACAGTTATGACTAATGTTTATTTTATTTTCCAGGAGTAATACAGTCTACAGTGACTGAACTGCCTCTTACAGTGTCACAGTGGCTGCTAGCGGATGCCTATGAGTTCAATTCAAAGTTTACAATTTAAATGGTGCATTTATCTATAGTACCTTTAACCAAAGCACTTGTAATGTGCATTACATTCACCAACATACTTACCAGGGGGAGAGATAGAGAGATGAGAGGGATAGAGAGATAGAGAGAGAGATAGAGAGACTCGTATAATTTACATCATTTGTACACGATTGACATAAATTATACGAGGCGCATATGACGCAATGGCAGCAGCATTCTTTGCTTCATGTTCTCTGCATCAGTCTCAGTCCAGCATCAGTCCATTTTTTTCATTATTCTCCTGCCAAATGACGAGCATTGTACGCAAACAACGTGAAACGAAGTCCACATCACATACTGGTCATATGTATCGTTTATATTATTATTATTATTATTATGTGATGTGGATTGGCGTGATGAAGTTTTACTCGCAAATGACGGCACAAATAACGAGTACCTACACGTGATGCACATGCCGACATCCGTCACACACCTTCACATCACATACTGGTCATATGTGATGTGATTTGGCGTGATTAAGCTTTAACGCAAATGACGCAACCTAAAATCAATTGTGCCAATATTTGTCAGCAATACAGCAACAGCATGAATGACATTAGTACACAACATACAACACTATGAATGACATTAGTAAAAAACATACAACACTATGAATAACATTAATACACAACATAAAACACAAGCAACAGGAATAACCAAAGTCATTAACCCTTTAAGACCTGAAGCCGATTCTACATGTCTCCTAAATCCCAACAGTTTTCTGAAAAACATAAGTTTCTATATCAGTGGTTCTCAAACTTTTTCATTTAAAGGACCTCCAAAATGATATGTATTTGGCCGTGGACACCCATCAAAATATTTTGTTCCAGGGACCCCCCCAGAAGCAAAGATTTGAGTTAAAAAAATATTCGCTTTAAAAATATATATATTCAAAGATTTGCACACATTTTCAAAAATGTTCAAAAATAACAGATCTACAAGCTCATAGCGTGGCACTCGGTGCTGCGCTATGAGCTTGTATATCTGCTATTTTTGAATAGCCAAAGTGTAAAATAAAGCTTTTTAGCACAAAACTAAAAATGACACAGTTCCAGGTCTTAATAGGTTAAATGCATATGATATGAATGATGGCCCTACATCTCTTCCTGTTCTGACCTACTGTAAACAAGCGCGTGTACCTCGCCTAAAAGAAAAAAATGCCGACCGATGTGAATGACGAGCTATCCGCAAATGTCGTGAAATAATCACAAAATCACATAAATCCACATCACATTAACTGACCAGTAATGTGATGTGGCCTGACATGATTTACTCGCAAATAACCTTAAACGGTACAACGCCAATCATATTACGTGAAACGACACACGACGTAAAGGACGACATGCATCACATACCTCCACATATGTTCATATGTGACGTGGACTAACGTGATGATGTTTTACCCGCATATGTTGTGAAATGACACAACACAACACATACATCACATCAATGCACATCACATACGGCCCCCCAGTACGGTCATATGTGATGTGGGCTGACGTGATGAAGACTTACCTGCATATGACGGAAGCGACGTGAAATCAAATGTAATTTTTACCCGCATGTGTTGTGAAATGACAACACATACATCACATCAATCCACATCACATACTACACTACACTACACCATGGACTTATGTGATGTGGGCTGACGTGATGACTTACCTGCACGGATGTGACGTGAAATCCTGAGACGCGACGCAAATCAAATCAAAACGCTGGCCGTGACCCAATAATAAAAAACACTGGTCCAGTCCCTTCTTACTTATTCTTCACGAATGACGGGCATTGAACGCAAACGATGCAAACCACTGGCCCGCCACCCGTTAAATGACGCAACGCAAGCGGCGCTACGCAAACGACACTGATAGTGCACATTTTACGGTTAAAACTAAAAAAGGTTTACTTGATACTATGACAGGGCAAAAAAAAAAGCTATATTTTTAACTGTATCAAAAATAGATAAAGCGCAAATAGGTTTAACTATGTGAGTTTGCTATGTGACCAAGAGCCACATACTATACCCTGTCACTATATTATACAACCTAGTATACATATACTGTACCCTGTCACTATATTATACAGCTTAGTGTGAGCCTACATATACTGTACCCTGTCATTACATAACCAGCCTAGTATATGTATACTGTCAGTACTACAGTACACACAAAAACCACACAAAGACACACTAGGGGGAAAAAAAGTAATAACTTTATTAAAACAAATAATTAAGAGAAAAGAGGGAAAGTTAAAGTATGGAGGTCAGGGTAGAAACCTTTCATGTCCAAAACTGTTACTTTTTAAAATGGACACAAAAAATAAACTGTGTTCCAATGGATCCAATGTAATTATCATGATCTTTGCGTTGTGAGCTTGTAGATCGGCTGTTTGTACTGCTTTAGTGTGTGACACTGCAGTATGACCAAGTAAAGAAATGTATTTACAAAAAATAATGTTTAAATATGGAGATACAAGGTTTCTGCCCGACAACCAATGATAGACCGTGTCACTACTAGCACTTACCTTCAACAGCAGCCACGACTCACACAGCAGCAAATGAAAAAAAAAAAACACTAAGAAAGATGCAAATGACACATCGGACATCATTTGCTTTCTCTATTAGTTTGCACAGACCTACAGCACAGATGGATGTAAACACAGTGGTAATGGGGCTACATGCTACCATAATGATACCAGACATAAATCACATACCTCCACATCACATACATTTGTACACACAAACTACTAGTGAAGAACTAGTGCAATAGACAGGCAAGAAGAAAGAAATGTGTTTGTGAAAAGAAAGAAAGACAAAAATAAAAAATCGATCAAATAACTCAGACACAAAAGTGAATAAAAACAAATCATTTTGTTATTGCTTTATTAAAGCAAAGAATAGAGGAAAAGAGGAGAAGTTACGACCACATATGGTCGTATGTGATGTGGACCGACGTGACCAAAGCTTTAGCCGAACAATTACGTGAAACGATAAATAAATCACATAAATGTGATGTGGACAGACATTTGTCATTTGTGGCAACGCAAATGACGTGAAACTATATGATAGACGACGCGAATGACGACATACATGGTATGGTAGCATGTAGCCCCCTTAACAAGCAGCAGCAGAAATCAGAAGGTTCCTACCTTCCTGCCATCTACAGACGTCTTCTTCTTGTCAACTTCATGTTCTGTAAAGACACAAGAAAAAGAAAACAAAAGGTTGAGTTGTGCCGGCCCTACAGGGTGACATTTTGGAAGCCATAGTGACATGTCATAACCTAGTCACTGACAGGCTGTGTCACCATTATGACATTTTACTTCATTAATTGTCACAAATAATTGCAATTAATTATTTAATTGTGTTTGTTTGGCATTGAACATAAGAAATATATTTATGGCTGGCTTTTAAACTTCGTAAACAGGGCAGATATGACAAACTTAAATGAATTCCATATGACCTGACTTGACTTTCTAATGTAAAAGAAAAAGCGATCTACAAGCTCACAACGTGTCGCGATCACGGCACGGTGTGAGCTTGTAGATCGGCCATTTCCTCCATTTTATGAACTGGAAACTATGACGATTTTATGCAAAATAATTGCAATTACCTCAAATAATTTGCGATTATGTAACCGGAAGAGTGGGCACCTGGGAAAAGTGGGCACTTCGATGTGTAATTGGCCATTTATTTTCCTCACATTCGAGTCACGTCTGTTTACGTCCTGGTTTCCATTAGGAGGGGATCAGTCCATTTTCTCCATTGACTTACATGCATTCTGCTCATCAGACACAAGCCAGCTAACGTCTTATTTCGAAAGGTAAAGTTATTCTAATACTGTGTGCTGTATTATTATCTTGTTTTCTTGATGATGTTATTGTTCTTTTACATGTTACCATTTGGAAATTGACTTTAATAGATAGATTGCGAATTCTAGCAATGTTACCTGCCTGTGTAGAACACATCACCATACAGTGGTGTAAAGTAACCAAGTACATTTACTCAAGTTTTACTTTACTGGAGTATTTACAATTTCCAGTACCTTTACTTCTACTCCACTGCATCTCAGAGGCAAATATTGTACTTTTCACTCCACTATTGCATTGTGAGCTTGTAGATCTGCTATTTTCATAAGATTTTTTTATACATTTGAAAACTGGGACATTCTACATAATAAGTACATTCTACTTTGGTACCTTAAGTAGCCTACATTAACATTTTGATACCAATACCTTTTACTCAAGTACATTCTGAATTTCTGACCATACATACATATACTACAAGTGAAAGTCAGAAATTCAGAATTTACTCGAGTAAAAGGTATTGGTATCAAAATGTTAATGTAGGCTACTTAAGGTACCAAAGTAGAAAGTACGCATTATGTACGTATGTAGAATGTCCCAGTTTTCAAATGTATAAAAAATCTCAAGAAAATAGCAGATCTACAAGCTCACAATGCAATAGTTGAGTGAAAAGTACAATATTTGCCTCTGAGATGCAGTGGAGTAGAAGTAAAAGTACTGGAAATTGTAAATACTCCAGTAAAGTAAAAATACCTAAGAAATCGTACATAAGTACAGTACTTGAGTAAATGTACTTGGTTACTTTACACCACTGTATGGTGAGTATATATATTGGTATAAAAAGGAAATGCTAAAATAAGCCTATGTGTTCTACACAGGCAGGTAACATTGCTAGCATTCTCAATCTATCTATTAAAGTCAATTTCCAAATGGTAAGATGTAAAAGAACAACAACATCATCAAGAAAACAAGATAATAATACAGCACACAGTATTAGAATAACTTTACCTTTCGAAATAAGACGTTAGTTGGCTTGTGTCTGATGAGCAGAATGCATGTAAGTCAATGGAGAAAATAGACTGATCCCCTCCTAATGGAAACCAAGACGTAAATAGACGTCACGTGACCCGATGTGGGTTAGGCTTATAGAGACATAATATATCTACAATTGCCACAAAACCTGTCGCCTACAGCCACTGTGGGCATAAAACAATACGTTGAAGGGTACGTTTAGGTCTGATAATGATGTACAGTACACATGTTCACATCATGTATACTTTACATCACTTAAGACCATTTAGCAAATTATTAATTTGTTTAACATTTGAGAAACAAAAATAGCCAATTTAACAAAGACGTGCCCACTATTCCTGTATCAAACACCATTTTCAAGTAAATACACGATGCTTAGCATTTAATCCAGTTTTAGAAACAACTAAACAGTGGCTCTCCAATGTTTTCATATCAAGGACCCCAAATGAAAATGCATTTGACCAAGGATTGGGCCTCTTCCGTACTTTCCTTCACAGGTGTTACAAATGATACTAATTAAGAGTGTACAGATGGAACCAAATGGACCCGTAATTTGTTTCCATTTTAAGTTGCTTGATTCAGTATTTAGACATTTGATATTCATTTTATCAGACACGCCCCCTTCCTATACAAACCCATATTAACTTCAAACTCCATTTTTAGCATGTTAGATAGGAAGGGGGCGTGTCTGAAACATGATCAGTCATCAGTTACCATGAGTATAAACCCTAGGGTTTATACTAGACCCGTCACAATTATTACGTAAATGCCTAATTGCAATTATTTTTCGATATCAGAATTAAAAATGTATTTTGCATACTCGTCATGATCATTACCATGTTAAAAATGTTCATATATTTTCAAACATTTTCCAAAAATAGTGGATCTACGAGCTCAAAATGTGTCCCATCGCCACACGTTTTGAGCTTGTAGATCGGCCATTTCCACTCGGCTAATTCCACTATTAATTTATTTTTTGAAAGTATAAAAGTAATTAAATTATGTACATTTTTTGTCATATCTGTCTGGTGCAAATGTTGTTTACGAAGCCCTAGAAGCCAAAAATAGATCAAATTTGTATTTATAATGTACCAATGTTCAATGTCAAACACAATTAAATCTTAAATCGCAATCATTTGTGTGACAATTAATCATCAACTTTTCTAATGGTGACACAGCCCTAGCTTATACTGGCCAGGTGTGATCCAGGTACGTACCGTGTGGGGCCTTCCACCGCTCGGTTGAAGATAGCTGGTATTAATAGAGCCGCGTAGGTTGTATGGCACCACGTCCCGAGCACCGTACGCCTTGTATCTCAATGGAGAGCGTTCGTTGGCACCGTTATACGTTTCAGCTCTCAGGGCTCGTTGCTGCGTAGACTCCGTCGAGGTTCCATCTTCCTGAACCCTTTGTCCGAGTTACAGACACTCTATTACCAGCTATCTCCTGATGACTCCATCCGTCCAGGACCTTCACTGTAGAACTCATACACCGAGTCAAACCCTGAGTCATAGCTAGGAGTCATGACTCAGGGTTTTAAACTCGCTGTATGAAGTAGATTTAGTCCACTCTGCAGGAGGTCACCGCATGGACGCCAAGGTCAAATGATTAACCTGTAAGACACACATATATACACCAACATTACACACTTTTCCCCCAGATTTTATATATGGTAGAATTCATAATATAAATAAGATTGTTTAAAAAAATAAATCTACAAAAACGACATTTCTTTTGTTTCCAGTTTTGTTGGGGTTATTATATGTTAGTTTGTGTTGCTATTAATTCGTTTTTAAACTCACTATTTTTCATGTATGTGATGTGATGATAGAGATAGAGACTTAAGGAGTAGTTCACCCCCCCAAAAAATCTTATTTTCTATCAATTACACACCCCATGAAGCCTTGAATTCATGGATTTGTTTTGTTTTTTGTCGCATTCCTAGGCCAATAATTTGATGACCGGGTGTATTTCCGGTAGGTGACACAAAGAGTCTACTTTGTGTCTCCTATCGGATACCATAGCATCTTTCCACCGGTAATCAAATTATTGGCTTAGAAATACGAAAAAAAACTAAATAAAATCCATGAATTCAAGGCTTCATGGGGTGTGCAATTGATAGAAACGTCATTTTTTGGGTGAACTACTCATTTAATACTGCAAAACAACTGACAATAATAAAATAATCTAAATTGTATATGTAAGTATGATACACACAATAGCAACAAACATGTTACGTTCGCTGCCGTCAGGGTAATGGCCATATTCTAACCTTGTGTTTTCTTCATAAATTAACTCCCTACTTGATCATACTACAGCGTCACATAAAAGCAGGGACGTGCACAGATAGACTCTAGGTGGTGCTAGAGTACCTGCCCTTTGCCCTCTTGACCAGAAGTGCCCTTTTGAAAAAAAAAAAAGATTTTTTTTTTCAGTTTACAGCAGGGGTCTTCAACAAGGGTTCCGGGGCCCCTAGGGGGTCCTCAGAGTTACTACAGGGGGTCCGCCAATTCTTTATGTGATATGATTTTTCTTTTTACCATAACCACTCGAAACCTAGCATCCCTTTTCTGAGGAGAACTTTAGCCAAAAATAGCAGATCTACAAGCTCACAACGCCTCGCAGCGCGAGGCGTTGTGAGCTTGTAGATCGGCTATTTTTGGCAAAGAGGTATAGGTGTAGTAGAGGGAAAAAAGAGCATACCAAGTCAACAAAAAAAAGTATAATTTACTTGAGCACCTGCCCCTCAAAATGTCTGTGCACGCCACTGCATAAAAGCATCAAAAGTAGCAGATCTACAAGCTCAAAAGGCAGCGCAAACATGGAATAAAGATAAATAAAATCTCATGACTGAAACTGTAATGAATTATCATTATCGCGTTGCTGCTGTTCTACAGCCGACCGGTTGAAGAAATCACAGATTGAGGCTTTAAAGGGATAGTTCACCCCCAAGGATTTCTATCGATCAGTTCACCCCATAGAGACTTTCATTCATGGATATTTTTTTAGTTTTTGTCTCATTCTCTAAGCCAATAATTTGATGACCGGCAGCGGTTCCGGTAGGAGACACAAATAGTCTCCTTTGTGTCTCCTACCGGAACCGCTGCCTACCGGTCCGCTGGTCATCAAATTATTGTCTTAGGAATGAGACAAAAACAAAAATATATCCATGAATTCAAGTCTCCATGGGGTGACTAGTCCATAGAAAAAGTCATTTTGGGGGTGAACTATCCCTTTAACCTTTGCTTTTTTACATTCATGTTTATGGAAGATGCTTCTAAATATACATTCTATTGCAAGGTTGATCACTTCGAACACTTTGATCTTAAAATAACAAAAAAAAAACGAAAACATTTATTTTATATATTTTATGAAAAGTATGAAATGTGAAAAGTGCTATACAAATAAAGTTTCATTAATAAAGTTTCATTATTATTATCCTCCATCTTGACATTCTTGAACACTCCACAAAAATAGTGTTTGGCATATTAGCTCCATGTTCATCTCAAACATAAATGTATAAATTCTAAATATAAAGGGTGCCGAGTTCTTTGTAGTTTTTCTTGACGCCCTTACTGCTCCATAAATATACACACTAGCAACACATTAAGTATTTAAGCCCAAAGCCACGGTTGTTACCCGACCATACGGGTCGTTTGTGTTCCATAATATTACGTAAAAGTTTAATAAATAAGTGTTTTAATTCCGTCTGTGTCCGAACGCCGTTCTACTTCGTTTACATGGAGTGCAATACCTGCGCCCGCCTGCAGCAGGTGAACACTGGTATTACACCCCATTGTCAACCAGGAAATACGATGATGTTCATTAACGGACGGAATTAAAACATGTATTTATTAAATAACACGCATTATCAACTAAACACCAACAACCCGTATGGACGTATAACATCAGTGGGTTTTAAGATAATCACTTCATAGTAAGAATGTATACATTAATGGAGACGCACGAACATAAATGCAAAACAATTCAATATCTGCTGTTGCAGCAGCAGGCGAGCGCAGGTATTGCACTCCATGTAATCGAAGTAACGGCGTTCGGACACAGACGGAATTAAAACACTTATTTATTAAACTTTTACGTAATATTACGGAACACAAACGACCCGTATGGTCGGGTAACAACCGTGGCTTCGGGTTTAAATACTTAATGTGTTGCTAGTGTGTATATTTATGGAGCAGTAAGGGCGTTAAGAAAAACTACAAAGAACTCAGCATCAATCAAACAAGTCCCTGACCGCCTTGGTCCGAGGCTAAAGTTTTCTTATAGTGGAAAGTAAGTACATTTACTTAAGTACTGTACTTAAGTACAATTTTGAGGTATTTGTACTTTACTTGAGTATTTCCAATTTCTAATACTTTTACTTCTACATCTCAGACTGGCAAATATTGTACTTTTACTCCACTGCAATTATTTGAAAACTTTAGTTGCTAGTTACTTTTCAGATTTAAATTATGATATAATGAAACATACATGAACCACTTTAGTCCTATTTTATACCTAGGCTATTTGAAAATAGCCGATCTACAAGCTCACAACATCACATATGGCGATGCATTGTGAGCTTGTAGATCTGCTATTTTCAAATATTTAGTACTTTTACTTTTGGTACTTTAAGTACATTTTGATGCCAATACTTTTGTACTTTTACTCAAGTACATTTTAAAATCTGGACTTTTACTTGTAACAGAGTATTTTTATATTGCAGTATTGGTACTTTTACTTAAGTAAGGAATTTGAGTACTTTTTCCACCACTGTGAGATTATAAATGCACAGAGTCTATGGCAGGGTTAGATCTAAAAACCCCTCACATATCAGTGAGTGTGGTTAGGTTTAGTCAGTGATCATCAAACAATGTTTGTTTGATGCGTTTCATCCTCGGTTGTAAAACAAGAATATTCCAAATGTTTGGTCCATTTGGTGTCATAATACACAAACAGCCTTGAAACCCCAAATGCTTAACTAATAATAGTGCTAACTGCTAATTATCGGCAGATAAAAACGTGTGTTAATGATCAAACATTAGTAAAATACCTGATACAGCGCGGGCAAGAGCGTGGGCCGTGGCCACCAACCAGCCGTTGTGCGCTTGCGTCGTACTTAAAGCCGTATTCATGTCCGGTCTGGAGCCCCGCCTACTGGATCCGGTATTTGTTGAAACCAATGTACATACATGAACGCATCGTTTCCGTTTCCGTTTTCGGACCGGATCTTCATCTGTGTGTGTGTGTGTGTGTGCGTGTGCGTGCGTGCGTGTGTGTGTGTGTGCGTGTGCGTGTGCGTGTGCGTGTGCGTGTGTGTGCGTGTGCGTGCGTGCGTGCGTAAGGTATTAAGGCAATAAAAAAAGTGCCTTTTTATGAATAAATATTGTATTGTGTATAGCCCAGTGTTTCCCAAACGTTTTATCTCGAGACCCTAAATGATATATCTCTCCCCAGGACCCAAGCTAGAGAAAATAGCAGATCTACAAGCTCTTGTAGATAGATGGGCTATTTTCACTGCTTCTCAAACATTTGTTTTCTAATTTATGTTATATCTTTAACTCTTTTTTAAAAATTCATTCATGAAATTATTTTTGAAAAATCATTGAATTTCGTCGCCTTGCTAAACTAATGGCCTACGTCATTTTTGAAAGTTTTTCAGGAAAAATAAAAAACTGATCCAAAACAAAACTATATGATATATTTCTTAATTATTTCACCCAAAATGTTTATAACAAATTATGACTATTTAAATAGAAATAACACTGTCTGTCAGTTATGTAACATAAGAGATTTAAATAGGTTTAAATAGGATTAAATCTGACTTTTTAAAAAAAAGCAAAAAACATTTTCTTACTGTGTGCTTTGAACACAAACCACCACCAGAGGGCGACACCACTCCTTTAGAATCTATCTTAAATCCACTTGAAGCTGTCTCCACCAGGCCTGCTTCATGTAGGACCCTACAGCCCTGGATCTCAAACTTTTTCTTGTCAAGGACCCCCACATTGATACATATATGGCCGAGGACCCCCGTCTGAAAAGGTTTTGTGCCAGAAGAGAAGATCTAGTTCTATCTAGTTTGTTTTTAAAAAGTAAAGTGATTCAAAACGTTCCAATATATAATCGATATATTAAAACATAATCTAAAAAAGCAGATGTGCAAATGTGCTTTATTTATTTATTGTTAAAGCTCACTACAAGCTCACAACATGTGAGCTTGTAGATACTCTTTTAACTATTTTAGATTACAAGATTTCCTGTAGGTAAAAAGGGTTTATTTACCTGTGACCCGTAAAAGAAGAGTGGCAAAGGAGCTCTGTAGACTCAAATAAAATGTATAGAATAAAAGTATCATTAGTACGTTCACTATAGATCAAAACCTGCAGTGTGACATGTCTCCATAGACTGTTAGAATAGAAGAACAAAGCAGTGATCAGAGACACTTTATTCACAACAAGTCTATTTATACTGTGTCTTAGATCATCACAAACCCTCCACCACACATCACATCACATCACATCACATCACATCCACTGGCTCTCTGTTGTTCACTACACTGTCTGTCCATCACTATCAATATATAAAGTACACTACAGTGTCCATCACTATCAATATATAAAGTACACTACAGTGTCCATCACTATCAATATATAAAGTACACTAGTGTCCATCACTATCAATATATAAAGTACACTACAGTGTCCATCACTATCAATATATAAAGTACACTACAGTGTCCATCACTATAAAGATAGAAAGTATACTACAGTACAATACCAGTGTCCAGTGTAACTATAAAGACATAAAGTACACTACAACCCTACAGAAAGTTAAAAAATAATACGAAGTAAATTACAGTGACAAAATAAAGACAAAGTATACACTACAGTGTCCAGTGACACTATAAATACATAAAGTACACTACAATGACACAATAAAGACATAAAGAACACTACAACCCTACAAAAAGTACCCAAATTGACCCATTGATATGCTGTGTTTGGATCCAGTGTGATTGGACATGAATATTGTAATAAATCAGCTCTGCGTGGTCCTGGGCTCCGGTGATGGCGACAGTCTATTCAGTGTCTCTGAGACGTTTGTCCCTAGCCGCCTCTTTAAGAACGTCCTCTAGTTTGTCTCTCATCTTGGACACAGCAACAGTCACGTCTTCAAAGTACTTCAGAGGACGGACATTGCTGCTGACTGGGAGTGTAGATTCACTGATCGTTGAGAGGGAGGAGGTGTAACTGTGTAGAAAATGGATGTGATCCTCTGTGAGCGAGAGCTGCTCCAGCTCAGCATGTCTCCTCCTCAGGTCAGTGACCTCCTGCTCCACACGCCTCCTCAGTTCTTCAGCACGACTCACTTCACGTTCCTGCTGCTCTATGAACAGCTCCCTCACCTCAGACCGTCTTCTCTCCATGGAAGAGATGAGCTCAGTAAAGATGGTGTCACTGTCCTCCACTGCTCTGTCAGCACAGTGGCTGATGGACTCCACCTCCTGGTGAAGCACCTTCAGGTCTTTTTCTCTCTCCTGGATTCTCTGCTGGATGTTCTGCTGACTCGTATAAAGTTCTCTCTGTCTCTCAGTCCATTCTGCTGCAGCTGAGATTATAGTTTTATATATATATATATATATATATATATATATATATATATATATATATATATATATATATATATATATATATATATATATATATATATATATATATATATATATATATATATAGCAACCAGCTAGTCTTCCTGGGGTCCACACAAAAAAACATACAAAAACAATTATTACAGTTGTAAATATAAACGTATTAAATGTCAGTACTCAACACACGATACATTATGTAGCTAACAAATAAGATAGCTAAAATTGCATCTGAGCAAAACAGAAAAAAAAAAAAAAAAAAAAATACACAAAAAACAAAACAAAAATATAGCTGCAAGCAGCGATAATACAGGGCCAGACATGGAAACTAGAGAGAGAGAGGGAGAGAGAGAGAGAGAGAGAGAGAGAGAGAGAGAGAGAGAGAGAGAGAGAGAGAGAGAGAGAGAGTTTGTGTGTTTGACAGCTTACTAGTGGCTCCATTTGACTACACAACACAGCCATCATGGGAGAGAGAGAGAGAGAGAGAGAGAGAGAGAGAGAGAGAGAGAGAGAGAGAGAGAGAGAGAGAGAGAGAGAGAGAGAGAGAGAGAGAGAGAGAGATAGAGAGATAGAGAGAGAGAGAGAGAGAGAGAGAGAGAGAGAGAGAGAGTTTGTGTGTTTGACAGCTTACTAGTGGCTCCATTTGACTACACAACACAGCCATCATGGGAGAGAGAGAGAGAGAGAGAGAGAGAGAGAGAGAGAGAGAGAGAGAGAGATGGATACTGGAGAGAGAGAGACATGGATACTGGAGAGAGAGAGAGAGAGAGAGAGAGAGAGAGAGAGAGAGAGAGAGAGAGAGAGAGAGAGAGAGAGAGAGACAGACAGACAGACAGACAGACATGGAAACTGGAGAGAGAGAGAGAGATAGAAACGGAATAGATGAGAGAGAGAGAGAGAGAGAGAGAGAGAGACATGGAAACTAGAGAGAGAGAGAGATAGAAACGGAATAGAGAGAGAGAGAGAGAGAGAGAGAGAGAGAGAGAGAGAGAGACATGGAAACGGAATAGTTTGATGAGAGAGAGAGAGAGAGAGAGAGAGAGCGCCATAGAAACGGAATAGATTGAGATTGTAGATCGGCTATTTTCAGAATGAAGTATGTCATACGTTGAAAAACGTACTCTCAAATATGCATTTCAGGTTATCTTTACCATTTGCACATGTATTCATTGATACAGTCATGTTGTTTGCAATTCAACTTAAATGAAGTCTGCAAGCGAGGCTTGAACTGACGACCTTGAGATTGTGAGGCACTCATTTAAGGGAGACGCCATTGGACCAACAGACAAGAAACTGTGAAAAAGGAGATCACACAGATGATTCAGTTTCACGCAAATAGCTGAAAAATCCTGGGTTTAAGTGTTTTTCAAACTGCTCAAAATTGCGGACAATCTAAGGGCGGAGCTTACTGGTCAAAGCGATAGATGTGTTCCTCATGAGTCAAGGCACAAGTGTAAGCAAGTTTCACGACTTTCGGCCAAACGAGGCATGACTTTTGCCTGTTTAAAGTTTGCATTTTCAAAAAATTGCTATAGCGCCCCCCTTTGGCCAATTTGAGTGAGATTGGTTTCAGTGATATTTGGAATGACTCTCTACATTACTGCAACGTTTCAAAGAAATGTGAGTCTTGCATGTATGTGTTAGGGGCAGATGAATAATTTTCATAAAACTGCAATAGTTAAAATCTATGGAATCCTGGGATTTTGGAGCAATCTGCACGAAACGTTTAACACTTGAACTTTGGACCTCTGCCGACAACTTCTAGGCGGCGGAATTTCCATAAGTGAAAAAATGCAGAAGTTAGGAGCCAATGACTGTTTTTCATGTAATTCAAAATGGTGGGCGATCTAAAGGTCAGAGGTCAAAAGTCAGACCACAAAAGTTGTCGGGCATGAAGAGACGCATGTGTGTATCGAAGTTTCATGGTTGTAGGTCAAACAGGGCATGAGTTGTACCTGTTCAAAGTTGGCACTTTCAATTGAGTGCTATAGCGCCACCCTTTGACGAATGAGTGTGAGAATTATTTCTTGGTAGTTTTTCATGAGCATCTACCATATGGCCGAGTTTCGTAAAAAGCGTATGCACGGTTAAGCCAGAACTGGCAAAAACAAGTATTTTTCAAACTGCTCAAAATTGCGGAAAATCTAAGGGCGGAGCATAATTAGGCGAGTGCATATATGAAAAAAAAGCACCTTACCCAAAAAAAATTGGAACAAAAGGTTTCTCAACTGTTTTTTGTAGTATGTGGTGTCCTGAATAACATACTAAAAGTCTACCAAAGTTTGACCACTTTTAAGGTGTTATTTTCAAGATGGCGTCCAAGATGGCCAAAACAACGCTAAAATAGCTTAATTCCTTCATTATTTATCCTAGACAAGTACTTTTTGTGTCTAACCCCATGTTTTGGGGGCCTGGGAATCCATTGGACTTGTCCAAATTGCAGAGATACTATTAGATAATTGTGAAATCCTATATTTTGTTTGAGACTATTAAAAGCCTCTGAAATGGTCACCCGTTTCAAGTTAACTTAACTAATTATATAATAAATGTCCAACAACTTTTTTTTTTTTTTACTGGAACAAGGCTTTAAGATATCCTCAAAACACAACACAACTAATAGTCACAATTTGCAGAAGGTGGTGGCAGAGAATATTGTCAGTTGCAATATAGTATTGTTTTCAATATTGCCCAAACTAAATTCATCTTTGACTATACACCCCACCCAAAAACAATTTCTTGCATTTTGAACCAATCTCTGCACCCCTCTCCTTACCCACCCCACAGAATTTCATAACTCCTCCCCTACATACAGGAGAATATTTATTTTTTTCGTGGACGCGCAGTGTCATCTTGTAGACACGATATTGAAAAACATTGAATAAATGTTTATAGAACTCAGGAAGGCAATCAGTGTGAGTGTGCAAAGAGGGATGGGTGGTTATGGAGTTTAGTGTAGAGCTGTCAGAACCGAGTCTCTACTGGGTGCCTAGACAGAGGGGAGTATGCGGGGTGGGTCTGGTCTAGAGTTTAGTGGGCCTAGGGTTCCCCTCAGGTGGGTAGAGGGGAGTATGAGGGTTACTGGATTGCTCCCTGGGCACTTGGAGCACAGAAGAGCAAAGTTAGGAGCCAAGGAGACCCTGAGCTTCTGATCTCCCCCATGTCCGATGTGCAAAACCTCCAACAGAGATGATAGTCCATTTCAACGAAGACAGTTCTGCAAACGATACATGATGAACTTTTCCAGATCTCACTCCAAGTGGCTTAGGGAGCCTGCGCTCTCCTCGTTCTCAGCTCCTCCAAAAGCAAATTAGCATTTGGGATGCAAACGATTTCTAAGCCACGGCACGCTGGAGGACGGAGTGAGGAGGAGGCAGAAATTAAGGTATTGGAATTTAGCTAATGCGTGAGGCTGAGAGGAGTGTCCCTATGTCGCCTGGCTCACTGGATAGTCCCATTGGTCCCAAGTGGACCTCCACGCTGGCTTCCGAGATAGGCACAAGATAGGCACTCTTGAGTTAACATAGGTAGCCAGTGGTAGTTGTAAAACCTCCACATGTTGCAAGACTGTGTCAGGCAGACAGTTGTCAGAATCAGAATCAGAATCAGGTTTATTGTCACATCACAGGTTTACAAGGTAAAAAAGTGGGTGAAATTTGTTTTTGTACATCATTCCCATCGCAACGTTAAATTCCGTAGAAAGAAGAGTGGGGAGAGAGAGAAGAAGAGGGGTAGGGGGGCAAGTGGGAAGGAGATACAGTTGTGTCCCTATGTATGCTGGTCCCAAATGGACCTCCTGGCGGGTCTGGCTCCTATGCCCGAGATAGGCGCTCGTGAGTGGCCATAGGTAGTGAGGAGGGTCGGTCACCCTCCCCCCCCATAGTGGTGGTTGTAAGACCTCACGTGGTGGTGCATGACTGTGTGTCAGGCAGACAAGGGTGTCTATGTCGGACTGGCTCACAGGAGAGTTGGTGGCTGACCATTGATATTCCCAGGGGCCCCCAGTGACTTTATGGCTCATTATGGCTCAGAGCGTCCTCTCCCCTCTCCAGAACAGCTCCAGAACAAAAACTTGGTCTAAGCCGAAAGCAGTGCTTGTTTGTTGGATAGCAGCCAGCAGAGACACATTATGGGCGTGGATGTCGGTTAGATTGGGATTCTATGGGGGAGACTGGAGCCCAGGGCATCATGGGCTGTCCCCTATACGTACCTTCTTGCTGTTACAATTATCCAGAAAAAAAGATCAAGCTTATTGCCAGCAGTACCAATCACAAAACAAAGACATGTGAAATTAATTTTGCACTAAAACCTCACACAACTACTCACAGGAATAAGGAGATGTCTGTCTGTGACAAGCAAATCTGAACCTTATCCACGCCACACTCCTCCACCACCCCTGCCACCCAGTAGAAGACACTAGATACATGTCGTGATAGCTCTGTACTGACTTAAACCCTCTCTAGGCCCACAAATTACCTTTTTTGTCCTACTGAGTGTAGCGTTGTGAGCTTGTACATCGGCTATTTTCACAATGTTTGCCTCTTTCTTACCTAATATTTGAGATAATATGTATATATATATAGATAATATAGTCTTAAGAGTAATTAAATTGTAACTTTAGAAATGTGCAGATACCCTGTATACACTTATACTGTATGTTGGTTTGTTTACTGTTGAGTGAGAAAACAATGTTGCACATTAAGCTAACCATCTGGGGACCCCCCAAAATCATTTGGGGGACCCCCAGTTTGGGAACCAGACACCTTTACAAACAAATTGGTGAAGACATTTCTCGGTAAGGAATTTCTTCCAAGATTTGTGTAATATTCCCAGTCTATCACTTGGCAGCCATGTTTTTACAAATGTCACAGTACCACCCAGTAATAATTAATTTATTCCTTATTGGTATCCAAAGAAAATTTGAAAGCTTCAACAGAATGTGAATTACATGTATAGGTGATGAATTCACCAATCCTGGGCATCATGGCGTTTAGAAAAGGGAGAAATGTCCAATTACATTGTTAAATATGCTTATAACCAATTTCTTCAATATTTAATTGTACTTATAATCACTTGACTATAATGTATATATGCTAATTGGATTCCTAGATCACCAAAACATGGGGTTAGGCACCATAATTACTTGTGTAGGGCAAATAATGAAGGAGTAATGGTCTTTTAAGGAACTGGTGGCGGCCATCTTGGAAATTTGACATTTCTAATGATCAGATTTTATTAAGTACACCTGATACTACAATAAACCATTGAGAAACCTTTTGTTCCAATTTTGTTTGGGTCAAACCATATATGCACCCGCCTAAATGGTCAAATCGATACGTGTGTTCCTCATGAGTCAAGGCACATGAGTCATTCCACGAATTCGGTACACTTTGCAGTCCCCTCTGACCTTTTTAAGTGTATTGTATCCATCGGGTCACCACAATCAAATTTTAAAAGCTTTTTAGAATCAATTGACATGTTCCCTTTACTATTGTGTAAAAATATTATATATTTTATCTTTATATCTGAAATTATCTGCCTTTTCTACAGTAGACACCGCCTAAATTTGCCCATTTTTCATGTCCCCAATGGCCGATAGAGAGATTGGCCTTCAGATATGACTACTAAAAGTGTAGAATAATCCATAACTTATATTATTCACATGAAACCAGCAATGTACTCTATTGCTAGTCATGTTTCGTTTTTTAATAAATAGTTGATTTATCATTAAAATCACGTTATATAGCTCTGTCCCACAGTCACACTCAACCCCGTTACACAAGTCATTCTCCTCTCTGTAAAAAGTATAAACTGACCCTTTAGTGGCATCAACAACATGTGATGGCATTCTACAAGTCTTCTGAGCAAGATGCTGCAGAAAGAGGAACATTTCGAACTTCTTATACAGCTATTTAGGGTCATTTATACTTTCAAAGCGTGGTCGTAAAGCATAAAAACTCAACCCCGTTACATGAAATAAAGATAGAAAACTATTATTATTTTAAATTGTCTTTGTCATTTCAGCAATATATGTGATTGACTAATGTCATGCATGCCATGTGGTCTCCTCTTAATCATCACAGGTAGAGTTATGGCCATCTTGAGTAAAAAATCTCGACCCCGTTCCACTCAACCCCGTTATGAATTTCAACCCTGTTACATATATTATTCCATATAAAAATATTAATTTAATGCCTGAGATGGGAAAATATGTTTTTCTGCATGTTAAATATGTCCTTAATGGTGTGGGCTATTCAAAAAAGTAATTTGTTTCCATCGATTTTTCCAAAAAAAAAAGTGCAAATCGTACCGAATTCGTGGAATGACTCACATGTGTAAGCAAGTTTCACGACTTTCGGCCAAATGAGGCATGACTTATGCCTGTTTAAAGTCTGCATTTTCAAAAAATTGCTATAGCGCCCCCCTTTGGCCAATTGGAGTAAGATTGGTTTCAGTGATATTTGGAATGACCCTGTACATTTCTGCAAAGTTTCAAAGAAATGTGAGTCTGCATGTATGTTTTAGGCGCAGATGAATAATTTTCATAAAACTGCAATAGTTAAAATCTATGGAATCCTAGGATTTTGGAGCAATCTGCACGAAACGTTTAACACTTGAACTTTGGACCTCTGCCGACAACTTCTAGGCGGCGGAATTTCCATAAGTGAAAAAATGCAGAAGTTAGGAGCCAATGACTGTTTTTCATATAATTCAAAATGGTGGGAGATCTAAAGGTCAGAGGTCAAAAGTCAGAGTGTGAAAGTTGTTCAGCATGAGGAGATGCATATGTGTATCCAAGTTTCATGGCTGTAGGTCAAACAGGGCATGAGTTGTACCTGTTCAAAGTTGGCATTTTCAATTGAGTGCTATAGCGCCACCTTTGGACGAAAGATTGTGAGAATTATTTTTTGATCGTTTTTCATGACCATCTACCATATGGCCGAGTTTCGTAAAAAGCGACAGCACGGTTCAGCCAGAACTGCGAAAAGTGGCAGAAGAAGAAGAAGAAGAAGAAGAAGAAGAAGAAGAAGAAGAAGAAGAAGAAGAAGAAGAAGAAGAAGAAGAAGTGACAGAATACTGCCAATAACAAAACAGGTCCAGAGCTGAGCTCTGGCCCTGTAACTAGAAAATGTGCTCCTCGGAGCACAGGTCTCCGCCAGTAGTAAAAAGGGAAAGTAAAAAAAATAGTGTTGGGCATGTGCTGGCCTGCCCATTGACCATCAGGTCTAGAGAGTTCATGGGAGCCGTAGTATGGCAGTTAGCAGGTACTCAAGTCCACTTGAGTCAGCGGACCTAAGGAAATCACTCTCAGTTTGTACTGTAAAGTACTGTTCCTGATTGATCCTGTCTAAGCTATTTATATTACATATTGTGATGTCACGTGAAACTTGACCAATGTTACAGTGGTCACCTATTCACATACGCACCGGAGTCTCTGAAAGGTACCCACCATAACCCACCATAACCTTAGGTTGTGAAAGGTTGGGGGTGTGGCTATGCCTTGGGGGTGTGTTTTAAGTTTTTCATTTTAGGTGGACAGTAGGTGGCAGAAGAGAGCAGAGGAAAGCAATTACTCTACTTGCAGTTTATTTCTTAAAAGCAGTAGTCATTAGAGAACTTATGAATGCAGACAATTTATCATTGAATTAATAAAACAAACTTATGTACTAGAGTATTTCCAATTTCCAGTAGTTTTACTTTATTTTATACATAGGCTATTTGAAAATAGCTGATCTACAAGCTCACAATTTTCACAATGCTATTTTGAAACATTTTACACAACAGTGTATTTTCAAACATTTTACAGTGGTGTAAAGTAACAAATTACATTTACTCAAGTACTGTACATAAGTAAAGATTTTAGGTATTTTTACTTTACTAGATTATTTCCAATTTCCAGTACATTTATTTCTACTCCACTATACATCTCAGAGGCAAATATTGTTCTTTTACTCCACTACAATTATTTGAAAACTTTAGTTGTTACTTTGTAGATTTTGATTATTACAAAACATACATTAACCACTTCAGCCTTATATAAACGTTGGCTATTTAAAAATAGCCATGTGATGCGTTGTGAGCTTATAGATCTGCTATTTTCAAAGGATTTTTATATATTTTGATAACCTGTGAAACGGGACATTCTACATGTATTTTTATGTGGTATATGTGGTGGCTTTTACTTTAAGTAAAATATCTGAGTACTTCTTCCACCACTGAAGAACAACAATTAAAGAACAGAGGATAAGCCAGTGTTTTTCTCATTCTTTTTTTTCTCTCTCTCAGTCATAGGAGACAGATGTTGCGACCAGTGTTGCCAGAGTTTGCGAGAGAAATAAGCAAACAGGTCTATGAAAACAAGCCCAAAAGAGATTGATTATTATAGGCCACATGAGCACATTAAACCTATATGCACCTCAAGTTCTCAAATAAAAAGCAGCCAGCTTCTACCAATATTTACAAGCAACTTTACAGAAAAACAGGTTGCTTATAATAAGCAAACATGGCAACGCTGGTCGCGACCCCTTCCTTTCATTCAGTGAGAGAGGATCATGGTTAACATATGCTAATAGACAGTCAGTGGCTTCAAGCTTGGCCATTGTTGTCACAAAACAAGTTTGGCCACCTTCACACACAGTTAGGTAGGCTACAGTCAGCAGGGAGAGGGGGTTGGGGGAGAATTTAGCTTTTAAAAAAAAATCATGTTCTCAGTGGTGGAAAAAATGCTCACATTAGCTCAAGCACCCCTCTCTCTCTCTCTGTCTTCAGTATTAACTGGGTATCAACTGCCTTTTAAGGTCAACCCTAAATGCTTAAGTAAGAGTCCCTCTTGTGGTTAAAGCTGATGTCCAGTGATTTTGCGGCCCGGGTTTAAATCCCACGCTATGAGCTTGCAAATTCCATGCGGAATGTTTTTGTTACCACAATATAAAAATACTCTGTTACAAGTAAAAGGCCTGTGTTAAAAATGTTACTGAGTAAAACTACAAAGTACTGGCATCAAAATATTTTCAAACATTTTACACAACAGTGTATTTTCAAACATTTTACTGTGGTGTAAAGTAACACATTACATTACACAAGTACTGTACATAAGTAAAGATTTTAGGTATTTTTTTTTCTTTACTGGAGTATTTCCCTCTCTCTCTCTCTTTCTCTCTACTTGTTATGCAGAAAGTCCTCTTTCACACGTTATGTCAAAATGTAAAATAGCAGATCTACAAGCTCACAACGTGTAGCTTAGTTCTGCTATTTTTAAATAGACAACTTTATATAAGGTTAATGGTTAATGTATGTTTTGTAATAATAATCAAAATCTACAAAGTAACTAAAGTTTTCAAACACTTGCACATCGTGTGTGTGTGTGTGTGTGTGTGTGTGTGTGTGTGTGTGTGTGTGTGTGTGTGTGTGTGTGTGTGTGTGTGTGTGTGTGTGTGTGTGTGTGTGTGTGTGTGTGTGTGTGTGTGTGTGTGTGTGTGTGTGTGTGTGTGTGTGTGTGTGTGTGTGTGGGCACAGACAGACAGACAGTAGGGGGAGGTAGGTAGCAGGTAGCAAAACCGGTTATGTTAATGATATACTGTGTAGCCTACACTACAGTATTCCATATAAGCTGAGGAACTCTGCTATCAGGTTCCCCTCCCCCCTACAGTACCTCTGTTCCCAGCACACCGTGGAACCACACGTTACTGCCGGACCCCCGGCAGTAACTCTGAGGACCCTCTAGGGGTCTCGGACCTCCTGTCGAAGACCCCTGATTTAACTCTCTCTCTCTCTCTCTCTCTCTCTCTCTCTCTCTCTCTCTCTCTCTCTCTCTCTCTCTCTCTCTCTCTCTCTCTCTCTCTCTCTCTCTCTCTCGAAATCCGCGGGCTAATAAGTGTCAATTTGGGGGTCCTTCACATGAAAAAGTTTGAGAACCACTGCTCTGATCTCCTCTCCTCTCTCCCCCCTTGCACTTTGGCTAATTAATATTGACTGTTGTAAGTGAAAAGGTTAAGAAATGTTCAAAAAGTTTACTGTTTCAGTTTTTGAGAGGCTGCAGCTAGTGTGTGCAGTTCAGATTTATGTTGTTCCTGTAAGGATAATTATTGTTCCAATTCCAAATATGGAATCTGTAGCAGCAAAATACTTAAAAAGATAAAAACTGTTTTCTATTGTTCAATTAAATTGGATTCAGTTCTAAAAGGCTAAAAACTGTACACGTCTTTTTTTTTTAGGGGGGGGCACGGGGAAAGTAATATAAAGTAACATGTAATATATTACTCTTGATTCCAAGTAATACGTTATATAATATTATTACTTTTCAAAGGAGTAATAAGTAATAGGTAACATATTACTCTCCTAAGTAATATAGCCCAACACTGATTATAAAACATATACATTAACCACTTTAGCCCTATATTATACCATGGCCATTAGAAAATAGACGATCTACAAGCTCGTAGATCGGCTACTTTCAAACATTTCAGTACTTTTACTTTTGGTACTTTAAGTATATTTTGATGCCAATACTTTGTACTTTTACTCAAGTAACATTTTGAACACAGGCCTTACTTACTTTTTTAAAATACATTTTGATACCAAGCGCCACCTCGTGGCTGGACGGCCACACTACACTTTCTAATTATTTCAATGGGAGGCGCTAAGAATCTGTGGGCGTCAACTTTGAAAGGTACCTAAAGAAACCTTTGAAAACCTCTGATGTCCAATAGGTGGCCGTTTGAAGATCGTGCATGAATGAACAGGTGACCACTGTAGGTGTTCTCAGACGGACACACACACACGGTCGGGTAATTTGTACTGGAAAGTACTGTTCCTGATTGATCCTGTCTTACCTATTTATTTATATAACATACAGTATTGTGATGTCACATGCAGCTTGACCAATGTTGGGTGTTCTCAAACAGACATATCCAGAGACGGACGGAGAGGAAAAGATACTCTCCATTAATCCTGTCAATATTACATATTGTCACGTGTCACTTGACCAATGTTAGTTTGGCTGATGGATAGGTGTGTCTTACCTCACTTCCAAAGACATAAATAGTCTTTGGAAGTGACACGCCTATTTATAGGCCTCTATTTCATCATGTGTCGCGCTAGCCAATCAAAGCACACCCTTTCAACATATTGTCACGTGTCACGTTTCACGAGTCTTGTTTTTTTTTCCAGGACTTTCAAAAAGCGTTAAGTATTGGTTCTCAAAGTGGGGTCCGGGGACCTCCAGGGGTCCTTGGGGGGGTTCCAGGGGGTCCCCAGCAAAATGTTATTACTAAATATGGCTATTTTATTGCTACTTTTAACTTTTTAATGGATCCTATGTAAGTAAAGCCTGATAAAAGTGTCCCAAACTCCTAAAATCGACCAGAATACTGGAAATTACATCTACTCTGTTAAAAATGTCCTGGGTGGTCAAGAGCGGTCAAGATCCCCAGGGTGGTATATATATATATATATATATATATATATATATATATATATATATATATATATATATATATATATATATATATATACAAATGTCTGACATCTGTATATATGTCAGACATTTTTTATAATATTCAAAAAAATCTGTAATATCAAACATCTAACAACAATATGAACTGTAGTGTTAACAGAGTGACAATGACATATCACATGAGTCATTGTGCAACAATTATGATTCATGGTCACACGCTATTTCAGTAATATAATTAAATTGATTACATCTTATTGTATTTATTTCATTTTATTTGAATGCAGGGTCATTAAAATGAGTCCATATACAAACACATGTGTTGAATTGACTGTGGAAAAACTTGAAGAACAAGGCACTGGATTAAGTAAACTTGGCTGTTAGCCTGGTCCCTACCAGGCTAACTTCACAACTAAATTTCATTGGTAACTAAGGTAGGATTGCGTACATTTTCTTTCGTGAAATCGAGTCATGGATAAACTTATCCAGGGTGCTCTGGCTAAACTAATCTGGCAAGATAATTCAGCTTTCATGAAACCGATTCATCGCTAATCCTGGCTAAATTAAGCCAGGATAGGTGTTAAATCCAGGCTTAACCCCTAATTCTGCTTTCGGGAAATAGGCCCCCGGTTGGCAGTATGTAGAACAGCAGGAACAATATTACTAAAACAGCATTTTACATAATAGTCCATGAGCCAGGTGAGATCTCGGTACCATTAAAAGAGGCAAAACATAATACAGTATGTGGTATCATTTTGTTCGTCTGACATCCAGGAGTGATAAAATGTGTGATAGCAGTTTCAGAAGAGCAGCTGAGTACCGTTTTAGGGGTATACTCTGAATATGCAAAACCACATAATTCATTGTTGTCTAAACTCCAAAATTATTCACTTTTATGCACATTTCTGATGTTTGTATCATGGATGGACATGACCAACATCATGATATAGCAACAGACAGGCTGAATTATACTTCTGGTAGACATACCGGGCAAATCCAAGATTGTCTTCCACCCTGAAACTGGGTACATCATAGACTTCTGAATTAAACATCATAGAATCATGAGTGATACCTTTTCTTTATTGGTTTATGTGGATGTAGAAACCATTTAGACACTACGTTGAAGAGTCAGGAACTCTCAAACTCAAGGTTGTACCCCAGCGCACAACTCAACTCAGGAAAACATGTAATAAACATGTAAATGTGGATCACACAAGACAGCAGCTGCAACTGGACACATCCAATACAAGAACATCACAGGAGGCCATACCATCCAGCAATGGAGGAAGTTCTTGTGTAGGAGTGACAACAAGTCGAGTCTCATTAAGTTTCTGGTTGAACACTGGAAACTACCAGCACAAAGACAGCAGCTTGGAACCAAGACAATGTATGTACAATGTACAAGCTGACAGAAATGGAATGGATGGAAGTCCCAGAGATATTTTCAACTCAAGAAAAAGCAGATACAAGGCTCTTTTTACATGCACAGTATGCTGCTAAATCTGGTGCAAAGGCTGTAATTGTTACTTTTGAAGATACTCATGTATAATGGTTCTCTGTTTAGCCTTCCAAAAACACATCCCTTGTCCTATATCGGAGGCAAAAACGCACACAGTTTGTGGACATACACAAGCTAGGCCTTGCTTTGGGAGAACACATCTGTGAGAGTCTGGTTGCGCTACACACATTTACAGGATGTGACACTGAGTGCCTTTGCTGGTCGTGGAAAACAGAATGCACTGAGGTTATTGAAGAAAAAACGTGATTTTCAGGAGACATTCAAACAACTTGGCCAATCTTGGGATGTTTCAACAGAGCTCTTTGACCAACTGCAGCAGTTCACTTGTAGCTGGTACTGTACCTGTCTGGGACCACCTCCAGTGATGTGAACGAGATCCGCTACCAGATTTGCTGTGCCAGGAGAGGGGAGGCTGATTCCAGTCAACTCCCACCATGTAAAGAATGTCTATTTCTCCATGCCCTCCGTGCCAATTACCGGACTAAAATATGGATTATGGAGATGCTCTATGCAGACTCACCCATCTGCACCAGATCCCATACAGAGTGGAGGGACAACTGTTGATGGTGGACAGTTAGCAACCAATCACTGGCTGTGCACAGCCCCTGCACCAGATGTAGTCCTTGAGTTTTTTGGCTTGTAAATGTGCACGACTATGCAAGCTTCCTAACTGCAGTTGTCTCAGCCATGGGTTCAGACGTAAAGACCTCTGCAAACTCCAGAACTGTACAAACCAAGTACCTGAGGAAGATTCAATGCCTACTGTTCAGGACAGTTCTGATGAGGAAGAGATTGCGTAGTTCATGTTAAATGTCATATTCTTGGAATATTAAGACTGATGATGTAATATTTGTGATTATTGTGATAATAATTAAAAAACTAAAAAAAGCTTATTTGTTGTTTATTTGCTACAAAACGGGTATTATTAAGGGCAAGCTCAACATAAAAGTCAAGGCCAAGATATGCCAATTTTGTTAAGATTTTGGATCCAAAATGACCTTAACATTGCCCTTGGCCATATGACACTGAACTTGAATTGCTTCAGTCACCTCATATATCAACTTGGCACCCCAGAAAACCTATACTTTGATAGCAGAATCATCCAAATTAATCAACCCATTAGTTGCCGAGTCATGTCTTTCACTATACATACCAATTTTCTTTCATCAGATATCAGATATAAGGGCCAAAAACAAGTAATCAGCTGCTATTTTGACATCCCTATCATATAATTTCATAAACTACAGACAAGTAGTAATTCAAAAATCACATGCAACCTTTGCCCCATCTAATGTACACAGTTGGAAAGTGGTTTTGGTTACGATAGCCTACCTTCTTTTGCACAACATAATGACATTATGTAACAGAGCCACAAGCAGTTGATAAGTAGTTAATTTCAGTGTTGCACCCATTTTGTTTCATCAAATCATACAGATGGACAGGTAAGGATGTCTGGTTTGTCTGTCAAGCGTATGCTTCAACAAAGCCTGTCCTGAAATTGCACTGTTGGCTATTCTTTACAGAGCCTGTATACAACTAATATGCTGGTGGGAATACGGGATAGTAGTATAGGAATAGTCCCTCTACAAGCCTCAGTTGCTACTGCAGATTAGGGAAGCAGCGCTGTCCTTTTAATAACCCACAACACAAGAAACTGTAGGAAATAAATGCCTGACTGACGCAGGCTTTTTGATGGCAGCATAGGCTTTTAATCTTCAATTCATATATACAAAAACATCAAGCAGCATTGAAATGACAGCAACACCTCCCCAGAGGGGGAAAAAAAGCAGACACGTGAAACATGATCAACAGTCACCACACTGGTCTAAGATGGCATAAATGTCAAATACTGATATAACACTGTCTCCGGCCATCGATTGTCAGCATGTTATTGCTTCTACAGAGGTTGAGATGGAATTCACATAGTGAATGAATAAGTTTAATTCAATAGAGCAGTAAAAAGTTATGTAGCCTCGTAAAAACGTATAACATTTTACACTGAATTTTTACACATGGTTCCCATTGTGATTACTGCACAGGGTATTTGTGGCTCTTGAATCAGTAAGATTATCTTAATTTATTTGCAATTTGCAAATTTACAGAAAAGACAGGAAGTTTGTGGGGTGGGGGAGAGAGAAAGAGAGAGAGAACCATTTAACTTGAGAAACTGCACAAATTACACTGATCATCTCACAAGATAAAATTGTGTTATCTACATCATTGGGTATCCATAATCTGATCATGCTTGTCTTTTTTAAATATTTTAGAGTCACATTAACAAAATTCACCATCACTTAATATAAATAAATAAATGCAAATTGCATTATAAATACCTAAACAAAGGCTAAAGCAACCCCTTCATAACACCCACAATTTCAAATATGTATGCTCGGAAACAACTGAGAAGAATGCTTTCACATAATTTAGAAAGCAACACACAGTCAGATTACTTTGGTGTGGGACAGATCCTAACATGAGACCCACACGTGTCACTCAATGATTTGGAAATTCTGGTGAAATGCAGGTTCACCACCCTCATTTACAAAATAAATAAATAACAGTCCTGTTGTGTTTAGACAGGGTTCAAGTTAGTATTAGCTCTGTGATCATTTTAAACAATGACCGATACAATATCTCACTACTGTTATCCATGCTTCATAAGTTTGGACAGTTAACACACCATCCCAAACCATAAACTCTGCTATATGTTGTGAATCTCTGTCTGCCGTACCGTACCTACCTGCGTGTGAAGAAACCTGCTTCTCTGTTGAGGGGATATATTATGAACACTTGATTGCCCTTGAATGATAAGCTTGTCTATAACAAGGGCTAAAAATAGGAGGGGATTGCTCTCTTCCTGGATATAATCTATTCATCCAGTCCATACAGCCTGCCCTGAGCACTGTTTGGAACCAGAAATGCTGATATCTTCAGGGTCCCTGAAAAGGCTGGGGAGCAGTTTCAGTGATCCGTTCTACGAGTAAATAAAATGGGAGAGTGGTCGCTGGACTGTGCAGACCTGGAGGGGAGGCTGTCCCGTCCTCTGTCTTTCCTTCCCGCCCTCCTTCTCAGCCAACAGAAGGAGTGTTTAAATGATAAGAGTCAGGACGGAGAACCGGATCCAGACAAGCTGCGGCTCTCCATCTATCTCCACATCTCTGGCATCTGGTCCGATATGCGCGGAGACGGAGGGAGGGCCATCGGCTGAAAGTTGGCTGCTGAACCTGGCCTGAATTACCGACACTTTGTCAGGGCCAGCACAGTCGGACATCGGACCTCTAGAGCAAGGAGCTGGGACTCTCTGGGGGTGGTGGTGGTGGGGTGTGCGTAGGGCTGTGGCGCATGGGCAGTATGTCGTAGTGGCTGGGAATGTGGCTGCTGCGAGGAAGGTCGTAGGGACTCTGGGAGAAGCCGGTGGCCATTCCGTTGGGTCCTTGTAGAACGCTCACTGCCGGCTCTGCAGGGAGGGGGAGGGTGTGGGGATCAGTTCAGGAGAGAGAAAAAGGGAAGAGAAGGGGGTGTCAGTCCATTCTGAAGCATTGGAGTAGCATGAAGAGATAGGGTGAAGGGAAGCATCAACACATTTCCTGCGATTACGGCTCAAGAGGCTTACAGCTTTGGTAAAGAATCCCAGTGGGGTGCAGGAACCCAGGGGGACATAAGCACCTTTCCCATGCAGAGTTCTCCATGCCACAGGGGAGGGAACCCACACTCACCGACTTCATAGATATTCCTTGTGGCGTTGCCCAAAAGGCTGGCGGTGCCACCAAAGGGCACCTCGCGGTGGGAGGGGGACTTCATCTCAACATAGCTGTTCTCCGTGTGCTTGCTGCAGGACAGACCCGGTGGGTCTCTGATGGTCGCATAGGGGTTCTCGCCATTCAGGGAGCACGAACTGTTGCTGCACAGGGAGTTCTTGATGTAATCTGTTAACAAGCACAGGACGAGCACGTGTTTAGCATCAGGCTCTTTAGAGATGCAGCGCAGAATCTGAACAAGGTCTTGTTGCATTAGCATGGAGCAGTGTTTTTCAAACTGTTTCCCTCTGAGCCCCCCTTCTTACATCTGATAAAAACAGAGACCCCCCATACTTGTGCACTCACTCACCCGCACACGCACGCACGCACGCACGCACGCACGCACGCACGCACGCACGCACGCACGCACGCACGCACGCCTCATACAGTACACACATTTCAGACATGTTTGAATATAACAATGTTATTACTGTACTTCACAATGGTGCTGCTATTTTCCCTCTCAGCTCTAACTATAGTGACAAGATGGGTCAAAAGCACCCATTGCATCACCCGTTTAACGAGACGACACTCCCCTGTCACGTTGCTTTTCATGGTAGCCAACTAGTAATGGGTTGACCCTTTAAAACAAGGCAGGCACGCCGTCAGAAGAGGACTTGAGCCCCATGGGGCGCCCCTGCGCGAGAGTGCCATCCGAGCAAGTGTCTGTGCAAAGTGATGCGATGTTCGCTTCTGCCGAGTCAGCGCCGTTCGAGCTGCATAACGATAGGCTTGGAATCATAAATCATCCTCTTCAGCAGGCGACGTGACAGAATAGTTTCGTCTCGTCACCGTCTGAAACAGGGGAGTCCCGTCGCATAAAACATAGAACGGACAAACACTGGTGTAGAGAATACATTTTTACATAAGATACTTTTACTGTGTAGGGAAATTGTGCTTTTTTGTGTGTCAGGGCACGTGACTAATGTTGGCCCAGAACAGTCAGAGCAGGGAGAGGTGAGAGTGGAACATGCTCACCAGTGTGATAAGAAGCCTCATTACAGACGGCAGCAGAGCTCCTCTGGTGTGCTCCCTAACCCCCACCCCACCTCCCCAACATTCTCCATTGGCTGCTATGAGCGGGAGACTGAATGACATATTGGACACTGAGCCGTACATGGGTAATTAACACTGGAACAAAACCTCAGGCCACCATGATCGAGTCCAAAGCGCAGACAGTTTTCACATAAATCACAGAAAGCGTTGGGACATGGGATACTGGTTCAGGGGAAGAAATCTTTGAGGGAAGTAATAGCGACCGGGGGAATTGGCTGTTCTGGTTGAGGTGGGGAGGCACAAAGCTGCAACAGGACACCACATGGATGCAGGCATGCAGGCACTCGCGCAGGCACTCGCGCACACACACACACACACACACACACACACACACACACACACACACACACACACACACACACACACACACACACACACACACACACACACACACACACACACACAAATTATGCCAGTCGTGCAGAGCTCCCTTGGAAAAGAGATTTTTTATCTCAATAGGATTTTCTCCTGGTTAAATAAAGGTCAAATAAAGAAATAAATAATACCTTTCCTGGTGCCTCTCTGTGTCTGTGTGTCCCCTTGTTGAACATCTGTAACAAAGAATAGGAGTCATGTTGTGTCTGTGACTGTGCATTCTCTGTGGAGTACAGGAAATGTCAGAAGGGTTTCAGAAGGTTCCTTAGAAATATTACTTTCATTTGCACATTCCTCTGGCGCTGCCTGTCTGCTTAGTCACGATCATGGTTAACATGTGTACAAATGCAGATGCGGTCATCACACACATACAATTATCAGAGTCCAACAACAAAAATATCACAGTGGGAGAGGAGCATATGGGGTCTACAAAAATCTATTATCAAATATTTCTGTTGTATAGAACGTTGCAATGATGCTACCAGAGTACCAGATGTACAGTAACTCACACAATAAAATAAATAACAACACATTAGACTGGGAACTCCAGCTGATGATGAAGTCTCGTTATTTACATGGCTGGGTGTCCTGGACATAATGATACGGTTATCAACACGCCAACATAGTTTTCTTTGATCTCGAGTTGCTTATTGCCTCCTTAACATTAAAATACTCTATGCCCTATTGTAGGTGAAAACCTTTTATAGTCATGAAATCCAATGGGCTTACTGTGTCAGCATAGCACAAGTCAAAATATAGCATGCTATCCATAATGTTGCTTTAAGCCACAGGTCAACTGTGTTGGCCCAGACAGAGGCATGGGCCACTGGAGGCAGTGAGTGAGCACTAATGAGCTCAGGGTGACCCACCTTCACTTTTATGCACGCACACACACACACACACACACACACACACACACACACACACACACACACACACACACACACACACACACACACACACACACACACACACACACACACACACACACACACACACTCTTATCAAAATCAGAGCAAAGGCTATCACGAAAGTGGAAGCCCCGGGGAAAACAATCTGAGCAGGTAGGAGAAACGGTAAAGGACTCAGTCCTTGAATAGACAGAGTGTTTATAAGTATGATATAACTAAAGAAGAGGATTGTAGTCAAAACCTGGTTATTCTTCGTTCCCAGCATGTACAGTAGGAAAGATTAGATCAGTGGTGGAAGAAGTCCTCAGACCTTTTACCTTTCAATACCACAGTGTAAAAATACTTTGTTACAAGTAAAAGTCCTGCATTCAAAAAAGTATTAGCATCAAAATATAGTAAAAGTACTCATCATGCAGAATGCCTATTTCCGTTAATCATGTTATTAAATAGTTATTGACCATTAATGTGTTCACCATTTTAATGTTGTGGCTGGTAGGTGGAGCTGATTGTAATTATGTTATGTGCTGCTGGGTAGCTTACCCAATAACAATATACCATTATTTATTAGTAGATTCATAATTTGTATTAATAATCTAAATCTGCAAAGTAACCGGTAACTAAAGCTGTCAAATAATTGTTGTGGAGTAAAAAGTATACTCAAGTAAAGTACAAGTGCATCTAAATTGTACCAAAGTAGAGTACTTGAGTAAATGTACTTGGTTACTTTCCAACACTGGATAGGATAGATTTTATTATCCATAGGGGAAATTTGTCATGGACACATACAATAACTGCTGATGAATCAATATGAGATTAACAGTGACAAATTTGTCAAGGACGGATGCTACAGGCTCATTTATGCTTCTTGGCGTGTAAGCCTCTCCGTGTCGATGACAAAAAAATAATAAGGTGTCGACAAAGTAAATAAAGTCCACAGATTATGTGAATATATGTGCCATGTTGAGTGAGTCAAAGAGGGTATACTAACCAAGGTCGTTAAGATTGCAGTAGGCTCTCCATTCTGAGCCATTTCTGCTCTTCAGAGTGCTTGACTGTTAGAGAAGAAAGGAAATGTTAAAATGCATGGACGCTTGTGTGGTATTTCACTGGAGAATTCTCTTTCAGAATATAGCTGAATAGTTGTTAGAAGAAGTGGTCTTACTTTGAGGGTCAGCGTGCCATCCAGGCTGCTGGAGATGGTGGAGGTGACATTACACTGGGCCACAGTATGATAGCTGGGGTTGGAGAAACACTGACCACTGCTCGTGGTGTTCTGACTCTGAGCGACTTCAATGGTACTGGGTCGCATTGCCGCTGTACTGCCACATTCTGTGGGTTTTTAAACAACAGGAAGGGGAGTTTCAGCATCTTCACGAAGAATGAAGAGAGGTAATTGTTCTGTACCGTCTATTAGTAATACTATAAGCAGCTGTGTTCAGATATAAATAGGTAATAGTGCGGATTACTTTCTTTGTTACAATAATTACTTTACTATAATACTATAATACTTTACTTTATGCACAGAATAATAGTTATGTGCATAAAATGTAATGTGATGCCTCTTAAATTATGACTGGTAGCCTTTTCTAGTTTCCACTCTGTAAGAGAGGAGCTGTGTATCACTGTCAGTGTATTGTGTGATCTGCCTATGTATTGTGTATTTATGTTATGTTTTGTGATTTTTTGTATCCTGATGGCTGCTTGGTACAAAATGAATTTCCGCAAGAACAATAAAATATCTATCTAGTAGTTACTATAATATGCTGGCGTAAAACAGTCAAGGCTGCTGATGATTAATGTTGTCATATTGTGAAATAAAAATAGTTTATCCTGGACACATTGGTTCTTTTGGTTGATAATGTTTGAGGGAAAAAAATAGAAAAATCCCAATACATATATTAAAAGGCATTAGAAAAAGAAAATCTGGTTCTGGGGTAGTCCGGCACCCTCTTGTGGTTAAATACGATGACATTTCCTCCAAGGAATACAATGCATAGCGGTATTTTGGTTTGTGAATTGGACACAGGTACAATTGTGCACAGATATTTTAACAAGCTCAATACGTCCTTTTGATGTACCTACACTTTGTGGCAAAGTGTAAGTAAATGCCACTGAATTTCTCACCAGAGAGGGAGTAGTCAGTGTTGGTGATGTGCATCTCCTGTGAGTAGGATACACTGGGCTGCATGTCGTGGCCTTTATCCCTCTGCTTCTGTCTGTACCACACAAACAGACTGAGCATGGCCATGATGATGAGGAGGAGGAAGATGACGCCCATCACGGCCCCTGCTGACTGGCGCTCAGAGCCACGCGCTGGGCTGATCTTGGTATAGGGGTTCAGCTCCTCCATCATCAGAGCTGCTACAAGAAAC
Organism: Gymnoscopelus microlampas; assembly: GCF_963454915.1. NCBI lineage: Eukaryota > Metazoa > Chordata > Actinopteri > Myctophiformes > Myctophidae > Gymnoscopelus > Gymnoscopelus microlampas. The sequence continues at coordinate 43,025,806 of NC_139943.1, forward strand.
ACACACAGATGCCTGGTTATCTCGGGCCTACACAGAGTGTTAACCAATTAATCGCTCTATACTTAGTAAAACAGAGTTGCAACTGCACTTGGTATGCTCTTTTTTCACTCTACACCAAATCTCTTCGGCAAAAATGTGCCAATCTACAAGGTCACACGTGACGATCTGCTATTTTGGGCGAATGTTCCCGCCAGAATAGGGATGCTAGGGTTCAAGTGGTTAATTTAACTCTGAGCATGTACAAATGTAAGCAACCAATGCAACACGTTACAAATTAATACATGAACACTAAGGATTTTACTGTGTAGATATAACAAGTTGATATTGTGTTGAGTGTGTCGAGTGTTTGAGGTGTGGTGCTGCTCCTGAACCTCATATAAGCTAATATAGCTCACACGTTTCAGGAGGTGGACTGGACCACTGTTGCCAGAGTTTGTGAGAGAAATAAGCAACCAGGTCTAGGAAAACAAGCCCAAAAGAAGCAACTAGGCCACATGATTACTTTAAACGTATATACAGTATATACAGTACAATACAGTATACCGGCTATTTGAATAATAGCCGATCTACAAGCTCACAACGCGTCGCATCGCAACGCTTGTAGATCTGCTCATTTCAAAATGTCTTGAAATAAAATGTGGAATATTTCGAATATTTTTTAAACATTTTAACAACACAAATCTGGTTCGAGGCTCCCTGGCACAAAACATTTTCAGATGGGGGTTAGGGACAAATACATATTTGAGAGCCACTGGTTTAAATGTTAAGAAACAAACCCAAAAAAACGCAACCACCAATATTTAGAAGCATGGTTAAATACAGTATGTACTTTATGTCTAGATGGGGCCACTCACCTTGATCACAGCGGATGCCTTTGTATCCTGGGCTGCAGTAGCATGTACCAGTCACATAGTCACAGGTAGCATTGTTCATGCACTCACATAACTGCTGGCACCCATAACCAAATGTACCCGCAGGACACTCTGCACAGGAGAGAAGAAGATATTAAAGAAGACACACCATGAATTTCACTTTTTTTTTTTTGGGCTCCCCAGTGTCTCTTGTACCCCACTTTTTTTTTTCTTTTAACATTCAGTCATTCATTCTCATTTCAGAGATTTTCAGAATGGGCGTGTCTGAACAGGCCATCTCAGAATGGCATGTTTGCTTACATCACGAACCATTCTGCCCATGTATTTTGACAGACAGAATTGCTCAGTAGCACCCCTCTGCCCAACAGGACGTTTTGGTATTGCAGCTGAAAGTGCTTTATAAGCCTGAGAGAATTGACTTGGGATGAGTATATCTGAGTGTTGATTTAGGCTCAAACCTTTTGAAAATGGTTTGAGGGACATACACCATATGATGTTAAATATCAAATATTTTTTTCAAATTCATGGTGTGTCTCCTTTAAGTAATCCAGCCACGTGATTTACTTATGGGGCAGAAGATGAAGTGGTAAGGACACATTAGCGAGCACATGCACGCAGGCACACACACACACACACACACACACACACACACACACACACACACACACACACACACACACACACAGACAGACAGACAGACAGACAGACAGACACAGAGTTGCAGTACTACTACTCACTCTGATCACAACTAGACCCAATGAAGCCCGTTCGGCAGGCACACTGGCCAATGATGTGGTCACAGTCAGCGCCATTCTGACAGCGACACACGTCAGAGCAGTCCCTGCCATAGAACCCTGAGGGACAGCCTGGGACAGTGAGGGGTTGGGGGTTCAGGAACAAAGAGGAGGTAAATAAAAAGGAGAGCAAACATGAAACATGACAAGGCCATGTTGTTGGGAATATACAGTCATTTATGAATGGGAGCTGAGCTTTATTCAGCCACAAATCTCATGCTCCCGACAAGGCGTCATGGGTGACACTTTAATACACACTAAAATCCCCAGCGTCAATTTATCCATTTGTAACTCTGAAAGTGTACAAATGGAAATGGATTCAATGGGTCCCTTTGGTTCCATTGGTACGTACAGTCTCAGAGTACATTTAACGCAGGACTTTACTGTGTACAGTGGAGAAAACACGGAACTAAACAATAGGAACAGAGAATCCATGCTAAGACAACAACAGTGCAGCATCACAAAAAGAGCAAACCAAGCCTTTGATGGGAGAAGTAATGCTATTCATATCAGCAGAGCAATGGGGTTAATCCACTGCATTCCTGGATGAATGACTGAATGCCTCATGTAAAAAGCATCACACAGAGATAACAACAGTAGCTGGTGGTAAAAGAGAGTAGATCTTTTGACACTTCACTCATTAAACACATATTATCGCAACGCTCTTTCCAGAGTGTTTGTCTTTCTTTTGACGATGGAGAATGAACAATTGTCACCTAGTGCAGTACTGCGGGGATGCCAGCAGATGGCACTGTGTGTCTATTGGTAAAACCAGACTATACTGGGGGAGACTCACGTTGTGTGCAGTAGAGGCCAGTCCATCCGGGGCTGCACCTGCACTCCCCATCATAGGCACTACACTGGGCTCCATTGTGACAGCTACACGAGTTGAGGCAATCAGGGCCCCACTGGCCTGAGGGACAGGCTGCAGACGACACACACACACACACACACACACACACACACACACACACACACACACACACACACACACACACACACACACACACACACACACACACACACACACACACACACACACACACACACACACACACACTTGAGCATGCCTTATGGATGACACACATCAATTCATAACAACACAATACCACAGAGGACATTTTCACAAATGTATTCCACCACACACATGCTTTACATAGTATAGTATGTTGCTGTCCAGTGCACCCTAAACTATCCTAAATAATGATCGGGAGACCACACACTGGTAATATAATATCTGTCTAATTACGAGGTATTTTCTCCTCTAAGTGCTTAATGGAATGGACCACCATGTATCAATTTCCCACAGCTTAATGACACAAAGCTGTGTTTCTAATCTCAGCCATTCAGCACGTTAAATCATGCCGCACATAGGCGGAATGTCTCACAATAATCATTTCCGTAAGCTGCGTGATTTACACCAGCCGGGGTTGTGGGCAGTTCAGGGGGATGAAAATGACAGATGTGCATGAAAGTAAACGTGTAGGAGAAGCTAGAGGGGAGAGATGGAGATGGAGATGGAGAGGCAGATCATCAGCAGAGACAGGGTGAATGACAATGAGGAGTGCATCACGTTACCCTGAGAGCAGTCCTCTCCAATCCAACCTGGGAAACACTGACAGGAGCCATCGATGGGGTTGCAGGTGCCGTTGTTGGTGCACATACAGGTCTCACCGCAGCCCTGCCCGTACCTGCCACTTGGACACACTGAGAATACACAGAGAGGAGATAGTCAATTATGTAGGCTACTCATCTGCATGTGATCTCTGACAGCACATGCACAGACTAGCACATGCACAGACTAGCAAGTAGGCAGGACAGAAACAGATCTTGTGGGTTCTTGTTCAAGTTCTTATTGTAGCTGTCAGCGTCGATTGTCATAGGCACAGAAATTAAAGTCTGAAAGGACAATAAACAAATCAATCAATCAGTAAAGTTGGACACACTGCTTTGAGTTTTGTTACCAAGATGAACAATGAAGCTCCAAAGAGCGTGAAAGTAAATGTATGCTTTTATATAATTGGGTGTTAGGCATGCTGTTAAAGGCAAGGCAACAGATAATTTTAAATGCTGGATATTAAAATAATGTGAAAAAACAGTACTTGCAGTACAGTATGTTATAATTTGTCTCATAAACAATAAATATGTTTAATATATGTTGGTAAAAGGTGTTTGAATAGCTAAATCTGTCCCGCCGTCAACATTCAACAATCCCAAGTTGAGTAGGTTTGTGATGTCAGGAGTGGGAAATCACCTAAAATCTGTATAAAGTAAACAAATTCAGAATCAGAATCAGAATCAACTTTATTGTCACATCACAGGTTTACAGGTGTAAAACAGTGGGTGAAATTCATTTTTATGCAAGCTCCATCATTTTTGTTATTTCCATAAGAGAAAGGGAAGAAGAAGAAGTGGGGGGGGGGGCAAGGGGGAATTAAGAGAGATCAATAAAAACAAACAAATTATCAACATATTTACACATTGTACCGGATATCTATCCGGTGCCGTAAGTATCTAGGGTAAGACATAAGGGGCAGTAAGTATCGGATGTCATAACAAATTCAAGGATACATATCATCAATATACATTTCATTTAACTTTTAACAATAGAGAGGCTTCCAGAGCATTGCAAATATCTATATTCATAGGCCAATATTATACTCAAAGTACTGGCAATACAGTGTATGTCTAGGAGCTTCCTCCACTCGTGATGTCATCACTGTGCAATTCCATTCTGCTACCTGTAGGCTCACCTTTTCAAAACTTCTCATTTTAAGTAATTTCCATATCATTATATGATTAAAAGACTGATATTGTTGTTTAGATATGAACTAGTGTGTAAATATCAATAGTTGTTGCTCTAGGTATACCTTTAAAGTGTTGGGGACATTATTTAAGTGGCCCAACAGAACAACTGCTGTGCCACTGAATTAAAATAGACCATGTACATAGACCAGTGTATAATTATTTTAATACAAATAATTTATATTTATATGTTAGCTGTCAATATCCTTAATAAAAATAAATATATTGTCAGTACAAAGCCTATTATATTGTTCCAGTGGGGCCCTCAACTGAAGGAATAACTGTAACGCTGTATTAACACCCAGCACAAGTTTTCCACCTGCATAGCACCTTATATACACCAAACAAAAAAGGTGCTAAATAGCACTACAAGTGGTTCTTTGGCTGGTAATCACAGGGGAACCTCTTTTGGTGCTATATAGCACCTATATTTGTCAAATGTTTGTATATAGAACCATTAGAGGTGCTTAAACTAAGCTGAAGAATCAGTAGAACCTCTGAAGAGTCTCAACAGGTTCTTTTTAAGGCAGCAGTGCTATATAGCACCTCAACCATCATCCCAACAACGTTGAAGAACCGCTGAATACAGGTAGACAGGTACATTTAAGTTGACAAATAAACAGAACAGGCCTGCGTTGGACACATCTTAGTGGCTGTGAAGCAGTCCGACTCTTTATATGAGGTGATTTTAATGATTGCATTTCAACAGACTTTCTCCTTGTCTTGAGAGTTCTTTGAAGCCCCTTCATGCAGGTGTTCATTAGGCTGTAAGGGTAGGATACCAGCGTGGCTCATCCAGAGGAGATAGTGATTGTGTGCGCACGCTGGCCACCTTTGTCCCGCGAGACCCTCTGCTGCCTGCTCTCCATTCATTATGATCTGGACAAATTAGTGGCGGCTCTCTTTTTTCTCTTTCCCTCTTCCTTAGCTAACCTATTAAACTTTTATTCATAAGACATTTCTCAAAGAGAATGAAAGAGAATTCAAAATACCCCCGCTGCCTTTCTGGTTATTTATAAAGACAGACTGGTAAATTATTAGGAGAAGTAATATCTACACTTCGACTTCCTTCAGGAGGGCAAGACACAGCAGCAGCTCCTCTTCATTACTGGGTGACCATTGAGTATCACACACACACACACACACACACACACACACACACACACACACACACACACACACACACACACACACACACACACACACACACACACACACACACACACACACACAGCTATCACTATGTAGTCATTAAATAGTAAGACAGTAGCAGCATGGTAACAGTAACTATAAAGCTGTGTCTATATTATTTTATGTTGTGTGAAATTGAAACACAAATTTGCCTCCCCTGTGTCCATAAAATACTTTTAGATGTAGCTGAATGCTAAGTAGGTCATCACTACACTATTGTCACTTTTACGGCCTAAAACTCACATGGACGGTTCAAACAAGAGAAATGGAGTCAGTTCAAACAGTTCTTTGATCTCTAGCAAGTGCAAAATATTGGCACCATCCCAGCTTGTTAAATATCCAAGACAGAAATGGATTAAAATCATCCTGTAAGGCACACTAGAGTGAGTAACGCACTAGACAATGTTCTGGGTAATGTAGCATTAGCTAAGTACAGTCATTCTCCCACCAACAGGCAACAAAGTGAAATATGGGCAACAATGTACTTACTGTACTGGCAATAAACTGGCAATCTTCACTGTTGATATAAGAAATAGTGCAAGAGTAACTCTAGGACACTGCTGACAATCTCACATGCCCGAAAAGGTGTTGTGTGTCATTGCTTCAGGCAGCAATGAATACAAGAAGAACATTTTGACTTGGTCACACATCGTCACTGTTGGGTGGAATGCTATTAGACGCTTTATAACCCACACTGTATGTCTCTCTGTGGGTCATAAATTATTTAACCACTTGATCATTAAATTTTACTTGACGATTAATTGCCATTCAGATAATTGCTATTAAGAATTGAGTTTGCCTTTTAGGCTTTGTACATTACACAGGATATAACAAATAACTTAAATATACAAAGAAATGACAATAATTAAAATAAATAATGTACTATGGCCAAAAAATACAATATATTTAATAGTTGTTTACTGTCAACATTTTTCCAAAATTGCAAAAATAGCTGATCTACAAGCTATACATCTTGTAATCATTTTACATCTTAAGAATTATTGTGGTAATAAAGATATATTTCAACCTGACTGATACCTTAATTGCAGCTTCGATCATTAGTATTAGTATTTGCCCTGAAACACTAATTCCTAGAGTGGCGTAGTCTGGTACTGTCCGCGCCTTAGTGCCCTGGTGCGATGATGCAATGCGTCGTGAGCTAACCCTATTTTAGTTTTAGTTTTAGTAGTAATATTCATGAACATTTGTCAACAGATGAATGGGATTGGATTATCCCAAATAACTGGGATTAGGTTGTGTAATAATTGTGACAAGCCAAAGCACTATTTTATACTTTAAAAACTATGATCTCACAGCGATGAGCATGTCGATGTCGACATTTCAACTAATGACATGCCCAAAACACTGTAGCTACGCCATGCAGGTTGAAAGTGGTTAACCAATGAAAAGCGAATCTCATGCCTCCATTGGAACTGTTTTTTCTTTTATTTTTTAAGTTTTCCACCCAAGAGCGATGACATGCATACTTCTGACACTTTGTAAAGCAATCTGCATGCAGCTCCTTTGACTGACTCTAAAGATTCTTTGTTTGTCTCCTTGGAAAAAAAGACGGATGCGTCACTGCAATGTTCTGATTTCTGACGAAGGTTGCTGCAAGTAGGGGACATTTGATACTTTAATATTTATTATTAGTAGCGTCGTGGCTGAGGTGCTGTATACTCGCCTTGGTTACACAGAGAGCCGGAGAAGCCAGACAGGCACTCACAGTGACCTGTGACGTGGTGACACGGCCCGGTGCTGTGCACACACTGCGGGCATGACTGGCTGCATCGGTGCCCGTAGAACCCAGGGGAGCAGACTGGAACAGGGACAGAATGAGAGAGTGAGAGGGAGGGGGACAGAGAGGGGGAAGAAGAATTGAGATGGGTGTGAGAAAAATCAAGGCCATCGAAATCAATGAAAAGTACCCGGAGAAGACAAAGGAAAGGAGAGCGACAAAGGGAGTGAGCGAAAGAGAAGTCAGTCTTTATTTGAGTCACTGGCAGAAATGGAACCGTAAAGGAGTTAAGGGGCCTCTGAAAGCCTTTTTATAATATTGATTCTTCTCGACGAGAGAGGCTTCATACTCTGTAATTATTATCAATCTGTGCATTCTGTATGCTGATTTCACTGAAAGCCTGTCAGCCACTGGGAGATACTCAAAACATATTTCGAGGTAACACAATCTCAGCTGCAGGAAGCACCTACAGTACTCTAATATACAAAGCTGTATACAAGCTGTATTACATAGACACATTTTGATTCACTAGAGGGAGGAATGGTATAATACTTGCAAACGTTCTAAGTTGTCTGTCTTAACTGTCTGTTGTTCAGGGAGATTCCCTTCAAAAAGGGTGGGTCGTAGAAATTAAGACATCTGATATTTAGAGGGCACTCCCTCTCTCTCGCTGTCTCTCTCTCTCACACATACACGTGCATCATGCATGTCCCACACACACACACACACACACACACACACACACACACACACACACACACACACACACACACACACACACACACACACACACACACACGTGCCTCTCTCTTATGTTCCACTCTAAGGGATGTTTACAGGTTTGTCACAGTGAAATTCACTTCCAATCAGCGAGCTGGTCACTTGAGAACAGCATCAGAGAGGCTCTACTCAGCGACCAGAGCTTGCACTCCCAGTAAGAGTGGCCCTCTGTGGTCTTGATGAGCCTGAGGCAAGGGTTGTGTGGCTCCCACTGAGAGCCTGAGAAATGGCAGCGAGAAGGGGTGTTGGAATAAGGACACATGTGATTTAGTGATAGTTGGTATGAAGTGTTTACTCTCAGACGTTTATTACCAACAGCTTAAGTGTTTCTCCCGGCTAGTTAACTCACTCATTCTCAACAAATCCGCATCACTAGTGAGCTAGAGATGGCTACCACGCTGCTATCAGTACATTGTTTCAGATTTTTGGTTGTTTTTTTTAAACGTGGGTCTCACTTCTTTTGCAGGATGTCCCTCGGTAACCAGGTGCGCACACGCACGAGCCGTCTTCTGGGGAGCAGGAGCCTCCGTTCTGACAGGAGCAGCTCACCGAACAGTTGGGCCCCCAGAATCCTTGTGGACATACGTTATCACAGTGGATTCCTGCGGGCAAATTGCAGTGAGGAACAATCAGATATAATACGGCATGAAGTCAAACTTTGTTTGTGATGAAATTATTTGCAAATATCCCACCATTTGTACAGAATCAAAATTACTGCACTTCATTCTCAAGAGAAAAAATATATCACATTCAGGAAAGGAGAGGCAGGAGCATTTTGCCCGTTGAAATGATCGTTTATCCTGGAAAATAGGCTGATGGCTCTGAGGAAGGCATTACTGCCCGAAACATCAGCCTTTTTTTTCCTGCCCTATGTCCATTAAAGGATCATTTTAATGTACGAGTTCTGAGTGCTCCTGCCAATGCTTTCGGGTTAGTCGTTTTATGATGTTTCCTGAGTGAGACATCTTCTTTGAGCTTCTGCCTCTCTGCATGTTTTCCAAGTTCGTGTCAGGTGCATTCTATGAGCACATTCAATGTCTGTTAGATCTGTAGAAGCATGGTCTTAGCATAGTTTTTAACAAAGATGGTTTGAGTTCTTTTTTTGCTCTCTGTCTCTTGTTATTTTTTGATTTTCATTTTCAGTTCAGCTCATCTTTTCGGGCTCTGTGTCTCCAATCCAAATGTATTTATTTTTTATCTGACGGGGGCTCTCTGCCAGTGCAGTGTGTTGATTAACAGGGTTGGGTCCCCAGAGTGGCCCCAGCTCGTCTCCTATTCTCTTTCAGGGTAGCTGGGGTTGTGTACTGAAAAGAAGGGAATGAGTCTGCTGGGTCAGTCTGCTCCATAAAGGACCCCCAGTGTACACATGAAGGCATTAGCACGTCCATTTGACCAGCTCTCTCTCCCTCTCCATCTCTCCCTCTGCACCACATAAAAGACCGCTGAAAGCAACAAGCAACAAGCCTCGCCTCTGTTGTTGCCAACAACAGTGGAGAGGCACATGTGCACACACGTGCACACACACGTAAACCCAAGCCCAGCAACACACACATGCACAAGCGCCAAAAACAAACAGGCATGCAAGATCACACATACACACACACATTGCACCCTTTCAAGTGCCAGTCTTTACTTCGAAGCCTCATTTGAAATGTCCTTTGACTGGGGGATATCTGAGAATGATGCGGCCATTAAAGCAGCATTAGTGCTGTACCTTTGAATTAAACCTGGGATAAACTCTTGGGACTAATGTCACACAGTAGCTATGATTCCTCATTGGCAGAGCAGAAGGCTAGGTTACAGTGAAGTGAAACTTATCTTTGATGAAGAAGAAAGGAGTTGGGGGGGGCATGAGCAGGGTGATTTAGACACCAGCCCTGCCAGGGACATCAAACCAAGGGCAGGAGGCTTGTGTGAGGGTGTTTGACGTTCTGCTGGGTCAGGCAGAAGAAACAGTAGCTGCCTTTATTGTCGGCAAATGAATGTGAATAGAGCGTCACACTTTGAGTCTAACGGTGACAAACAGAGGCGCTTTGGAAGCCTTGCAAGGGAGAAGAAGAAAGAGTGACTGAAGCTCCAACGTCTTCAAAGGACGCTTTCTGCTGAGGAGTGCCAGAGGTCCCACTATCCAATTTGTGAAGAGTGAGCGGAGAAGCCCCCCCCCTGCACACGCACGCACGCACACACACATATACATGAATTATATATAATATGTATTATATATATATATATATATATATATATATATATATATATATATACATACATATATATATATATATATACATACATATATATATATACATACATATATATATATACATACATATATATATATATATATATATATATATATATATATATATATATATATATATATATATATATATATAGTAGCCCTCACACCTACGTCGCACTGCCGATCCGACCAATATGTCTGAGTCATAGTGTCGGGGGCTTTGTCAGGGTACCCATTGAACCCCTCTGTCCCTTTTGTGACAATATATGGAGATGTCTCTTTCTGTCTGTCTACCTGTGTCCCTTTTATTCCTGTATATGGAGATCTCTGTATCTGTCAGTCCTTGTCCCTTTTATTCCCATATATGGAGATCATTGATGTCATCAGTATATGCCCATATATTAGACTGGCCATATATGGGAATATTGGTTGGATCGGCGGTTCTGGACAACTGGATATCCAAACTACTCGACGGCGGGCACCGCACTCCCTCGAGTCCTTGCCGCTGCGAGCGCCGAATTTGAAGTTGGTCGGTCCCATGTGAACATGGCCATATCTGGGCATACAGAGATCCCTGATGTCATCGGTATATGCCCATATATGGGCATGCACCCTTTTGTGCCCATATATGGAGCTGACTGATTTGTTTGCGCCTAGTCTCGCGTAGCCAGACCCAACTGAAAATGAAAAACAGCGACCTCTGCTGTCCTATGTCTGTTGGGTCTGGCAGGAAGCAAACGTAACACCAGTGCGCAAGGAAAGCGGGGTTTGTATCTGCCTTCAGCACATCGCTTCCGGTTGGTGCGACTATGTTTTCATTCCCACTAACAATATTTATACACGGAACACTAACACCACTTCTCCCAGAGAACATGGATGGTTTTGGTTATAAGCCCACTTGTTTCTATGATGAAAGAGTAAGTTAAAATGTGAATATCTTTCCGTGGTTTTGTCTGCTCCGAGGACGCTATTGTTAAATTAGTTTAGGTTAGTTTCGAGGGGGAAAGGGTGGACGGACACGTGAATCCCGCCCACTACATTTGATTGGGTAAAGCGCGGCCTGCTTCCTGATCTGAAGGCACACCCACTTGAAACCAATGCGCACGGGTTGTCAACACGGCTACCGACAGATTCCAACGCAGAGCAGAATCTGTTCTTGAGAGATTAGTTTGCGCCTGATGCCATGACGACACATTGAGGTTAGAGAACGCACTCCATATTTGGACGTAGCTACATTGGGAACTCCTAATATGGTTATGGCTGAATGGCTGAATGGCTGATAGTGGATCGGTGCATAGTCACACCCATAACCAATTCAGCATTTTAGGCTGTGTCAGAGGCATTTCTGATACTGGTATCGGTATCAGAACAAATACATTAAACAAATTTAATATTTGCTCATAAAATTATCAAAATATACAAAATACTGGTGTGAGAAAATGTATTTAATACAAAGACAAATCGTCGCTGTTGGACAAAAACCTTATTTAAACTTTTTATATTTTTCCATAAATTAATTAGTTGTACAACAGTGTCACGCAAAAGTATTGAAAATAGCCAATCTACAAGCTCTCAACACGTCGCATTGTGACGTGTGTTGTGAGCTTGTAAATCTGCTGTTTTCGCTATTTCCCCCCAAAAAAATCAATGAAAGGTTAAGTGTGTCTGGGTTTTACATATATTGAAGCAAACTTAAATATACGCACATCGACAATGGGTGCTGGGCGGAAAAAGATGAACAAAGTGAAGCCCACACTCCACCTACATGGCAACGAACCAGCAAATAAAGTGGTTCGATTCCATGTAGCTGGAGTGCGGGCTCTACTTTTCTCATTTAGACAAATATTGAACCAATGAAGAGGATTAACAAGAACTTGAGACTAAATAATAACTACATTGGATCCATTGGAACACAGGTTCTTTTTTTTAATTTCCTGAAATGTAACCGTTTTGGACATACAAGGTTTCCGCCCGACATCAACAAAATACAAATAATGTGTCATTTGAAAATACAAAATGACTAAATGTTTTTAGGAACAAATTTTAATAAGTGCAACAGTAGAGTAGGCGAATTTCCTAACTGTCTAACTAAGTGAGAAGTGTGACAATGAACAGTAGAGTGAGGTGCAACACATTTAGTATAAGAGAAAGAGAAGTGCTTTCCACTCTTAAACAACTCCTTCATGTACTGCCACTTTATTATTATTATTATTCTCCAACAGTCAAGCAGTTAAGATGAACCATGCCTGCAAAAGAAAAGAGATGCAACTGGTCCAATGATGGCAAAGTGGTGTTAAATCTCACAAAGAGTAACTTGAGTGGATATGAATCCAGTGAATACAGGTCCTCCCTGGGATCGTCTAGGAATTGAAGGGTCTCTAAAGGCTGCAGCATATTCCAAACGACAGCAAATAGTTTTTCGACATCAGAAGGGCTTGTCCAACCGAAGAAAGTTCTGTTTGTGTTCTTTTTTTTTATCCCACAATTTTGCAACCCCATTTTTTTCACCCAGTGCCAATTGTCTAAGTAATCCTGGGAGCTACACTCCCTCTGCCAGCCTAGGGAGAGCCCAGAGCCGAGCTCATACCTCCTTCAATGCATGAGAGCTAACAAGCCTTCTTATCACCCAACAGGGGGGAGTTTCCCCGATAGGAAGGTGGAAGGAACACGTTATTCCAACCAGTTCCTTTCCTCTCCATCAGGCGCCCCGGCTGACCAGGGGGAGGCAGTATAGAGACCAGGATTACTGCATGTTCTTGTGAGGGTACCTACTCTAGGGGACACGGGGAGAACATGCAAATTCCACACAGAAAGGCCCTTTCATCAACCCCACCTAGGGTATGGGCACTGATGACGCGGAGGAGAGAACACGCCCCCAGCGCCCACAGCGTCCCCGGCAGGAATCAAACCTTCTAGGACTTTCTAGCTGTGAGGCGACAGCGCTACTGACTGCGCCACCGTGCCCCCCTGTCCGTCTATCCGTCTGTCCATCCGTCCGTCTGTCCGTCTGTCCGTCCTTCCGTCTGTGCACAGCTAATCTCCGACTGTGCACACACACTCCCTGGTTGTCAGAGCAGAACCTCTGCCCCTGTTTGTGTTCTATACTGCCTCAGAACTCGGCTCTGAGTTCTGAATGCTTGACCCTGCCCACTTAGTATTCTGCCAGAATCTCCGCCGTTTATTGTCCCGAGACTATGTTTTTTTTATATTTATCCAACAGATTTTTTCCAAACATCACGCAAATCGGTAAACATTATCTCTATAGTCATGAGATTAAGACTGATCTGTCAGATTTTTTATATTCCCTCCTGATTGGCAAATTCCAAACATTGCTGGCCCACAATAACCTACCTGACCTGGTGCAGACCTGTGCTCCGAGGAGCACTTTATCTAGTTTTTTATCAAACAAAACTGCAAAATGCTTTGACGTAATTTGTCTCTGAGATTTTGTCATTTCTGACGACAGACACAGTGGACAAAGTGTGTTCTATCTCTCTCAATTAATGAATTGCCATCTCGGTGTGTTTGTTGTAACATATTTATGGGTAATGGCACAGACGAGATGAGTGCTACAGTATGCTGTTGTTTATTTTCTGACAGTAGTGACAGTGCGAAAGACAGGTATATGGAGAAACGAAGGCTCAATACAAATAGGAAAGCAACAATAACTTTACATTTGTAGTCGGTCATCAAAACAGTCCATGGTACGTTGCTGACAGTGACAGATTGCAGAAATGCAATATAAATCACTAGCACATGAGTGTCTGACTATACTCACACAATGTCTGGATATGTTTTGCTAAAATCACGGAGGTGCAAGTACAGAACAAAATTCTGAAAGCCACCGCTGAAGTTTTTATGAGGTCATTTCGTTCTTAGTGACCTACCATAGTGGACCAAAATGTATGTTGGTTTGGAGTATGCTGCAGCCTTAAAGGAGTAGTTCACCCAACAAATAACTTATTTTCTATCAATTACACACCCCATGAAGCCTTGAATTCAATGTTTTGTTTTCGTTGCATTCCTAAGACAATAATTTGATGACCGGCGGAGACTCTTTGGAGGCTCTTTGAGTCTCCGGCAGGAGACTCTTAGGAGACTCTTTGAGTCTCTGGCAGGAAACTCCACCGGTCATCAATTTAGTGGCTTAGGAATGCGACAAAAACAAAACAATCTCCATGAATTCAAGACTTCATGGGGAGTGTAATTGATAGAAAATAAATAAAATTGGGTGAACTACTCCTTTAACTACTGTATGCTTTGCTTTGGCTTGGTGACATCTCTCTACCCACCTGGCTGTCATTTCCTGTTGACAGGATTGGAGACATTCAATACAGCAATTTTCCATTGAACACAAAAATGTAAAAACCGGGGACAAATTTTCACTAATAATGATTATGCTACAGACATTCTGATGGAAGTAATTTTGCCTTACCCTGGTAAGAAGACGGAGAAGTCATCCCTATTCTCTTCAGTGGAGTTTAAAGTAGCAATGTCACTTTATGATAGAAGACCAAGCTAGCTGAGTGCAGAATGAGTCATACTGTATGGTATCTACTTCTTCTCTGCAGTTTGTTTGGGAGGCAACCACTACAACTTACACAATGGCTGGGGTGCTGTTACCAGACTGGCTCCACTGACATCAATTTCAAGCTGTAATAAGCTATTGAACCTTTTGTTAAAGCCAGCCATGATGGCTTTCAAAAATAAATGTGCAATACCACAGGTTTGAGGCTTGCAGCTCATGTAGTTTAGCCTGAACAGCAAAAGGGTACAGTAGGTATGTAGGAGCACACTATTTTAGCATGAGGTCTGACCTTGAAGGCAATCAATAACAAAGACAATGCTTGAGGACATGAAATCAATTTCAGGAGATTTTGGTCTGCCAGAGCATTCAATAGGACTGAGCACTTTGTCATGATGAATGCCTAGAGAACCTTTTTGGTATCAATGGTCGAAACCAAACTCAATGAGTGTGTATGTGCCTGCGTGTGGCGGTAGAATGATGGCACACTCTGACACGTCTCCCTCTGGATCTATTGTAATGTCTGAAAGACCCACTTCCTACTTAATGGACTGCAAATGGACTGCATTTGTATAGTGTCTTTTCTAGTCTTTCTGACCACTCAAATGCGCTTTATAATATACTTCACATTCACCCACACACACACACACACACACACACACACACACACACACACACACACACACACACACACACACACACACACACACACACACACACACACACACACACACACACACACACACACACACACACACACACACACACACACACACACACACAGCAATGGCGGAACACTGGTACACATGCAGTGTATTCACATATTCACTGTCAGTGGAGGCAATCATGCAAGGCACTACTCTTCTCACCTGAAGCAGTTATGGGTTCAGTATCTTGCTCAAGGACACTTCGACAAACGCAAAAGAGCCGGGAATCGAATCAGGAACCGTCCGACTCCCAGGCGGCCGCTCTATCTCCTGTCTCATGTTGTTCCTCTGGAACAACTTTGATACTGAACACTTCAAATGCCTATGCGAAGTTGGATGCATTGCCAGTCTCTTCAGAGTTTGTTGTTTTAGTAAAATCCTCATAAATTGAGTGTTCAACCTGGCAAGGCCCTGTAATAATTATATGAATAATTTGTGTTGGCCAATGGATACATGCCTTTTGAACAATTTCATTATCTCTGTTTCTGCAGATACATTTTTATTTTGTGTCACTTGAACAAGATAAAAAAAATCTTCTGTCTGTCTGAGATCCTAGCTTTGTTACGCTGTGCACTGGCAAACTCCTTTTTGTGTTCCTCAGATTCCTGTAGTTTTTCAGGGTGCCGTGATTTCAAGTGGGATTTTAAATGTTATGTCGCTGCAAGAGAGCCACATATAATGATGTTTTTGTTTGTGCACAGCTGACACTCAGCCTCTATCTTTAAATTTTTGAATATATGAGTCATTATTTTGAAGTATTTGCCTTCCAACATAGCAAACTCGAGTGACAGTCTAGCTTTCTCTGTAGACATGGCAGCCTGCAAGAAAGACTCTGATGTTCCATCCTCATTCATCCCTTGAGATGACTTTGACTCCATAAATGTATTATTAATTAGGTTACCAATTGCAAAATGTACCCAGGTTGAGATAAACTGTGCTTAATCTAGAATCAAGGGTCAGACAGAAGGCAAAAATTGCATAAAGATTATACAAATTGTGCACTCCTGATGCGTTCATTATTTGTGGCATTATTTGCAAAACGGGCCCCTCTTGCAAACTTTGGAAGCTAATCGTAGCCAATCGGAATTTGAATTATGAAAAGTGTGACTGATACGCGCCAACCCCCCCCCCCCCCATCGTGGTATAAAAAGGTTTGAGAACCCCTGGCGTAGAGGTTCGTCCTTGGTCTTCTGGGATGTACATGCAAAGTTTCATACCGATCAGGCCAGCGATGCCCGAGATTAACTCTACACAGACAGACAAACAAACAAATAAAGTAACAAACAAGCAAACAAGCATGTGTCTGTTCAATTATACTGTTCAAGGAAACTGGTCCAAACATAAACACATTTTAATAACTGGAGGCACAAAGCAAAAACACTGATAGCAACAAACTGGAAGTACACAGATCAGATGAAAGAGGGACTGTGCCTTCAAATGTTCCTAGAGATGATCTCTATGGAGGGATCTGCATCTAATCTCTCTCTGAAGTTTATAATGAGTAGTGGTGGAAAGTATCTATGTACATTTACTCAAGTACTGTACTCAAATACAATTTGAGGTACTTTTACTTTACTTGATTAATTTATTAAACTTTTTTGATACTTAATACTTCTACTTTACTACATATCAGAGGCAACTATATACTTTTTACTCCTTCAGTATTATTTGACAGCTTTAATTACTAAAAATACAAAGGTATTTTGTTTTAGCACTTTGAGATTTGGTTCAAATGCAAAGTGCGTTACAAATAAAATGTATTTGTATTGTCAAAAGTCCTATACTTCTGGCACTACTGGTTGCTGACGGCCAGGGATTAAAGTTTGAAAGTGTGCTCAAAAACTGAAGGTCCAAAACGTCCGTGGAGCTTTAATATGCTCTGATGCTCTGATCAGAGCTCTTTTTATGCTCTGATGAAGGCTCATAGCCGAAACGCGTTTGTTTATTGGTGTGTGGCAATAAAAAAGTGGAAATGTGAGTACTTTATCCTCCATTGATTTGAAATTTTGGATGCACTACCTTTTTGGGATTTTTTCAATTCCTACTTTTGATGTGTATTCCGTCAAAAAACTATTTGACTCCCATCAGCAACGCCTGCCCTTGAATACAGACCTTGTTAAATACCTTTAACATTGGCCTTGACCAAGCCCTGCGGTGACGTCATCAAATAAGAAACAAGTCATAATGGCTCTTACAGTATTATTATTGGAGTATTATTATTAGTTTGCTTGGTAGATTTAGATTATTATTACAAAACATACAGTTAAGACCAATTTGATTCTTCGGCTATTCGAAAATAGCTGATCTACACTCTTGCAACACGTTGTAATGCGATGCGTTGTGAGCTTGTAGATTCTAGTACTTTTACTGTAAGTACATTTTGATGCCAATACTTTCACTCAAGTTCAAACTTAAATACAGGCCTTTTACTTGTAACTGAGTATTTTTAAGTTGTGGTAATTTTTTCCTTATTCGTTTTAGTAGCCTAATTTTTACGAGTCTACCTTGTATAGATATCGAGTTGCAAGTAAATGCTATTTATGCTATTATTTGTTAGGAATTTGTTTTTTACCAGCAGTAACATAACTCACATAAGCAGACACTAAAGAATGATTGAGATGTAGCCAGGATGGAGTCAGCACACCTTACATTTTATGAATGATAAATTCATAATTCATTTTGTAAAACATTTAATTTGAAAAGAAACCCAAAATATAGCTTTAGAAGAAATACCACAAGAAAGAAAATTAACTGATGTCTTAAAATCTATTACCTCTTTTAATTATCTTATCATCAAGAGGGTGGCACACGCTATTTTGTTGGCAAAAATGAAGATTAACCGCTTTGAAAATGCCGTAACCCATTAAAACCGGGAACGCATCTGTGTAACCACATAAACCATTATTTTATACTTTGGCTATTCAAAAATAGCAGATATACAAGCTCATAGCGCGGCACCGAGTGCCCCTTGTAGATCTGCAATTTTTGAAAAATCTTGAAAATGTGTTTAAGTCTTTGAATATATATATATTTTAAAGCAAACATTTTTAACTCGAGGCTTTGCTTCTGGGGGTCCCTGGAAAAAATCATTTTCAGATGGGGGTCGGGGGCCAAATACATATAATTGTGGGGGTCTGACATGAAAAAGTTTGAGAACCACTGATTATAGTACTGTTAGGATTTAGGCAATTTGTTCGAGCCACTTCTGCAGACTTAAGATGCCAATCTTAGCCAATCAGGATGGAACGTGAAAAATTATCATTTTGATCCATAAATGTGGCTTCCTGGTGGCGCTATAACAGGACAATGTGAAAAGAGTAGTATTTGTGTTCGCTGTGTTCATGATTTGAGGCATTTTGTTCAAAATTAGCCACTCCTGTTAACTGTAGATGCCAATCTTAGCCAATCAGGATGGAATATGACAAACCGGACACATCTGTGTTGATCACATGACTATAGAGAAAATGTGTACCGATTTGCGTGATGTTTGGACAAAATCTCTAGGAGTAATCTAAAAAAATCTGCCTCCTGGTGGCACCATAACAGGCTGATGTGAAAAATGTGGGGCAGAGGTTTTGCTCTGGCATCCAGGGAGTGTGTGCGCACAGTTTCACATCGATCGGGCCAACAGTGCAGGAGATGAGCTGTTCACAGATGAACAGACACACGGACAGGGGCAAAACATATAATAGTCTCGGCCACGCCTTCAGCCTGGCGGACAATAAAAACAATAAAAACACAGTACACACTTGACACTTCACAGAAAATCAAGATCACAGCCCACAACAGCAACAGCAACCCCCTCAGTTATAGGCCGACAAACCACAATATGGGCCAAGCAGTCAACTGTTGACCACCATGTTCTCCTAACAAAATTGACCTATTTCAACTTCTCCATAAACTCTGGTTCAAGTCATATCTATCAAACAGAAAACAGTGTGTTATGGTCAGCGGTGTCAAATCCCTGTACATTGGCAATCCGTTTGGTGTCCCACAGTGTCCGATCCTTGGGCCCTTACTTTTTTATCTATACGTCAATGATTTGCCTGAGTGTGTCCAGAGTTTAATGTACAAATGTATGCCGATGATGGAGTCATCTTCATACATGGACAGAGTGTTGAGCTAATTTCATCCAGTCTCACAGGTGTACTGAACAAGGTCCACACTTGTTTAAAAAAAACAAAAAAAACAGTATGCATGATGTTTATCAAAAGAATAGTTAACATCAAAAGGTCTAATGTGTTCTTATTGGAGAGGGAACTAGTTTATCACTTCAGGTACCTAAAATTTAAAAAAGTGCATGGTCTGGCTCCCCCTCCTCTCAGGGAATTCATTCGAAGGAAGAGGGACACGGGACGTGGCATTAGGTCAGACTCCAGAGGGGACTGCGAGGTCCCACCTTTGGACAAAATGTCCTCTCCCTCAAAGGTTGTTCAGACTGGAACCGTTTCCCAGTTACTTTAAGGGAAAGCCCCACACTCTCAACTTTCAAAGGACAATTAAAACAGTGGTTGAAAGATAACCAGACATGCGATCACTTATAATATTTTATAGACTAGGTTTACTCTAAATTCAATTTTAACATATGCCTATTTTTGATGTATCTGAGTGTTGTTGTATAGTTGTTATATTGTGATGTCTGTTTTGTTTCATGTTTTTTTGGGGACTGCAGATGGAAAGTAGCTTTCTCAAAATCCGGCATATTTACACTTGCTCATGTGTATATATTACACCTGTCTTAGTGTTCATTAATGTGCACTGTCCCGACCAAATAAATAAATAAAGTAAAGTTAAGTAACTGCCACCGCAACACCACAACGACTACCTCCTCCTGCTACCACCATTGATGGCACGGATGGAAGCAGGGATAAAGGAATAGTTGTAGTAGCAGAGGCACTTAACCATTGGCCTGATGATAGAGCCTGTATTCAGGATTCAGAGGATGGGAGATTTCTGAACGATTAGCCTTAGCTTTATTAAGCACCTGCTTGTTAAAAATGTGGTTCAAACAACTAGATTGTACTCCCACAATCTTGCTTGCCCCCTCAACAACCCTATCAAGGGCATTTTCTTTCTAATGCCAAGATAACCATACAGATAACAAAATAAATTACAGATTCTTTAAAAGCTCTATAAAACAAAATCATCAAAGTCGCTGCTGGCCTTTAATTCTTATACAACATTTAAAACACATTAAAATCAAATTTCAAGCGGTTATAAATAATGGAACTCAGATATTTATATCTGACCTTTAATAACACAGCCCTGGGGAGCTGGGGCGGGGGAGTTGTCTAAAGCAATACGCATATCTTTAGTCTTAGTGATCAAGTTGTAAAAATGCCTCTTCACATGAGGAGACAAAGTGGGCCATGATCAGCTTCTTCATTACTCAGAAGACTGACAATCACAGAATCATCCGCAAATGTAGCAAAGTGTCACATGAACTCTAGTGTCCTATTCTGAGACAAATATTTGGCAAAAATAGCATAACTATAAGCTCAACGTGTCTAAACCGAATGGATTCAGAGCTACATCTGCTTTTTTCGGCAAAGACATTTGGGGCCCTATCTTGCGCTACCTTACCCCTTATGCCTAAACTTTTTGCGCATTTTTTACTATTTTTAAAAACATTTTTAAAACAGTTCAAATAGCCGATCTACAAGCTCACAACTCCCTTGGTGTAGATGGAAAAAAGGAGGGAGCCTAGAATAACCCCCTGGGGGACTCCGGTCAACAAAGTAGTTTAAGTGGGTAAGGCAATTTGCACAGAGCACCGAAGCAGCTTCTTTCCTTGGGTTACTGGTCAAGAGGAACACAACGAGCTGTACCCAACAGGATCAGCCAAAGGGTAATAGGTTATTTTTAGTAGGCCTGGTGATGGAAGTTCTTGTGTTATTGAGAATAAAATGACATAATTGATAAGTGTCAAGTCAAGTGATCAAGTGTTTTAAATGCACAAAATACAAAGGTATTTTGTTACAAATGACATCTGATTGTTTTCTGTCCAGAAAAATAAAAATGACAAAATACTCAAAAGGAATTACATACCTATTTTAAATACATTAATTTGAAATACTGGCCGTCGAAGCACGCACACTCATATGCACAAGCATTGTACTGTACATGTCGCAGCAGTCATGAACGCAAATGCTCATGCATACATAAAACTGCACTCATACATAAAACTGCATGTGAACCCAATCACATTTGACGCACTTGAATTTCAAAATAAAAGTCCTTTTTGACAGCTAACAGGATGAAGTTTCGGCATCGAGGGCCTAATCAAAGCAATCTTTTGAATCTTTCACTCGCTGATTCCAGGCAGATGAGTTCATCGTCGTGTTTGATTCGTGCATGGCCAGGGCTTATCTCCTCACCCACACCTACTGTCAAACTGGCTCCAGAAGAATATCATTAATTGAGAATAATTTAAATAAAACGGCAAAAAGAAAAACTAGGATTTAAGTAGGGCACCATGGCAACCAAGCTCTGAAATGTGGGAATTAAAAAACGTATATCTCTTCTGTCTCTCTGTTAATATACAACCCTCCAACCCTGTACTCCCATTCCTTCCACTGAGTCCTGCCTCTTTGCCTCACTGTAGGTGCTCATTCCTTCAGAGGGTCCATTATCGGGGGGGCCCTCCTACTCTAGCACTTCTGTATGTGTGTTGGTCTGGCCCACTGGGCTTCCTGCTGCCCCCAGCCCTGCACCCCGGTGACTCAATTAAGTCAGACAGATGGTCCCGACCTGGTGCAGGATTCAGAGCATGAGAGCCCTCCGATTGTGGGCTCCGTTCCTGCAGATAATAAAAACCCACATTGTCTTCCCAGAATAAACGCCCCTAAGCCCAGGGGGCTGAACGGAATGGGCCACCGAGAGCTCACAGGCTTGACCTTTCCTGTTAAATCTATTCCCCGCCCGACCGCACCTCTCCACCTCATGCTCCGAGACCGGGTCCTCGGCTCTGCTCCCGTATTTGACATTCAGATGCAAAGCTCCATTTTGGAGAATAATGATCCTCGCCCTTGCTGTGACATTCACACTTCTGCCTGCCGTTTTCCTCCTCTCCCCATGAATGAAACAGGAGGAAGGAATACAGCTGATACGGAATACAGAGAGCAGACATGTTACATTATGGCCTAAACAATCAGCACTCACTCTAACCAGGGTTCATGTACTCTACTACTCACACATAATGCCCAGGGGTGCACATAACTGGTGCACAGGTGCGCATGCGCACCCAAAATAAATAATGCGCGGCACATCAGACGACGCAAGGCGCTTTTGCGTACCAGCAGCTGGGACAGGAATTTCCAAGTTTTTATTTTTTAGCAAAACTAAAAAATAAAAGCCTGGAGCTCGAGGCTAGGAATGTACTTCCTGAAGCCACACTCACACAATCACGCTAAAGCACGCGTCGGCCCCATGTACAGCCATTAGGCGCAGGGGGAGGGGACGCATGCTGCACGTGATTGTGTGAGTGTTGCCATCTTGACACACAGACACGCTCCGATTCACAGCTCGCTGCACGCAGCCAGCAGCGGCTTTTACGTTAGAGGCACTCGTCACCGATGATGAACGAAAAAATATGCCGTTAACGTCCCAATCTGGCGGATAAAAGCAGCGCAGCACAGGGCACCAACCTTGGGGGGTTCACCAAACGGCGAGAAACGGTGGCATTTGGAAGCAGAGCGTCCTTTTTTCTCGCGCAGCACCCCCCCCCCCCTCACGGTGGGCACCGTGCTGCACCCCCCACCAAGTCACATCTCAAGGTGCTCTTCTGAGTACTAGACCTAAAAAGTTATGTGCACCCCTGATAATGCCCTTGTAGACAGTACATACATGCAACCACACAAAGTTATACACATGCTCTCTCCGGGTCATCGGTCAGTAGGTGACTTTGAGACTCCGACCGGGGACTCTGCCGGTCATCAAATTATTGGCTTAGGAATGCGACTAAAACAAAACAAATCTCCATGAATTCAAGGCTTCATTGGGTGTGCAATTGATAGAAAATAAGTCATTTTTTGGGTGAACTACTCCTAAATACCGCTGACAAAGTCCTGGGTATCAATTTAGGGTGCATGCAGGATGACCACCGCTCCAACTGACTAAATCTTTGCTAAGGAGCTACAGTAGAAGAACAAACTATAAATATTTCTGCACACATTAGAACTACAGTATGCAGTGTTTCACTTTATTTTGAGCTTTTGGTTTATCAGACCTTAATCAGAGCATGCATGACTCAACAACGGACAGGCAGGTAAAAATAACCATTGGCTATTTTTACCTGCCTGTCCATTGTTGAGGCAGGTAAAAATAACCAATGATTATTTTATTTTTTTACCTGCCTGTCCGTTGTTGAGTCGTATGGTCTGAGGAAGATCTGATAGACCTAGAATGTTACAGCTCAAAAAGTGAAACACTCCATAGATCTAAGTGTGCAGGACTCTGAGAGCGTAAAAATGTACAGTGTAATCTCCTGGAAAGGAGAGGGTTGTGTACTTATTTATTAAAACATTTTAAATTCTTTCCTTTTCAATTCTCATAGTTTTATTGTAATATTCCCGATGAATAAATAATGTATTATCTATTCATTTTCAGCCACATATTTCATGACACTTCAAATCTACCTAAAATCTTCAAAGACAAAAATATTAGTGGCAATATTAGCTTTGCTTCAAAGTCACGAGAGTGCTGCGGCTGAACAATTTTTACAGCATTCAATGTGTCCACTGAGATGTGCGATGGCACAACAAATACAACATTTAATGAACAGAGGGCTTGCTACAGATATAAATATACTGTACAACATAGGCCATAAATGAGGGTATAAACACAATGGCGTGAATAGCTGCGTTAGCAAGTCTTTACGGTTGACTAGTACCGTGTAAAGGCAATATGTTTTCTTTGTTTATGTGTCATAGCACTTGTGCGTTATTTGGATATAGTGCAGAAGAGAGACACACAAAGAAGGTTAGAGAGGATGGATGTGAGATTCAAACTCAGGATGTCGCATTGTGGACAGTGTATGGACAGGCAGTGACTATGGCTATACAGGTTTTGGAAATCCTGGCTTAGTCATACCCTGTTTTAACTCCAGCATTATGACATAGAGCAGCACTGACCTGTCCAGCCGGCGTAGCAGAGACAGTAGCCACTCACAGGGTCACAGCCATCAGAATGGCTGCAGTCACAGCGTTCACGACACTCCAACCCATAGGTGCCCTCCTAACAACAACAACAACAAAAACATCCTGTTGTTAACCCCCAACCTCTTTGTTACTAACCATTTCCATTTGTACCCTGTGACCAAAACCCAGTGTGTTCTCCACAAACAAACGCCCTCTATACGTTCAGAGACATACTCACAGGGCAGGGCTCGTCACAGTGCTCCCCCCTCCAGCCAGGAGAGCAGGTACAGGTGCCATCTACAGGGTCGCAGGCGGCACCGTTGGCACATGGACACGTCTGGTTACAGCCCAAGCCCCAGCTGCCACTGGAGCACAGTATGGAGCAGTCCACACCCTGCCAGCCTGGAGAGGGAGGGATGGGGGAGGGATTGGGGGAGACACAGAGAGAGAGAGAGAGAGAGAGAGAGAGAGAGAGAGAGAGAGAGAGAGAGAGAGAGAGAGAGAGAGAGAGAGAAAGGGAGAGAGGCAGAGGAGAGAGAGAGAGAGAGAGAGAGAGAGAGAGAGAGAGAGAGAGAGAGAGAGAGAGAGAGAGAGAGAGAGAGAGAGAGAGAGAGAGAATTTAAGCTTCAGTGAGTTGGTTTCTCAACCAAAGTGCAATGCTTTTCAGACTGCAACTCTGAAAGGATTTTCTAGTGTCTGGGACTGATACATTTATGCTCTGTTGCACGACGGTGTCACTCTTCAAAAATATCTGATTTTAAGCTTTGAAAAGAACCTATGATGGTTGCAATAAATTATAGTTCAGTATTTGTTCAAGCTTTTAACATGTGTTACATTTTAATTCATATTAGCATAAACCAGCTATCATGGGCTACCCACAAATTATATTGTAATGTATTCTTGCAAATTGGAATAGATAAACATATATTGGTCCACTGTTGTACACTACACTGGTGTATCAAAAATAATGGCGTGTCACAATTACAGATAATAAACATTGTAGTGGAGTGTTCAAATGTGCTGCCCTTGCACTTTGATAGCGCTAAAGTTCAGCTCAAGAACATAATTAATTATGAATGGCTCACTTGTGACTCTGTGCTGCTTTTACAAGGGAAGTTGAACACAGTAGGGACTGAACAGATTGAGGTTGTGGTTTGCTTTGTGTGATATATCGATGAAAACAACCCAAACAACCAACTTTATGTTCTCTGTCTGTCATCATACATGCACAGAATACACTGCTTTTATTGCTTTTTATGCTTTTATTTGAAATCCTATTTTTCAAATCCTAAAATATATCTGTGGAATAGTTTTTTCCAGGGTCCAAAATATATTTTGAAATATGTAGACATTTTTTGAAAGAGGCCTATATTCTTTGCACCATGGTATGGGCTGACATTGTATGGAGGACAAGAATGCTAAATTCCCAATTGATCTACTGTGTATTAGGCAGCTTGGTCCAAAGAGGCTGGCTAGAATGTTTCACCAGTGGTGTTTATGGATAGTGAATTGCCATGTGAACATACAGTACTTGTCAACTGTAATTTTGTTACCTACTGTATCTGACAGATCCCTAATTTCTCACATAGCAATAGAACCATGGGTTCTGTTCTAATGTGATGTTGATGTTGGCACCCCTGTGCTCCGGTGTGTTCTGTCCAATGAAATTTTGTACAAAAACGTATAGGATGCTACAGTATGTGTGTGGGAGGGATTTGGAAAAAAGTCTAATTCCAATTTCCCCTGTGTGTAATTAGACAATAACAGAATCTTAATATCTCAGTTGATAAATATCATCATTGTTGTTCTGAGGTCTTCTGCTGTTCTATACCCTGGGGATGCACTTTTTTACCGATGGCAGATTATACAATACCTTCTCTGCAGATGCAGGAGCCGTCGACAGAAGAACAGGAGGCATGATTATGGCAGGAGCAGGTGGACAGGCAGCTCGGTCCGTAGAGGCCTGGCGGACACACTGAAGCACAGTCTTCACCCTGTGGATGAGACAACAGCTAATTCTAAGTAAGCCCAAAGGCAGCATGATGATAAACATCACCTCTGACAGATTCCAGCAAAACGCTTCATTAGCCTTAAAGGAAGCAAATGGAAAGACGGGGAAGGCTCAGTGCAGTTCAGGAAAGTCGATAGGACCATGTTGTGTGGATCAATCATTCCCGTGTTGATGCAGAATGAGGTGCAGGGGCGAATGTAAAATTGATCGGCTTGTGGGAGTGACAAAGTATGACAAAGCAAGATGCAAGATACCGCAAGATGAGGCAGGGATTTTTCGACCGAGAGTCCTTGGCTACGAGAAGTGTGAGGCAAGGGAATCAGTGTGCCAACCAGCAGTGGCTGAGCTCCGGGGCAGAGAGAACATATCAGGGGAATGTCTGAGTGTGGCCCACACTCAAATCCCTATTAATGAGCTGACCAATGGGACACAGGCCGTCACACCGGCCCTTCCTTAAAGTCCCTCAGTGTCGTATTACAGTGAACCATGTGCTAAAGGACGCAGAGCTCTCCTTCCCCGTCCTCGACCAGCCTGCTTGCTATTAGAATTTTCAGCATATAGCATAGCTATATAAGGCTCTACAAGCCTCGTCTCTACTCCTCCTAGCTGGCGATCACAGCCTGTCTATGGATCCCCACACCCGTCCTCCTCAACCCTGCCGTGAGTGACAGGTGACACAATGATTTAGAGTCCCAATTAGTCGCCCGGTGGAGTCCTGAGTGGCTCTCACTTTCCTCACCGGAGCACCGGGGAACTGGCGTCTGCTCACCACTCTCATTATCATTTTGAACCGGGTTTAAACAGTAGTCAGGAGGAGATATGCCAATGGACGCCGAGGGCAGAACACACGTCTTAAAACCTCTATCTCCTCTCAATGCACCACATGAAAGCATCCGTCTGCGAATGAAAATTTTATCAATCGGTTCGCAATAACCTTTGTTCTGCTCAGAAAGGCAACTTCAAGACTGCTAACAATGGCACTTCTGTCACAATTGCTAAGTGGCGGGAAGTTCATCAGCACAACAAAGACAGAAATGGAGGCAGAATTTGGCCGGTGGGCGGGGCACAGGCAATTTACTGGTGACTGGCCTCATGGATAAAGGGTCACTGAGCCACAAATGACCACATGGATTTCGTTGCATCCATGGCTGCACTGGATTCCACCCGGTCTCACCCCCATGGTGCAGGGACCAATGGTTGGGCAGCTCTCAGGAAGGGAAAGGCAGCTCTCTCATTAGGCGACTGATTCATATTCCTTCTGAGCTGAGAGGGATAGAAGTCTGTATATGGGGAGACATTATTAATACAGGGGCTGTCAGTCCATAGTAGTGTGAGAGGAACAAGACCTTATGCAACCATGCTGCCAACGCAGGTGGCAGCAGCAGACCCAAGATGCAGAGAGACGGACAGGTTGTCCTTGGCCGGGGCTCTAAACTCATACATGCCTCTCATTGACACCACATTGATCAGCCTGGTATCCATCGAGACTGGAAGCAAATAGCACCACTAATTACCAGTCAGTCTCCCTCCCTATAAGCTACGTGCAGGATGCTCAGCTGCCAATTTAAAATCTGTGCAGCACCACAGAAAATGAACCATTTGATGAGGTTAGGAAGCCCAGAGAGAGAAGGAAAATCATTTGTTTTTTCGCCTGGAATCCACATCAATGTCACCAACACATTCATATTTGACGCATAGCAGAAATCAACAGGGGGGGGGGACAAAAGCTGTCCACCCACAGCACAGAAGTGCAACAGTGAGTACATGCGACAAATTGCAGAGGACAATGTCAGAAAAAGTAACATGTAATCACTTTGTCCCAGTCAAAAAGTGCATGTCCAATTACTAGAGCTAAATCAAGCATGCAGGAGCTCAGCCTGCGCTAACACTTGGGTAGCTTCTCCCCCGATGGGACTGCTGAACAGAAATGCGGGGGAGGGGTGGGGGTGGGGGGGTCTCAACTGTCCTCCTGGGGGACGTGACTTTGCCAACAGCCATGGCTCAGGTCCCCACCGCCATCATCATACACAAAAGAGTCTTTCCACTGCATAGTCCCGGCTCGGCACACCCTGGCTCTACCCTCGTTTTTTGCCTTTCCATTAGTACCAGGTACTCTGAGGTTGTTTTTTCGTGCCCATCCAGTGCGGCGCTTGAGTCCAAGCCCAATGGAAATACAAAGCTTAAGTGGGTAGAGAAGTGTTGAATAGAGTAAGGCGAGAACTGATACTCTGTATGGAAAGACGCCAAATGTAAAAGCCCTATACTGTGTGATAATGACCACCTGCCATGCATGTGACACACAACAAATGAAGCCTGTTACACGCTAACTGATGCTAGCCATTATCATAGGTTTGTTTGCCCTGACAAACAGTGGGTTCTTTGTAAAGCAGCTTGGTGTTACAAGAATCAATTCCTTGGTTCTGGAACAGACGCCATCATCAATGTGGTTCAGCCCCCTTGGCACGCACGCATGCACGCACACGCGCACACCCACACACACACACACACACACACACACACACACACACACACACACACACACACACACACACACACACACACACACACACACACACACACACCAATCCTCCTCCATATGAGGTGTGTCTGTTCCCATCTGACAGCCTGCTTTCCTATCCAGCTCCTGCCCTCTAGGTCTGTTTAATGAATCTGGCAGCTCTCTCCAGCATCCACCACAGAGAACAGGTGGAGCAAATTAAGGCACAGTCTGTGGCCCCGCTAGGTAGCTCAGCTCAACACAATGGCCTGTTGTAAGACACAGGCAATTTCAGCCGAAATGTTGTGTTGGCAGAAAAGTACCTTTCTCGTTCCTATACCTGTAACTTCAGATTGATGACGAACATATAAGTGAGAAAAGCGATTGAAGATAGCCAACTAATTTGGCCCTTGTAGAAAGTGACAGCGTGCTAGTAAATTCAAGCTAAAGTAGAAACATAATCTTGGTCAAAGATTACATTTCCTCACTGTTCTATTAGAAATATAGCTCCTATACTAATCTTTCAAAAGCCACATGTCAGTGTTGCTGTATGCATCAGGCTGATTTGTAAAATAAATTCCACAACACACTGATTTATTATTGATGGCTCTTAGGAGCTCCACTAGAGAGGGAATAATTTAGCAAGGACTCTCCTGTAAAGTGAAGAGCATGTGGTGTAATAGAGCAGATCCATTATGGGGAGAAATGAAGACCTCTGCGTTAAAGAGCCTCACCTTGTGCCTGTTTCCTATACTCCTAAAAAAGTCTAGCCTCTAAAGCGATACTCGGATCCTATCCAGGATAGTAAGGGCGAACTGGACAAGCTTTAATTACTCCAACAAATAACATGAAATATAAATCAAAGGTTAAATCACAATCTTCACCATTAAAACTAGGACGAAGGTCTACTTCACGGCACACAAGATGTCTTTGTTTAATTAGAGATACAAATATACCATATTACCAGTAATCATGAATTACATTTAGCCCTGTCAATCTTGATCAAAGTGATAAATGTTACAACTACTGCACTGACAGAGATTACTGTGACAATTAAGCCACGATGTAGTAATTACCAGGTAATTTGATACTAATGGTGAAGATTTCATAATTCACTGTTATAAGATGATAATTCTATCTCCCCTATTGAAAAGAAAATAGAAGAATATTTATAATTACTATAAATTCTGCTTTCAAGGTCACCTGCCAAGTTGAATAATCAGCTGTGCATCAGCTGCAGGAAAAGCATTCAAATATTTTTTGTCCAATCAAACTGGTTGCACAGCACAAGACCATTAAATACATATTATTTTACACCCCCCCCACCCCTGACAAGTGATCCTGTTAAAAGGCTTTTCAGGTTCACAGAGACCGAATTTCACATCTCTAATGTTGATTCCTTTGCTCCATGTACATGGGCTGTCGATAACTCCAACTTAAGTACACATATCTAAGTACATTAACACCCACACTCGAAAGGAGAGGGAATGGGGTGGTTTCCAGCACATAGCAATCAATTTTACGCTGCTAATAGTGCTCGCTTTCTGATCAGTGTCAAGCGCAGGTTGGACAGATTATTTAGAACAAGTGTAACAGGCGAGTGAGACACTGTAACTTCAAATATCTCAGACAGGTTAGAAGCAACCACCTATTAGAATCTGACTACTGGAGAGCATTCCCCAAACTAATAATTACCAGCAATCATCCTTGAACACAGCGTGCAAATGGGAAACAAAACAGAGCGTCCTGGGTGTCAAATACACTCTTGCGTAAAATGATCATGTACAGTATTTCGGGTGGAGGGTGAGTCCCTGTGACTATATGTCATGTCCAGGGGATATACTTAATCACGCTGCTTCACGACACATACAGTAAACAGGAGAGCTCGGGAACTGTTGGCTACCAAGGCTACTTACTTCTGACTATTGTTTGAATCGAAGGGAAAATAAGGGAAACCCAGTTTAGCATAGCGAGTAAAATAGTATTTTTGGGATACATTGCATGGCATTGTTAACATACATACATTAATACATTGTCTATAAAGAAATATGATGATGTGTTCTATGATGTGTTCAAAGAAACCTGGGACAACATGGGTGATTGATGGTGAGTGATGTCTCACCATTAGCACTCTGTGCTAATAGTTCAAAGGCACCAAAGCCCACCGCTCCAAGCACTGAACATGAATAAGAGCATTCAAAGGCCTTAAGACGGCTTTAGAAGTGTGAGAGTACGGAGCAAAAATCTATTGTATTGTACAGAAACTGTGTTGTATGTTTTGTATTTGTAAGATTTTATTTTTGTATATTTTATTTCTATTTCTTAGAGTACAATTTCTGAACATATTATTGTGACTATGTATTATTTTTATTATTATTGTCTCCGCCAGGACGAAAGGCATGGTGAGAGAGTATGTTTTGCACCCTGTCCGTCCGATTCATCTTTCTGTCCGTCTGTCCATCCGTCCGTCTGTGGACAGCTAATCTCCGGCACCGTTGGCTTGATCGCAGAAAAACTGTGCACACACACACTCCCTGGATGCCAATTCAGAACCTCTGCCCCAATTTTTTTACATGGGCCTGTTATAGCGCCACCAGGAGGCCGCTTTTTGCAAAACACATTTTTTGAGAGTACTCCTACAGATTATGTCCAAACGTCATGCAAATCGGTACACAGTATCTCTATAGTCATTAAACAAAACCGGTCTTTCAGATTTTTCATATTCCATCCTGATTGGCTAAGAATGGCTTCCAAAGTTTGCAGGAGTGCTCCATTTTTAACAAAATGCCTCAAATTATGAACACAGCATGCAATTTCCGTGAACTTTTGCACGTACATTCACACTAGGTTGAGAAAGAAATGCCACTTGAACAATTTCAAATCAGCCTCATGGTGGCGCTATAACAGGCCGACTCATGTTTTTACCTATAACTGCACCGATCTGTGTAAAACTTTGTATGCGCACTCCCTAGAGGCCAAGGAAAAACCTTTACTCATTTTTCACTTCTGCCTTTTATAGCGCCACCACATTTTTTTATATTACTGCTTCAGATTTTATCCAAATTTCACACAAATCGGTAGACATGATCTCTATACTCATGTGATCAAGACGAATCTGTTAGATTTTTCATATTCCAGCCTGATTGGCTAACATTGACATCTAAAGTTTTTAACAAAATGCTGCAAATCATGAACGCAGCGTCCGATTGTGGTGAAACTTTGCACGCACATTTGCCTAATTGCCCTATTAGAGCGCCACCAGGAGGCTGATTTTTGCAAAACATTTTTATTACTCCTACAAATGTTGTCCAAACATCACGCAAATCGGTACACATGATCTCTTTTGCTCATGTGATCAAGACGGATCTGTCCACAATAACTGACCATTTTGTTCATTTGTCCATTTTGAAAAACCAAGAATATTTACATGTAAATATGTAAAACTAAAGAAATGAATGAATATATGAAATCTTATGGTATTAATTACTCTGCACATTCTTACATGAAATGTTGAAAGAAAAACTTATTTTTTACATAAACGTTAGGGGAATTTCTTTTTTTTTCTGGGCCCCATTTTTGGATAATTTGGACCACACGCGAAGGGTGGGTGTTTCACTTTCATGAGAGGCAATCGGTAATTCAAACCAGTGGTTCTCAACCTGTGGGTCGGGACCCCACATCATTTTTGGGGGTCCCCAGATGACAGTGAAGTGACAATTTAATCAAAAGAATATTACTAATAATAAAAAAGAAAGGAAAAAGACCGTTACTGCATCAAAAGTAATCAACAAACTATACTATAAAAACTGGTCAAACATTGGCCAAATTGTCAAATAATATAAGAAAGAGGCAAACATTTTGAAAATAGATCTGCTATTTTCACAATATTTATCTGCGGGACAGAGTCAAACTAAAATGCCTCAACTCCTACAATTCCAAGTGCTTGTCAGGGTGGGGGTGGGGGGGTCCCAGTTCAAATATGATCATTTTGGGGGGTCACAGTCTGAAAAGGTTGAGAACCACTGATTTAAACTATGGAACACAACACGGCAGTACACCCTAAACATTTCTTGGGGGTGCACCACGTTTGTTTCAACCGATTCAGCACCATGGACAGGGCACAACTTCAGAGAGTATTTTCAGAGCAATGGACCGTCGGAACAATGGGAATTTGTTTTCACAACAGACCGTTGGACTAATGGTGTTTCAGTCCAATGGGACATTATTTTGATTATTGAGGTTTCGGAATAACAGGCCATCGAACCAATGGTACTTTGAAATAATGGGCCGTCGGGCCAATGGACAGGCCCTGTCCGGCTTTCCTCCTCCAAACACAGCCAATTATGTTCATAGAGACATTCAGCTAAGCCAGATGGACCCAGGTGGTTTCCAACCCCTAGAATCCGCGGTGGTGGGTAGGTACTTTGCCCCTTTTTTTGGAGAGGGTCCTCATACCAATACAAGTGCAAGCGTTCCGAGTAGACATACAAATGAGGTATAACACTCCAAATCAATAGACCCATCAGCAAGAGAAGCGCTCACAACAACCCAACTCTCTCTCTCTCTCTCTCTCTCTCTCTCTCTCTCTCTCTCTCTCTCTCTCTCTCTCTCTCTCTCTCTCTCTCTCTCTCTCTCTCTCTCTCTCTCTCTCTCTCTCTCTCTCTCTCTCTCTCTCTCTCTCTCTCTCTCTCTCTCTCTCTCTCTCTCTCTCTATAAATCAGTGATTTTTGAAATAAGGAACAAAACACATGTTTCACATCTGATGATTGAATGAAATGGATTTAGTTGTAGTCAAAGGTCTTAACTAGCAATCATGTGAAGGAACGGGTTTTTGGTTAAATATGTTTTTTTCTAAAATCTGACATTTATGCACTTCATAACTCAATTTGTGTCAACTCTGTCAAATGCACTGAAAAGCCTTTTATTTTAATTAGATCAATCAAGTACTCAAGTATCTTATAATGGTGGTATTGGCCTGGACTGCTGGCCCAGGCACCTAGGCTTAGTGTAGCCTGACAGCGTGTCGCGGCTTCGAGTCCCAAGCCCGACGGCCTTTGCTGTATGTCACTCCTGATCTCTCTCTCCCCATTTCCTGTCAATAAAGGCATAAGAAGCCCAAAAATAAATATTTAAAAACACATTTTGACAAACAACTGATGGGGTTTAAAACTACAAGCATTTCTTGTACAAATGTCTTGTACAAACAACTGATTGAGATCACAGATGAAGAAGGCCATGTCCCAACATTAACTACCATTTAACTACCATGTCCATTGTGTAAATGAGTAAACTATCTTCATACTATAGCACCAGAGCTACTGTCAGCTGCACAAGGGAAGGAACGTCTGTTTTTCAGAAAGAAAAGGTTAAGAATAGGGTTTGTTTTGGTTCTCAATGAACGTCCGCATTATTTGCAGTTGCACAATAGCTCCCAATTATATTTTGAGGTTAGATTACATTTCAGGCGCAAATGTGATAAAAACAGTTGCAATTTCAAGCCGGACTTGGGATCAATATTGTATGATGATCGGGCGTGTGTGATTAATATCATTTTTTTTTAGCTGCACTTATTTCTGAATACAGTGTGGTGTTGCTTCTAACAAAGCCCTTCACTGACTCCTACAGAATCCTTGCGTCAGAAACCAAACCCCTGTGGAGCTCATTTGCTTAATTGTCTTCGCCAAGCCAAAAGCGTGGCCGAGACCATGTTTTGCACCCTGTCCGTCCGTCTGTGTGTGTGTGTGTCCGTCCGTCTGTCTGTGAATAACTCATCTCTGGCACCGTTGGCCCGTTCGAAGCAAAACTGTGCACACACACTCCCTGGATGCCAGAGCAGAACCTCTGCCCCATTTTTCAGATCGGCCTGTTATAGCGCCACCAGGAGGCCGATTTTTGCAAAAAAAAGAAATTTGATCTTACTCCTACAGATTTTGTCCAAACATCACGCAAATCGGTACACATTATCTCTGTAGTCATGTGATCAAGACGGATCTGTCCGATTTGTCATATTCCATCCTGATTGGTTAAGATTGGCTTCCAAAGTGTGCTGGATTGGTCTGTTTTGAACAAAATGCTGTGCAATTGCCGTGAAATTTTGCACGCATATTCCCACTGGGCCGAGGAAGAAATGCCACCCACATTTTTCAGCCTCATGGTGGCGCTATAACAGGCCGATTCGAGATTTTACCTATAACTGCACCCATCGACAAAACACTCCTTAGAGACTTGCCACTGGGTGGTCATGTGAACCTGAAGACTGGTTGTGAATGGCATGCCACTGGGTGGTCATGTGAACCTGAAGACTGGTTGTGAATGGCATGCCACTGGGTGGTCATGTGAACCTGAAGACTGGTTGTGAATGGCATGCCACTGGGTGGTCATGTGAACCTGAAGACTGGTTGTGAATGGCATGCCACTGGGTGGTCATGTGAACACTCACCATAAATCCGGGGGCGCACACACAGGCACCTGTGGTACCGTGGCAGTCAGCTCCGTTGGCGCAGTTACACGGCAACATGCAGCCCTCTCCGTAGTAGCCAGACGGGCAGGTCTCATTGCAGTAGAGTCCTGTCCATCCTGCAGAGCAGGTGCATTCACCAGACAGAGGATGGCAGCTGGGAACCAGAGAAAGAGATGCACAGAACGGGTAGACAGATGAAGTTTCAACACAGAGAGTTTCAACATTATGAGCGTCAACACTTTGTTTCCAAGGAGAGAGTCAGACTGTGAGCTCTCCACCGACAGCAGCCCATCCATCTCCGCGTATACGTGCTCAGTTCAGATGGATGAGGTGCCCCCTTTCTCCTTCATCCTGTAATGACTTATGCAGCTTCAGCGCCCAAGTTCAGGCAGAATCAGAGCATTAACATTGTATTAACTATGAATGCTGCTGAGAAATAATGAATGAAGCAAAGGTCGCGATTAAAACTGTGTGACACGGCTAAGAGGTGTCCAGACTTCTAAACGTGTACTGGCTTGGAAGTAAAGAACTGGAAAGAGGAACGCTTGAGTTGGAGAGGTCTTTATTCATGAGGCTCTGATGGGGGTTCGCTTCAGGGCATTCTGGTGGAATATTGTGTAAATGGGGCAGATCTGTCAGTTGGTCTGTCTGTCTTTGTGTGTGACCATATGCTGATGTGACGTCTCACTTACCTTATTGTGTTGGTGGCGTTACAGGGGCAGTACTTGTCACAGATGAGTCCATAGAGACCCGGGGGGCAGAACCTCTCCTGGCAGTTGGGCCCTTTGAAGCCTGTGTCACAGAGACAGGCTCCATTGATGTGATAACACTTTGCTCCATTCTGACAGTCGCACCTCTGGTTGCACTGGGGGCCATAGGTGCCCACAGGGCACTCATCCTGGCACCTAGGAAATAGGTGCAAAGGATAGAGAAAGCATTTAGAATTGTCCAGTGAGAGACTATAATGTAAGTTTATTGTAAATTAAAATCCTAAATAATTGGAAATAATTGTTACATTTCTAGTGCAACTACTGTACTTATTGTTGTTACTGCTGCTATTGCACAGCAAATTTCTGTGTGTAAATGTAACTCCATTTATACACAGAGTTACATTTACAAGTTACATTTACATTCAGGATTTTACTTACAACCACTGCTGCTGCTACTACTACCACTACTTAGTATTCAGGTGATACTACATGAGGTAGCACAGTACACTAATCTAGTCCCACATTTCACTACAAGTGACGTTCTTCTTCCAGGTCTCATTTACTTCTTTGGTTATGTGAAAGATGAGAATCCTGTTCTATTTTGAGTCATTGGTTATATAAGCTGATTTTAAGATCAAACTCCCAGGCTGATGCGGTCAAAGGTCAGTATGTTTTATAAGGTTTGTGTGGGAAGCCCTGAAGGTAGAGCCTCCCGCTGTCAGCAGTCAGGGACATGATGTGCCTCCACAGGGGTCGCCCAAGGAACTGCACCTGTCATCAGCTTCAGTAATTACAATAACTGGGCTGGGAACTGGGAAGACTCTGCATGAGCAGTGTTTAAGAAGACCTGGGGAGTGACTTTTACTAGAACTTAAATATACTATCCTGGCGGAGCATCAATCTCAAGTGTCCAGTGCAGCTATTAGGAAGCAGACAAATAGCTCAATTAAATTATCAAATGGGCTAGTGATGTTTCATGTTTAAATTACATTGGCTTTAGTCTTATCAGGGGACGCTGATATTATTATACCAGGCAGGGGTGGGTGGGGGGCTAATACAATCTCAGATTATTCCTGGCAGGTTAATTCACCTGCCACCGACAAAATGAATGAGGGTAATTTTGCAAAATAATAAAGAAAAGGAAAGTCTTGTCCAGGAAGTGTTTTCATTCAGGAGACAATTGCTTTAGCAGAGCTAATAAACCTGGCTGCTCTGGGCTGCTCCAGCAGGCACAGAAAACGAAAAAGATCTGTGGATTTCAATGGGCCCCTAATAAAAGCCCATTACTTATAATTAATGAGTGAGATCCAAACAGCATGTAGCCTGTGGTGAGATCAATGGACAGGCTGGGAGTAGAGGAGGATGAATTGTGGCTAAAGACATGGAAACCTGCTGGCCAGCATGAAATAGGAGATTAATTATACATAAACACCCCTATTAAGAGCTTCCAGTGCACATTCAAATGGACTAATGGACATTTACAAATGCTACTTTATCTCAAGGAAGAGATTATTCCTGCATTTAGCTTTTCTATAGGAGTAATTTTTGTCCTTCTTTACAAATCAATAAAGATAATAATTTGACGTATGAATAGTTCAACATACAGCAGTCTGCCAGAAATCACCTCACTGCATTAAATACGAAAATCGATAAATCATGCCATTGTCTGACCCATTTTCAAAGTGAGAGCACAAAACTTTGCAGAGTAAAATTACTTCATAGCATGTTTTTCCGAAAAATAACTAAGCTGTCAAAATCTGTCTGGCAGCGGGTGTAAACTGCCTACCTCCGTCCGCTGAAGCCAGCCGCACACTGGCACTGACCCGTGATGTGGTCACAAAGGCCCCCATTACGACAGGAACAGTCCTTGCTGCAATGAATGCCATACTTGCCAAATGGACACGGCTGGGCACAAACGGAGCCCTGTGGAGAACAACCGGCAAGGGCCTCACTTATAATATATCATGTATAACTGTAGCAAGCCGGGGCAACTTAATTCAGTGTGTGTTTTTGTGTGCATGTCAAGAATCAAGTATCAAGAATCAAGAGGGTTTATTTGTCACTCCTCATACAGGTACAAGAAGCAAAATGCAAGTATGTGAGGTCCTCAAAAGTACTGTATTATAGTCATAACATGACTGTAATAGAAACTAAGATAAGATAATACAAAAAATAACATAAGAAGAAGCCTTCAACAAGTATCCACAACTCTGCATAACATAATAATGGCAAGAGAAAAAAAAGTATAAGTGTATAATCAGGCAGGGCCATTTTCCTGCAGAAAACACTATAGCAGAAACACTTATATAAGTTTAGTAACAGCGACAAGTATTTTTATACTAAAGCAGCAGTAGTCATGTCAGCATAACAAAGTTGCAAGTTGTATCTACATTTTATACTATATTAGCAAAACAACATTTTCCCTGTATTTTCATACTAGCAGTGGTAGTAACATCAACAGTATACATTGTGCAATATTGGGTTCTTCTTTCGTCATCAACTGTCCAACTCAGTGTTCACACTATAGAGAGACTACAGTTTCAAGTGCCAACCCAATTTTTCTTTATTTTTTTATTTTTTTATTTCGTTTTTGTCCTTGTTTGTCTCTAACAACTGCCGGGTAGATGCTTTTTTCGAGCCTAAAGCCTTGGGCTTTGAGACACCTCAAGCGCTTGCCAGACCGCATCATCTCAACCAGACCGTTTCCGGGTTGTTGCTTGTCCTCCATATTTTTTTGTTGCCCTCCTCAAGCATCTGCTGTCCGACAGTAGCGTAAGGGGGCTCACTATGGTATGCTCAGTCGAATGCACCACCTTCCAAAGGACTCGTAGGTCCCGAGAGTGGTTATTTCCATACCCGACAGCGATGCCCCCTGCCTCTAAGCTCTGGGTCGTAGCAGTGTAAGGACTTCAAGATTCTGTGACAGTCACCACTAGGCAGTGACTAAAGGACAACTACATAGACAATTTCGAGAAATTGCAAAGTGTGGTTGGCCCGACGCAAGTTGTGGATTGCAGCCAATCATGACCCAAGGAAGCCTTTTAATTCTTTGACTTACGGTTCAAAACCTAAAGGTGAAAATATATAAAGTGGGATGTTATAGTGCCACAATGGGTATGTTTGACACAAAGGAACAAAAGTGAAAAGAACAATTAAGAACATCACTTACACTTACTATATATCCTGAATGTTCGACCTCTTAATTTCCCATTGGTGCAGTTGCAATGTGTCTTTATTATTATTATTATTATTATTATTATTATTATTATTATGCATTTTGAGATATTATTTCATCTCAAAATGTATATTAAATACATATTGGATGAATTTGTCCTTGGGTCATTACAGTATGTTTTTCAAAAAATATCCTATAATAAAATTGCCTTGTGGGTGGAGGGTGGATGGATGGTGGATGGTGGATGGTGGGTGTCACAAACGTAACATGGAGACTAGGGGTGTGCCGATACACTCATTTCACGATACAATACGATACACGATATGGGGCTCACGATATCGATACGATACGATATACAGTATGGCACTTTTTTATAATGAAAATATATGGGGGGGAAAAAAAGCTTATGAAAATGTATGGAGGGGGAAAAAAGCAAATGCAAACAAATACTTCTGTTTTTTTTCAAAAATGCCAAAACGATACATATCGTCATGAGAACGTAGCGCAATATATCGTGGGACGATATATCGGCACACCCCTAATGGAGACCACTTTAAACTAGATTTGAAGGCTGTATAGCGGCCAGATACAAGTAACATCCACTCCACCTTTTCTTTTCTTGATTCCATCATTTTCTTTCTTTCCCTTTTTTTCCTTCTTTCTCTGTTGTTGTATTCTGTGTAGGTGTTGTTGTCGTCTTGACAAAAAAAAAATGGGACACTGGGATTAAGGACATTATGTTACTAATACCCTGCTATAACCAAATGAATAAATATAAGAAAAACGTAGCAATCTACTCAACACACTTCCATTTCCCAATCATTCTTTCCTTCATCTAGTCCCTGGGTTCTTATCAATACTAATTTTTCCATCGTCGTATCCCTCACTCGCATCTCGATGCGACGTTGAGATGCGAGGATGAGATGCGAGGACGAGATGTGAGGACGGAGGAATCGATTTGCCAAATGAGACATTTTTGCTCAGTGAAGCGTCATTTCGAAGCAACGTCAATTACTTATGAGGTGTTACACAGCTGGATCACCAGTCACTGGCCTTGGTCTTGTCCTGTATCGTTTTGTTGTCTGTGATGTAGTATTGGGCATTGCATTGCTCTGTGATATCATTTTTATGGCACGGCTCTGCAAGAGTCTAGCCGTGTATACGATGATCGGTTTGTGTATGTCTGTGTGTCTGTGTCTGTCTGTGTACTAATCTCGCAAACTGCTGGACAAATCAGCGCCACATTTCTTGTGAAAAGTACCTCAGGAGTTCATTAGATCAGGGGACAGGTGGGGGAATAACTCTCAGCTAAATTGTGTAAAGCATTACACCAAGTCCTGGCCATTCATCAATCCACTTTTAAAATAAACACATTGACATGATCAAAACATAAAAACGTTTTGTTGGCTCTAGGCTACCCTTTCGCAGTCCGTAAGTACCTTGCCTTTTTGTTCCCATCTCCCAGAGAGCATAGCGTTCAGATCCCATAGCCTGAGTAGACGGCCAGCTGTAGTATCCAATAACTAAACAGATTTCAATTCATTCATCACTTGTTCAGACCAGAAGGCAAGTTTCCGTCACTGGATATGAAGCCAATAAGGAAGTCATTAAAATGCTGTAGTTCTCATTAAAGGGTGTCACTATTTCCCCTCCTGCTGGTTGCAGAAGACGTTTCATGCCATTCAATTGAAGAAATCAATGGGTGACGTCACGGCTCCCTTCGTCCATATTTCTTTTTACAGTCTATAGTTCAGACAAAACATTTCAGCAAAGGATCCACTTGTTGCATTCTCGCTCCAAGCTCCTCGGGGAGGCTCCTCTCTCCTCTCTTCTCGGCTCCTCAACAAGCAAATTATTAATTGAGACTTCCTTTAACCCATTCAAACCGGGAACTGTGTAACCACTTTAGCCATTATTTTTATACTGTGGCTATTCAAAAATAGCAGATCTACAATTTCTTAGTGCAGCACCGAGTGCCGCACTATGAGCTTGTAGAGCTGCTATTTTTGAAAAATCTTGAAAATGTGTGCAAATCTTTGAATATAATATATTTTTCAAGCGAACATTTTCAACTCAAATCTTTGCTTCTGGGGGGTCCCTGGAACAACATATTTTGAGATGGGGGTCCGCGGCCAAATACATTTTTTTTTAGGATTTAGAAGACATTTGTAGAATCCCCGGAAGCAAGGATTTGAGTTACAAATGTTCGCTTTAAAAATATATATATTCAAAGATTTGCACAAATTTTCATGATTTTCAAAAAAAATGTGCCGCGCTCTGACCTTGTATGTCTGCTATTTTTTGAATAGCCAAAGTATAAGATAATGGTTAAAGTGGTTAAAATCTAAAATGAAATCCCGGTCTTAATGGGTTAAGATGGTGGTATTGAGAAGAAGTACCACCCTTACAGTACAGTATGTCCTTCTTTCTTTCCTTCTCATCTCTCCCTCCCTCCCTAGTGGCTTACCGTCCATCCAGCAGGGCAGGAACACTCTCCGGTGATGTGGTGGCATGTTCCTCCGTTCTGGCATGGGCATCGCTGCTCACACTGGAGCCCATGACTGCCTGAGGGACACCGCTCTCCACAGCTGCCAACAGAAGAGACTACTCAGACATAATCACTATACAGTGTGTCCACAATGCACTTCAGACTATATGACACATCTAGTGCATCCACAATAGACTTAGCTCATCACCATATAATCGTTCATAAGTTTCAATTGCAGAGAAGTGTGTGTTCGATGAACAATTTGCTCAGTGTTTCCTCTAACATTTGCCTTGGGCGACGGTCCCACCGAATCATCGTCATGTCACCACAACAACAATCTTACATTGGGGTAGATAAACGCTGACTACTTGCCGTAAACCAACTAACTGAGCAAGCAGCGCTAAAATTATTTAAAGTGAACCTGATCGACTCCACCATCCCCCTCCTCCTCCTCGCTCGGAGGCGTGGCTAAGCCGCGAGTGGAGGACGCCAGTATGGAAGTTTGAGTATATGGAATTGGGATTCGGCTTGTGAAGTAAGCAACACAGCTGCAGCTAATCAAATTAATAATGGGTGTGTTAGATTTAGGTGTGTCAATGTGCATTGACAATACTGTTGACTACTGTTTACACTTGCACATACACTCACATCGCTCTGGAGGACACACCTAAATGTAACACACCCATTACACATTTTATTAGCTGCACCTGTTATTAATCTGCTGTAGTTTTTAACCTGAGTTAGGTACAAAATAGCCTATAGGCTAGGGTTTCATGCCCCTTTAAATGGTTTGAACTTTGTCTTAGTTGAATGTGGCCACTTCCTTTTCCTGAGCTGCACAACAAAAATCGTAAAACATATAACGATCTGGGGAAGAAGTGTTGTGTGGAAGCAGATATGGATGGTCTGTTTACTATTTTCTTTTAAGGGTAAGGGACTGTGCTTTTTTAATGAAGGATGGTATGGTCCAGAACGGCGGGGGTGGGGGGGTGTCATCAAACATTCTATTGAGCACTGAGGGGGCATGTTTTTTTTATTTTGGCTTCAGGGGGGTCATACAACTTTAATTTGTTGAATTTTTTATTTAAAAAATGTTTAGTTTTTTTTTGTTTTTCATACTTTTTGTTTTACTCCCCTATATATATCAAGTTTACCCTTTATGGTGACTCGATTTGGTATCTCCCACTTCAGTTTACGTCCCACACATCGTATTTCTCACATTATCAGTTCATGTGAAAAAAAAATGTAGTTGCCGGGTGCACACTGTAATGTTCTCTGTCCGGCAAGTTTATAACGTTAGTTTTTACTAACTTTATTAGACCGATGTCTTGTCTAACTATTTAGAGACCAACTCCTCCGTTTGTTTGGATGCGTGCGTGTGCAAAAAGAACAGATCTACAAGCTAACAACGCATCACATGGCGACGCGTTGTTAGCTTGTAGATCTGACAGACAGACAGACAGACAGGTCGTACAGTCACTCGGGTGGGGGGGGGGGGGGTCAAGGGAAAAAAACAAAAACGAAATCACATCAGCACTAGCCCCCCCCCCCTTGTAATTAGAAAACGCACAGTCCCTAAAAGCCGCTATAATGTTGGAATAAGATATGAATTAAATGACTGAACAAGTGTTTAATTTAAATCAGTCACCAGGCTTCTGGTTCATTATATTTGTGAGCATAAACTGATAAACATTACAGAAATGAAATATAAAAATGTGAAGACAATTATTTAAGTAGCAAGTGCAATTTTGAGGATTTTCAGTTGCCCTATGGTTAATTTGTTCCACAGCATTGTTGCTTTATATTTAAAACGATATAATGCG
Source organism: Gymnoscopelus microlampas (assembly GCF_963454915.1). NCBI lineage: Eukaryota > Metazoa > Chordata > Actinopteri > Myctophiformes > Myctophidae > Gymnoscopelus > Gymnoscopelus microlampas. The sequence goes on from NC_139943.1 coordinate 43,069,758, forward strand.
TATAGTAGTCAAATAATGTTGACATTTTTATCCAGGTAACAGAATGCTCTATATACAAAAAATGCTTTAAAAACTGGGGGAAAAACTGAAGAAGAAGAAAACAAGTCATATTGTTCCAAAATAAAAATCTGTGAAGACATGTAAAATATGACTCCTTTAACTGTTTGCTTGTTCAGGTCCAAATCTAATACCCCCGCGACCCATCCTCATATAGCCTGTTGCTGATACTCACAAAGCTCCAGTGTAGCCCGGTGCACAGATGCACTCGCCTGTCTCATGGTGGCAGGTGGCGCCATTGAGGCACTGGCAGGGTAGCTGGCATGCCTTGCCATAGTACCCATGCTCACAGGGTTCTTCACAGCGCCAGCCTTGGTAGCCATCGGTGCAAACACAGGCACCTGTGATGGGGTTACACTTAGCCCCATTTTGGCACTGGCAACGGTTACTGCAATGAGGTCCCCAGAAGTCACTCTCGCAGCCTGCGGACACAGAGAGAAGTGGCATCAGTAGGAACAGAATGGGATGAAATGAACAGCAGAGAACAAAGATTACCTCAACAGAACCAAAACCAAATGTAAAAGACCTGAGCAGAAGAACACAGAAACACAGTGATCAGTGAATGTAATAGTGGCATCTTTTCTCCTTTGATTGGCACTAAAGAAATGGATGACAAAAATTATATTTTGTCACCTCAAAAATCTCAGTCCTCCACTTTATGTCTAAGGTTCTCCTGTCCTGTATTTCACATTGTTTGTCTTATTATTTTTCATGTTTATCATTCCCGGTATCCATACAGTAGTCACCACATGTGACCTCCAGGTGTTATTTTACCTGTCTATAATTGGCAAAAGGGTACAATAAAAACCTTTTACGGTGACACTCCAGGGTGAGAAGAAGAAGAAAATAAGTGAATGATATTGAACAGATATCTAGGTCAGCCAATATTGATTGCAGCTCATATCATATTGCTTCGAAGATGACCAGATCACCAGTGCTAAAAAAACGTTAATTAAAATGGTAACCTGAAAGCTAGTGTCCTATCCTGACTTTTAGCTTTGCTATTGGTGCTACTTACTAGTTTCAGAAGACTGTATTGAGTGAATGTAACTTTGTAATATTTCCATGTTTCCATGTTTCCATTAAAAAATGATAAGGGTAAAAGTGCAAATAAAATCCCCAATTTAATCTGCAAAACCTGGAACCCAAATCAGCAAACTTCCAACTGACTCGAGGGACTCATGAAGAACCATTAAACATAGAGTAAAACCACAGGTTACAAAAGAACTAATGAGCTGACCTCATATTTTAATTTGGTACTTGAGTTGCAGATGCATCTGAAAGCCACTCATAATAACGACAATGCTGCCAACTCCCTCTCAGTGAATACTGATTTTCTGTACTTTTCTAAATCTACAGTACATTCACCATGTTGAATTTACAGTAAATAGTTTTGAGGGCATTATTATAACTGAATAATCCTTGATGGGAACAATGTTGATGTCCTGAGATAACTGTGTAAGTACAGAAACCTTAGTCAAATATATCTCGATGGAGATATTAAACAGCAGGATTAGACTGCCAAATTGAATCCTGGAATTGGCACTCAAGAAGATTGGTAAAGTAATATAACTTAATTGCCTTATGCGTGTTAAGGTATATAGCTCATTGAGATGCTACATCAATACTGTGCAGTCGCCTGGAGACTGGTGTAAAGACAGTGTATATATTATGCTCGTTCTGACCAAGCATTTCTTACAGGCCACTAGGGATTGAGTCTGTTTAGCAAAACTCAATAAGCCATAACCAAGTAAGCTGAAGGTTAGATATATTGCTTAGTCATATGGTAACCATCAGTCTCTGGATGTGCTCTCTTCATTCTGAGCAGGGTAATTGTGGTTTGGGAGATCTGGTGGTGATTCAAGTGATTGATACAGCCTCATGTCCCTGGATCAGCAGCAACAGTATTGCCTCATATAAAAGCCCAGCTTGACATCCTGGCTGGCACAGCTACCGGGACAGTGAATATTCCATTATTGATTCTCCCATCATAGCAGACAGGGTTATAAATGTAAAGACACTAGGCCCCCTCCCTGTATGCTTTTCTCCTTGCCAGAGCAGTGATCAACCGGAATGGGAGCTTAATGAAAGCTGTTTCATGGTCGTCACTGAATGCTGTTTTTTGCCAGGTACACAGCAGGGGGAAGATCAGCCCCTTGCTTGATTCAGACAGCTCTGCCCTGAGGGGGGTCCTGGAACGCTGGGCCTGAGCACTATTGCCTCTCAGCTTGGACCAGAGACCATGTTACAGGGCCTCGCAGGGGGTGGCTATTGATTTGATCTAATCTGCTCCGGGCCTTGAGACTGGCATGGATGAGTTCCCTAAAGGTTGAGCTACTGCCACGTAAACGACCCTGCTACATTAAATCTGGAGTGCGTGGGTGGCCGAGGGGCCCTGGTAATGGATGAGCAGCTTGGTTGCAGCTTGGTTTAGCAGTCTATCAGCCTCTCATCAGCACCCAGTCTGCACATCAATACTCCCTCGGCACAATACAATCTCTGTCTTAACAGACAACACCCGCTGCACCTACACAGACACAACCCCTGGGTTCAACTCACAAAAAACCTTTGCCTACACTGCACTGCACTGTGCCCGTGCAGTGAAAGGTTTTCAGGCACACAACTCAAATTGTGATGTCAGTAAAACTCCAAATTCAGTTTTTCTTTTTTTTGCACTGGGTGAAAAACACCCAGGATGGCACAACAGAAAAAATTTAACTACATAAAATCTAGGCAGGGCTTGATTTGCAGACGTTTTTGGTTCTCAGCAGCTCGACAAATGTGTCTATTTAAAGTCTTAAACCTTCTTTGGCTCGCTGTTAGGTGCCTCAGCACATTCGGAGCAAAGCTCATTATCTTGCCGTCTCTCTCCCACACAGAGGTTCTCAAACTCTACACAGTAGCCTCTCACTCCACAGCTCTGACAGCATTTAACTGTGATTAAGGAGTCAGAGTTCACATTCTGCTGCAGGCAGAGTGTGTGTGTGTGTGTGTGTGTGTGTGTGTGTGTGTGTGTGTGTGTGTGTGTGTGTGTGTGTGTGTGTGTGTGTGTGTGTGTGTGTGTGTGTGTGTGTGTGTGTGTGTGTGTGTGTGTGTGTGTGCGCGCGCGTGCGTGTGCACAAGTGAGAGAGAGAGAGAGAGAGTAGACAAGGGGAGAAAAAAAACTTTTATATCACTTTGGGTTTCAGTAATATCAAGACAGCATCTGCCAGAGAGGGGGAGACAGACAGAGAGAGAGAGAGACAGAGAAAACGCAAGCGAGAGACAGACAGAGAGAGACAGAGAGAGAGAGAGAGAGAGAGAGAGAGAGAGAGAGAGAGAGAGAGAGAGAGAGAGAGAGAGAGAGAGAGAGGCTAAATAGTGCCTGGGGAATGAGGAACTCCTTGTGGGCTTTAGTGCGTGGGTGCTGAATCCAACACAAGCCTGGGACTAGAGAACCTGAAACCCCACCCCTATTAACTGGTCTGGCTCTGGTGGGTGAGTTTAACAGAAGACATGCACAGCACCCAGCTCTCAGAGCTCATAATGCCTAGCTGTGGGAATGTGGATAACCTCACATACTGGGACAGTGACAATCCCAAGGAGCCCTGTACAATCCCTCAGCTGGAACAAAGCAGATCATGTTGCGCGGTATCGGCACATAGCTAATTTGAGCAGGTGAAGTCCAGAAAATGGACTGCCAGAGAGTCATCACAAGTGCTGCTGAGCTTTGAAGTGTGCTCAAAAGTCTGCATGAACAGGAGCACCCGCAATGGGATTAAAGCCAAACGACTTTCAGTGGTGGACTCTATTCAAGAAGTTCTCCTGAACTTGGCCTCTTCAGCAGAGAATGTTTGTCCTGTAAGCCTCTCAAGGCAACGGCCAAAACAAGTGCGACTCAAGTCAATCTCTTGCATAAAGGCAGGACTCTGTCTTTGAAAGACACTCATCAGAAATTGCATCCTAGCTTACTCCTTACTATGCCAGGATGCCTAACGGTTTTCCACTTCATTTACTGGACTGGGCATGGGGCAAACTCATGCTCCGATTATAATCATGGCTGGACAGGCATAAATGCACTCCTAATAGCTGCAGGGTTGCAAACACTTGGCAGAGTTTGTTGGTGCTACATACAGCAAAACAGTATGTCTCATTGTCTATGCCAGTCTGTATTACACTGTCTCACCAGATTAGCGAAACCCTGAGATTCCATTCTCTGATTCATGTTCTCACCACCAACTTTGTTCCTTTTGTCCAGGCATAGGCCTATTTGAAATGTCAATTATGAAAGTGTGTGAAGACAGGAAGCATTTAAAAATGGCAGGAGAGGAGGTAAGTTCTTTGGAGATTTCAAATGATTAAGTGATCATTTAAAGGAACAATGAAACAATTCAGTCTTTTAGCCTGAGAGTATGTGATATATCCTGCACCTCTGTCTATAGGAGCTATTTGTTATATGAGTTATTCAGTGGAAGGCTGACTCTACATTAAGCTATTCATCACAGCTCCCTGACTCTGTGTCATAGACTAATAGTGTGAAAAGCAGAAAGGACTGGTATGAGGGTCTAGTGGGAAAGCGATGATTTGCGCAAGGCGCTAAATTTGCATTGAGTGATAAATGTCTCTGGGCTTTGTCGAACCTACTGCTGTAAAAGCTGCCAATACGCTACAAGACGAGCCCACTGTTCCCACCTGATCCTGCTGACACTTATCACACTGTTATTTATGAGTGCTCACAACACCCGCAGATGACAAGCACAACATTTTAGATACATTCCCACAGAGCGTGACAAATGTATTTCTAAATCTACAGAAGAAACAGCCAATAGTCATGGGGTGGGGAATTCTGCTGAATTGGAATAACAGAGCACTGTGCGTGTGCTGCAGCTTCTGCTCCGGGGCGTGTCGTTTGTCCCGGCCTAATTCATCTTAGCCGTGCCCTGTAGTACGTTCACCTTTCCCTGGGGTACACGAGCAGTGCGGGCCCGAGTCCAAGGTACAGCACACAGAGGAACAGTCTCAACGGAAGAGAGTTCACTGCTTAGTTCCTCGATGGAGACGCTCCCAGCTGTCTCCGCTTTTATTATGCACGATGTGCACCCCTCTACTACCGAACCGCAACTGGATAACAAGATGTGACTCTTATCTATTTAGGACCAAGCAACTAATGAGTCAATAACCAAATTCTTTTGGCTATACGTTACTGATTAGAAAGTCTGCCCAGGGTGTTTATCCTGAGGAAGATCTGCTCATTTGTCCAAGCTCTGTAAGGGACGTGAACCCGGATCAATAGGAGCCCTGCCGCTGCCAGCGGGCTCGGCTGCAGCACGGCTCTAACAGAGTTAAAGGCCTGGAAGTTCACTGAGGCCGACAGCGGGGCAGGTCACCTCACACACTGTATCCTTGGACAAGCATGGAGGAGTGAAGGTGCTAAGCAGGACAGGGGCTCTTTCTAATAAAGCTGCTTGAACTGAGCAGCAATGCATGCACGGGGCGAGAGAAAGCTCTGCCTCAATGCAGTAAACCAGCAGCTTGTTCAACAGAACTTGACGCGGCTCATGAAAGCGTGTGGATCAGCAAATTGTTACACAGTCCAGTGCGCCCACCAATTAATAATTCACCCTTCGCCCTGTCCTGTAAAAACAAACCCTCTGCTGGCTCACCACAAAACAGCACGGAGCAAGCAGCCAGAGCAGAGGTGCAAGCATATTTACAGAGCGCTCCCCCACATAGTAAGGCACATAAATAACTCTGCAAACCGATCACGCTGCGTCACAGATGTTGCACACAAGAGTAGGTCAGTCATGGCCAACGACAGCTGCACGAGAGACAATGTCAACCCAATAAAACCGACTGGTACCGCACTTAATTTGCACTCATCGATTTCCTATTTTCAATTATTAATTCTAATTAGGATGAAGTAGAACGTGTCACGGGGCAGCAGCGGTCGATGTGGCAGGGCGTGGTCAACCAGTGGATTGATGCATGTTTATATGATGGCCACAGGGTTTACGCATCATGACAAAGTCAAAGACTTCTGCAGTGTCCTGGTGGCTCAGCCACTTACTGTACCATGCAAACCACATCATTTGCAACATCCCGCATTGGATTCTGGCTTAAGTGCTGCATGTCCTCATCCCCTCTTTCTACCCACTCCTGCGTGTCTCTTTCCAATGTACTGTCTATTAAACAGAAACAAAAACATAAATACAAACAGATACATACAGTAGAAAGATAAGAAATAACCAAAAACGTATTGATTTATGAGAGTAATTTTGTTTTATATTCTAAATGTTACTGTAGGAGAATGGTAGATGGACTATACCAGACTGATATGCAGCAAACCACGATTAGTTTTGTTTATTCTAGCGAAAATGCAGTTGACAATTGCAGTATAAGGAACACTTTAGGAAGGTCATCTCCACCAGGTCAAAGGCAAGTATGTTTTCACCCCGTGTCTGTTTTTGGACTGATCCGCACCAAATGTCTTGAACATGCTGTCAGTGGGCCAAGGAAATGCCTACAGTACATGCATTTATTTTTCACATAATATAGTATTTTATATTTTAAATATTTAATTTAATAATGGAAGTCAATGGCGGTTAGACCGGTCTGAAACCTTGCCCAAATATAGAGTCATACGTCATAGATATAGTATGTCATAGATGACCGATGTCATAGACTTGCAGAGATACAGTATGCGCTACACTGAGTGCATGAACCTAGAATCTAGGAATTCAGCTGGAAAAAACACATTGTGCTTCACCGACTAACTTTTTAGCAGTTTGGTGGCTACAATTACATGTCCTGAGGACAAATCATTTTTCCCATGGCGCCTTGGGCATACAATGTGAAATTCAGGACACCCATGGATGAAATGCAACAGCTCATGCGCAAAACAGTGAGGCACAAGTGAAGAGAGAGCACTGTGGGCTTTGTGTTTGTTTGCCACAAGCAGAGTATATACAGTGTAGTTCAAAAGAACTGTCATTTGAAAAGTCAATGAGCAGATTCAAATAAAGGCTCTCATAAATTATTCTTTTGTAAATAGCATTTCCTGTCTGTCAACTTAATCATTTCAATTACCTTAAGTTGTCCTTATATAATAAAGTTATAACACTGAAGTCAATGAGCAATTCGGCCTCTGGGCAATGGACCAATATTGCGGCGTATGTGATATATAGCTAACACAGGGAAAGGCACTGCTTGTTGTTTTGAACCTTCTGATATTCTCTTGCTGTGGAGTATTACAGTAATTAAGTAAACAGTGCATACAGTAGCAGTTTCCTCAAACCAATGACTTTACTTGTCTTACATGTTACAGCATATGGACCTGTCTCAGAATTACCACAAACAGGACTTAATATAAGGAAGGGAAATCTGTTTGCTCAAGAATCAGGGAAACGTAACACTCACACCTACAGTACCCGACAACTCCTCACCACCACGTGCACATACATACACACTTACCAATGACTTTATTTGTATTACATGTTACAGCATATGGACCTGTCTCAGAATTAACACAAACATGACTTAGTGTAAGGATGGGAAATCTGTTTGCTCACAAGAGTCAGGAAAATGTAACACTCACACCTACCTGCATGTGCACGCACGTCCGTGCATGCATACACACGGGGTAATTGCTTTTTAATGATCTAACATTACGCAAATTCTCATCATGAGGCCATAAATCTTAGAAAGAGTTCATACTTCTCAGCAGGTAGCTTGTCTGACCATCAGCAAAGCACATGCTGCACATGGACTGAGGTACAGTACAACGCACAGTAAAAGAAAACACTTGTATTGACCTCTGTCTACTCCAGCTGACCTGTGCAATACTATAGATGTGCAATGCTAGAATGCCCCTGTGCTTTGCAACAATCTACAGTACAATACACTCATATCAAGAACGTGCCTCATAAATGTTTGTTTTGAGTCAAATTCTCTGATGTCAATGTACAACACTAATTAAATTACAGAGCAGAATGCTTCATCATTGGTCATACTAAATACAAGGTACATTTTGTCTTGATTGATTACACTATGCAAAAACCAACAAAAAACGAATCAGTATTGGGACCAATACAATTTTAAAATCTACAGCAATGCAGTGTATACCAAATTGGCTTTGAATACCATTGGTAGTGGATTGATAGGTTGTGTATACACACAGTATGAAAGGACTGAGGCAGTAAAATATCCAGCCACTTATTAACGTGGAAAAGACACACATTTTGGGGTTCTTCCTGTCCACTACCCTCTTTCCAGGTAAATGCTTAAGGGCAAGACCACTTTGGTAGAGGTTTGGGTTGTGTAGTTACCTTGCCATGATGTAACTCCAAAGGTGGACAAGAAATAATTGCTCCATTGATTAGATTAGCATATTTATATTATATAAAAAATATTTATATAATTCTAAATATGCTCCTCACTTACATTATACAGTGAAACACCTCTCAGTCTTTTAGCATGTAAACAAACGTATACAAAGTTGTTTCAGACAATAGAACATCACCAAACCCAGTATAGTTTTTTTTTTTACTTCCTGTTGATTTCACCATTTTTATTAGGAAGAAAACCCGGACTGGATCCACAGATCCGGATCTTCAAATAGTAAAATCAACAGGAAGACATTTTTATAAAAAAAAGAAAACAGTACTGGGTTTGGGGATGTTCTACATTGTCTGAATCAGCTTTGTTTGTGTTTGTTTACGGGCTAAAAGAGTGACTTTGAGAGCTGTTTCACTGTACAATGTAAGTCAACGAGGAACATATTTTGAATTAGCAATTTCTAATCAATGGAGCAATTATTTTTTATTTCTTGTCCACCTTTGGAGTTACATCATGGCAAGGTAACTACACAACCCAAACCTCTACCAAAGTGGTCTTGCCCTTTAAGACACTGATCTGAAAGAAATTATCTCAAATGAACTGCAGGCTCTGGATAAAATAATTTCAGTCACTCCGACTCACTGGCCCATTAATTATTCTTTCCGATTCTCAAAGTCAAAACAGAGTCTAAAGTATACAACATCGACTTACTGTAGTCCTTAACCCATATAAGACCGGGAACGGTCTTAGAGTTTTCTGAAAAAACGTATGTTGCTGTATATCAGTGGTTCTCAAACTTTTTCATGTCATGAAAAAGACATGAAAAATATTTTGTTCCAGGGACCCCCAGAAGCAAAGATTTGAGTTACAAACGTTCGCTTAAAAATGTATATTATTCAAAGATTTGCACACATTTTCACATTTTTTTTCCCCAAAAAGCTCAGCTTGAATCAAATCGCTGGCTGTTTGCCAGCGATGTGTAAAATAGTTCTTCTATGGGGACTACAGGTGTAACAGAAGAGGCAAAACAAAGATTAAGAAATGTATTTTCCACTTGCAAGATTTTTCGTAATAATTCCCAAAAAATATTTTTTAGAAAATGTTAAACCCCCCCCAAAAAAAGAAAAATGTAAGAAAACTCAAATTGTTCATGGCCTTACAAATCAGGCTAAACAAATCTGACTTTCTATTCTTTCACTAGGGTAGAGCATCCAGCAGCATTGTGCTCCATGTTACAGTACCTGTCTCAGGGCCCTGACCAGAGTGACAGAAATAACTCTTGGCATCCCCTTATTGGCATCTACCATCTATCCTTAGCACAGGATTGATCTATATATTCACCTACTGTTTACATCCTAAGTTAAATGAACTGAGAAAGCATTTACAAAATGATATAGAAGATTTTCATGCTAAATGTGTCAAGATGTAAACTGTACCAAACTAGCTAGTAGCTGGAATAGTAAGGTGCTTGGAACACAGGGCTGCAACAGAAGGTAATGGTATCATAAAGGAAGTCTATATCTTCACCACAGCATGTAAGAGCAGAATCACAAACCAGAATGATGTTCAGAAAAAAGAAAAAAGAAAAAGAAGAAAAAAGTCATGTTCCCAAGCCCTAAACTGGTGCAACGGCAGATTTAATTATTTTGTCAGGGGTTATTGAATTGCATTTGTCTGACTTAAGGACAAATAGAACATACAAGAGGGGGGAAAATCAAGTTCCTTCCTTTCAGAGGCTTATTTCAGAGTCAAGGCAAGGACCAGTATTATTGATCCATGAACCTGAAGAGTCCTTTTGTTCTGTGGAGGGCGATTTTGTCATTCATTCTACAGTTTGCCTGTGCTTTAAATGGGACCGGGTCCCCTGAATCATAATACAGGTCCACAGTTTAGAGTGAGAAGCTGAAAAAATAAATCTCATGGCGCCAAGTCTCTTTGCAAATCTAATTTCTCAGGGGGAATTCATCACTTTGTGGATGCGTGTGCCTGAAACAGTAAGTCAGCATTTTCTATCTTTTATCCATCTCGACTCGATTGAAAAGTCTTAATGAGGTGCATGCTGCAGGACGTGATGAACTCTCATACTCATAGCTTTGTCGCTCTTCTGTTCTCCTCGCCTGACTTAACATTGTATTAGCCAACTAGTGTTCGACTGCTGCAACGTTACTTCCCAATAAAGGATGTTGCGCTGGGCTTGACCTTATTTTCGTGCAGCTTTACTGGTATTTTTTGGAGCAGCTTGCTTCTGCAAGGCACAACTGGATCTGCATGAATGCATCCTTGTGTCTGCCAGCGATTACATTTCCTCTAAAGAATTTCCTTTGATCCTTATCGTCCTGATGCCCTTTTGCCGATTCTCAGATCCCCAGCTCCATCTCTTTGTTCCACTTAGTACGCCCGACCGAAGCGATAGCGTCTCCTTGCGTTCTGTCCTTTCCCTTTTTCCTCTGTGGCAAAAGCCGCCAATTTAATTGAATTTCTGGGCTTTTAATGTCTGCATTACCCTAATCAAAGAAAGAGAGCACAGTTGTTTATCTTGACCTTGGTAGAATTAGCAGAGGGTAGTTGTGGAGATGGAAGTGCTTGGGGAAAAAATAAAAAGCAAATAGAAACTATTTTACAAGATCGTAGGACTTTATTGATC